>NC_086108.1:114594722-114922222 GCF_963921235.1 Mobula hypostoma
CAATATCAGTGCTGTTGGTTTGTATGTGAGCTGCCCTGGGCTTCGGGGAAGGTTTGACTCTAACTCTGTTAAATCCTAGGTGGCCATGGCCTCAGGGAGATTGGCGGTGTCCCTCATGCGAGCTGTGCAAGTCTTTGAGTTTGGTGGACCGTCAGTGCTGCAGCTGCGATCGGATGTTCCTATTCCCAAACTGAGTGACCATCAGGTGATGTGCTCCGTCTCTCAGTACCTTTGTTAAAGGGACTTGATGCACTTGGACCTCCTATTCTGAGGCGGTGCTCTACGATTCTAGACACCCCCACTATAGGAAACATCCTCTCCACATTCACTCTAAACGGGTTTTCAATAATCTAATAGATTTCAATGAGATCCCCCTCATTCTTCTAAACTCCAGCGAGTACAGGCCCACAGCCATCAAACACTCTTCACCCTTCATTCCTGGAATCCTTCTCGTGAACCTTCTCTGGACTCTCTGCAAAGCCAGCTGGATAAGGGGCACAAAACTGCTCACAAAATGGGTCCTTTTACAGATTAGGGTTAGTAAGTTGTGGGCATGCTAATATCGGCACCAGGAACATGGCAACACTTGCAGGCTGCCCCCAGCAAATCCTTGGACTCAGAATTTCTAAATATATTTATTATCAAAGTATGTATGCCATATACAACCTTGAGATTTGTCGTCTTATAGGCAGCCACAAAACAAAGAAACACAATAGAATCCACAAAACCCCCTACAGCACAAAGACCAGCAGACACCCAATGTGTGGAAAAAAGAACAAATTGCACACACAATAAAATTGTAAATAAATAATTCACAGCACGTGAACCGCAGAGTCCCTGAAAGTGTGTCCACAGGCTGATGAGCCAGTTCAGTGCTGAGGTGAGTGCAGCCAGTCAAGACTCGTGCACCTTGCACCTGAAGGTAGTGGTGGGAAGAGACGGAGATGGGTCAGGTGGACGATCCTGGATTACTTGGAGTAGTGAGCTGAACACTGGTTCAATCGCAGCCCTTGTCCTCGATCCTTTAATCTTTTTAATCTGGTTTGGTGCTTAAATTGGCTGAAAATCTGGCTCAGTTTTCTCGTTTTCTCTGTCAGACCCACTCCCTGCCGCTACGTTCCGGCCAGAAGTTTTAAAGCTGGCTCGAAGTCCACTCTAGTAGTGGCTAATGCTGCTGTACCTTATTCTCGAGATTTCAGTCTGCTGAATCCTTCAGGATACCGCAAAAAAAATGCCAAAGCATTCAGACGCACAACTCCCAAAGGGAAATTGCATGCTGCAGACTGGGGTGATTGTAGTCCAAAAAAATATATTCAGTAGTTTTGTTAACTGCCTTCAAAACATCGCTGTACATTGACGGCACCAATTTGGGAAAAACTTTGATCGTTGATGCAATGCATTTCACTGTTTTAATGTGCATGTAACAAAGCTTATCTTAAATCTTAAAAAGGTTCTATGGGTGCATCAACACCTCAAAGAATGTAGCAGTTCAAAATGACAGCTCACCACCACCCCTCAAGGGCAATTAGGGAGGGGTTGGTTCAGGAAAAATCATTCTCCATCATTCCCTTTTCAAATCGAGTTTAATTATCATTCAAACAGCTGAATGAGAGAGTGTTCCTCTGGGGCCAAGGTGCAAAACTTTCAAAATAGCAAGCAAACATTCAAAAATAGTCAGTAACATTATTCAAAATATCAGGCAAAGAAGCATATTCACTTCAGAAAAAAAACATATGTAGTCCAAGACCTTGAGTGACAATGTCCAGCTAAGGATGGTATGGACACCCGGCAGTGTACGGACGCACACAATCCATCAAAGTTGCTGGTGAACGCAGCAGGCCAAGCAGCATCTATAGAAAGAGGTGCAGTCGACGTTTCAGGCCGAGACCCTTCATCAGGACTAACTGAAGGAAGAGTGAGTAAGGGATTTGAAAGTTGGATGGGGAGGGGGAGATCCAAAATGATAGGAGAAGACAGGAGGGGGAGGGATAGAGCCGAGAGCTGGACAGGTGATAGGCAAAAGGGGATACGAGAGGATCATGGGACAGGAGGTCCGGGAAGAAAGACAAGGGGGGGGGTGACCCAGAGGATGGGCAAGAGGTATATTCAGAGGGACAGAGGGAGAAAAAGGAGAGTGAGAGAAAGAATGTGTGCATAAAAATGAGTAACAGATGGGGTACGAGGGGGAGGTGGGGCCTTAGCGGAAGTTAGAGAAGTCGATGTTCATGCCATCAGGTTGGAGGCTACCCAGACGGAATATAAGGTGTTGTTCCTCCAACCTGAGTGTGGCTTCATCTTTACAGTAGAGGAGGCCGTGGATAGACATATCAGAATGGGAATGGGATGTGGAATTAAAATGTGTGGCCACTGGGAGATCCTGCTTTCTCTGGCGGACAGAGCGTAGATGTTCAGCAAAGCGGTCTCCCAGTCTGCGTCGGGTCTCACCAATATATAAAAGGCCACATCGGGAGCACCGGACGCAGTATATCACCCCAGTTGACTCACAGGTGAAGTGATGCCTCACCTGGAAGGACTGTTTGGGGCCCTGAATGGTGGTAAGGGAGGAAGTGTAAGGGCATGTGTAGCACTTGTTCCGCTTACACGGATAAGTGCCAGGAGGGAAATCAGTGGGGAGGGATGGGGGGGACGAATGGACAAGGGAGTTGTGTAGGGAGCGATCCCTGCGGAATGCAGGGGGGGGAGGGGAAGATGTGCTTAGTGGTGGGATCCCGTTGGAGGTGGCGGAAGTTACGGAGAATAATATGTTGGACCCGGAGGCTGGTGGGGTGGTAGGTGAGGACCAGGGGAACCCTATTCCTAGTGGGGTGGTGGGAGGATGGAGTGAGAGCAGATGTACGTGAAATGGGGGAGATGCGTTTAAGGGCAGAGTTGATAGTGGAGGAAGGGAAGCCCCTTTCTTTAAAAAAAGGAAGACATCTCCCTCGTCCTAGAATGAAAAGCCTCATCCTGAGAGCAGATGCGGCGGAGACGGAGGAATTGTGAGAAAGGGATGGCGTTTTTGCAAGAGACAGGGTGAGAAGAGGAATAGTCCAGATAGCTGTGAGAGTCAGTAGGCTTATAGTAGACATCAGTGGATAAGCTGTCTCCAGAGACAGAGACAGAAAGATCTAGAAAGGGGAGGGAGGTGTCGGAAATGGACCAGGTAAACTTGAGGGCAGGGTGAAAGTTGGAGGCAAAGTTAATAAAGTCAACGAGTTCTGCATGCGTGCAGGAAGCAGCGCCAATGCAGTCGTCGATGTAGCGAAGGAAAAGTGGGGGACAGATACCAGAATAGGCACGGAGCATAGATTGTTCCACAAACCCAACAAAAAGGCAGGCATAGCTAGGACCCATACGGGTGCCCATAGCTACACCTTTAGCTTGGAGGAAATGGGAGGAGCCAAAGGAGAAATTATTAAGAGTAAGGACTAATTCCGCTAGACAGAGCAGAGTGGTGGTAGAGGGGAACTGATTAGGTCTGGAATCCAAAAAGAAGCGTAGAGCTTTGAGACCTTCCTGATGGGGGATGGAAGTATATAAGGACTGGACATCCATGGTGAAAATAAAGCGGTGGGGGCCAGGGAACTTAAAATCATCGAAAAGTTTAAGAGCGTGAGAAGTGTCACGAACATAGGTCGGAAGGGATTGAACAAGGGGTGATAAAACAGTGTCGAGGTATGCAGAAATGAGTTCGGTGGGGCAGGAGCAAGCTGAGACAATAGATCGGCCAGGACAGGCAGGTTTGTGGATCTTGGGTAGGAGGTAGAAACGGGAAGTGCGGGGTGTGGGAACTATAAGGTTGGTAGCAGTGGATGGGAGACCCCCTGGGCGGATAAAGTCGGTGATGGTGTGGGAGACAATGAGACAATATTAGTCCTTACTCTTAATAATTTCTCCTTTGGCTCCTCCCATTTCCTCCAAACTAAAGGTGTAGCTATGGGCACCCGTATGGGTCCCAGCTATGCCTGCCTTTTTGTTGGGTTTGTGGATCTATGTTCCGTGCCTATTCTGGTATCTGTCCCCCACTTTTCCTTCGCTACATCGACGACTGCATTGGCTCTGGAGACAGCTTATCCACTGATGTCTACTATAAGCCTACTGACTCTCACAGCTATTTGGACTATTCCTCTTCTCACCCTGTCTCTTACAAAAACGCCATCCCCTTCTCGCAATTCCTCCGTCTCCGCCGCATCTGCTCTCAGGATGAGGCTTTTCATTCTAGGACGAGGGAGGTGTCTTCCTTTTTTTAAAGAAAGGGGCTTCCCTTCCTCCACTATCAACTCTGCCCTTAAACGCATCTCCCCCATTTCACGTACATCTGCTCTCACTCCATCCTCCCACCACCCCACTAGGAATAGGGTTCCCGTGGTCCTCACCTACCACCCCACCAGCCTCCGGGTCCAACATATTATTCTCCGTAACTTCCGCCACCTCCAACGGGATCCCACCACTAAGCACATCTTCCCCTCCCCCCCCCCTGCATTCCGCAGGGATCGCTCCCTACACAACTCCCTTGTCCATTCGTCCCCCCCATCCCTCCCCACTGATCTCCCTCCTGGCACTTATCCGTGTAAGCGGAACAAGTGCTACACATGCCCTTACACTTCCTCCCTTACCACCATTCAGGGCCCCAAACAGTCCTTCCAGGTGAGGCATCACTTCACCTGTGAGTCGACTGGGGTGATAAACTGCGTCCGGTGCTCCCGATGTGGCCTTTTATATATTGGTGAGACCCGACGCAGACTGGGAGACCGCTTTGCTGAACATCTACGCTCTGTCCGCCAGAGAAAGCAGGATCTCCCAGTGGCCACACATTTTAATTCCACATCCCATTCCCATTCTGACATGTCTGTCCACGGCCGCCTCTACTGTGGAGATGAAGCCACACTCAGGTTGGAGGAACAACACCTTATATTCCATCTGGGTAGCCTCCAACCTGATGGCATGAACATCAACTTCTCTAACTTCCGCTAAGGCCCCACCTCCCCCTCGTACCCCATCTGTTACTCATTTTTATGCACACATTCTTTCTCTCACTCTCCTTTTTCTCCCTCTGTCCCTCTGAATATACCTCTTGCCCATCCTCTGGGTCACCCCCCCCCCGCCGTCTTTCTTCCCGGACCTCCTGTCCCATGATCCTCTCGTATCCCCTTTTGCCTATCACCTGTCCAGCTCTCGGCTCTATCCCTCCCCCTCCTGTCTTCTTCTATCATTTTGGATCTCCCCCCTCCCTCCAACTTTCAAATCCCTTACTCACTCTTCCTTCAGTTAGTCCTGACGAAGGGTCTCGGCCTGAAACGTCGACTGCACCTCTTTCTATAGATGCTGCTTGGCCTGCTGCGTTCACCAGCAACTTTGATGTATGTTGCTTGAATTTCCAGCATCTGCAGAATTCCTGTTGTTTGCACACAATCCAGCCTGTTATTCCACCGCTCGAACATGGGAGTGCAGTACCAATGAGTTAGTGGTGAGATTACCACAGTCACACATGATTAGACACTTCGAATTGTGTATGCAGTTTAGTGATGGGGAAGTTATTTGCTAGGTTCAGGAGCCTGATGGTTGCAGGGTAATAACTGTTCCTGAACCTGGTGGCATGGGACACAAGACTCCTGTACTCCTGCCTAATGGTAGTAGTGAGAAGACAGCATGGTCTGCTTGGTGAGGATCTGTTGAATGCTACTTTCTTGTGACAGTGCTCCATTAAATGTGTTCAGTGGCAGGGAGGGCTTCGTGATTGACTTTGCTTTGGCAAAGAGCTAGCACAAATACAATTGCCTGAATGTAAGTGACAATTTGAACATGGGGAAATGTTAAATTGTCAGTTTGGATCTGCACGTGTTCAGAAGGAGTGGAATTTCTTCAGATTGACCTGGAATATTCAGTACTGGTGACGGGCACATAGACCACTCTCAGCATTTGCCCTTCTCTCTACTCTTTTAGGTGCTGATCCGAGTCCACGCGTGCGGTGTAAATCCTGTGGAAGTCTACATGCGTTCTGGATCCTACGCGAGGAAACCGACTTTGCCGTGGACACCAGGCCATGATGTGGGTGGAGTCATTGAACAAGTGGGGCCATGTGTTACCACGTTTCAGGTCAGTCACATAGCAGGCATTTCCCCCCTAGTCTGGCAATGTGAAAACTAGCTGCAACTGAGATTATAGATAGGTTCGATAGTCTACTGATGACTTAAAAAGTGGTGAGGATGTTGACAGTGAAGATGGTTATCAGGATTTGGAGGATCTTAGCTGGGATAGTGCGCTGAGGAATGGCAAATGGAGTTTAATTAGGGTAGTGAGAGATGGTATATCGAATATTGAAAGGCCTGGATAGAATGGATGTGGAGAGGATGTTTCCAAAAGTGGGGGAGTCAAGGACCAAATGGCACAGCCTTAGAATAGGGGGACGTTGCATTAGAACAAAGATGAGAAAGAATTTCTTCAAAGGTTCGAAGTAAATGATATATTTCTTGTGGGCCTACTCAGGAAATTTATAGAATAACAACTATAGAATAACAGAATCAACTAGGACATTCAACCAGAGTGTAGAAAACAACAAACTGTGCAAATACAAAAAGAAAGAAATAATTAATTAATAAATAAATAAATAAGCAATAAATATTGAGAAAATAAGGTGGAGTCCTTGAAAGTGAGTCCATTCTTGTATATCCTCTTTACCCAGAAGGCAGTGAATCTGTGGAATCCATTAGCCCAGGCAGCCATGGAGGCCAAGTCATTGAGTATATTTAAAGCAGAAGTTGATAGGTTCTTGATTAGTCAGGCATCAAACATTACGGGAAGGAGGCAGGAGAATGGAGCTGAGAGGGATACTAAATCATCCATGTTGGAATAAAGCAGCCTTGATGGGCTGAATGGCCTAATTCGCTGTCTTACAGTGGTGAATCTTGGGAAGACATTTCAGGGTAGGACTCGCTCAGTGAACGGTAGGGCACTAGGGAGCACTGTAGAATAGAGGCATGAGAGTATAGTTATGCTGTTCCTTGCAAGTGGAGTCGCAGGTAGATGATGTGGTGGAGGTGTTCATCAGGCAGGGCAGGAAGTATAGAAGTTGGGATGTTTGGTTGCAGTTGTACAAGGTGTTGGTGAGGCCGCAGGTGTCGAAAACTAA
Organism: Mobula hypostoma; assembly: GCF_963921235.1. Classification (NCBI taxonomy): domain Eukaryota; kingdom Metazoa; phylum Chordata; class Chondrichthyes; order Myliobatiformes; family Myliobatidae; genus Mobula; species Mobula hypostoma. The sequence continues at coordinate 114,601,852 of NC_086108.1, forward strand.
ATACTGGGTTCAGTATTACCTGCCGTAGGAAAGAGAACATTAAGCTGGAAAGAGTGCAGAGAAGTTGTACAAGAATTTTGCCCAGATTAAGGGAATGAGTTTTGGAGAGAGGTTCAGCAGGTTGGGCCATTTTTCATTGGAGTACAGGAGCATGAGAGGTGACCTTAGAGTTGTTTAAAATCACAAGGGGAATAAATAGGGTACATGTAGACAGGGTTTGCGGCACAGGTTTGAGCAGAAAGGACAGAACATTACAGGGGACCTGAGGAGCAACTTTTTCTCCCAGAGGGTGGTCATTAGATGGAAAGAAGGAAGTAATTGAGGCAGGTATATTAACAACATTTAAAATGTACTTGGACAGATTTGTGGATAGCAAAAGTTTATTTGTTCAATCATTCATCTTTTATTCAATTATTTAGTCGGTCATTCAGTTCGAGATACAGTGCGGAACAGTTTAGATGTTCAGAGGGGTATGGGCCAAACATGGACAGATGGGACTAGTTTAGCTGCCGATCCTGCTGGGTTTGGACCATCTGGGCTGAGGTATCGTTTCCATAGTCCAGGTTTTGATAGACTGCTGGGCTGGGCTGAGGTATCGTTTCCATAGTCTTGTTTCTGTTGGAGCAGCTGCGTTGAAGGAACTGTTTCCATCGTCTTGTTAGTAGTGGAGCAGCTGGGCTGAAGGATCTGTTTCCGTAGTCCGGTGTGCTATGGAGCAGCCGATCCTGAACAACCTGTTTCCATAGTTTTGTGTGTGATGGACCTGTTCCATCGTTTTGTTTTCACTAGAGCAGCTGGGCTGATGGGCTTCTTCCATCATCTTGTTCATTGCGGAGCAGCTGGTCTAAAGGACCTTTTTCAATCGTCTTGTTTGTCATAGAACAGCTGGGCTCAACCGCCAGTTCCCTAGTTTTGTGTGTGATGGAGCAGCTGGGCACAGGGCCTGTTCCATCGTCTTGTTATGGAGCAGCAGGGCTGATGAAACTGTTTCCAAAGTCATGTTCATTGTGGAGCAGCTAGGCAGAAGGACCTGTACCGTTATCTTGTTTGTAGTGGAGCAGCTTGGCTAAAAACCTGTTTCAATCGTATTGTGTGTAATGGACAGCTGGGCACAAGATCTGTTCCACAGTCTTCTTTGTTGTGTAGCACCTGGGCTGAAGGAACAGTTTCTATAATCTTGTTTCTTATGGAGTAGTTGGACTGAGGGAACTGTTTCTATTGTCTTGTTTGTCGTGGAGCTGATGGGCTGATGGAACTGCTTGCATAGTCTAGGTTATGGTGGAGCCCCACTTTTTGCTTTCTGTAGAGATTGCACCCTACGCAACTCCCCTGTCCATTTGTTCCTCTACATTGATCTCCTTCCTGGCATTTATCCTTGCAAGCAGAACAAGTGCCACACCTGCCCTTACACCACCTCTCTCAGTACCATTCAGTGCTGTAAACAGTCTTTCCAGGTGAGGCGACACTTCACCTGTGAGTCTGTTGGGGTCATATATTATGTCTGGTGCTCCCGGTGTGGCCTTCTGTATATCGGTGAAACCCGACGTAGATTGGGAGACCGCTTTGCCGGGAAAGCGGGATCTCCCAGTGGCCACCCATTTTTAATACCACTTCCCATTCCCATTCTGTCTATCCATGGCCTCCTCCACTGTCACGATAAGACCACGCTTAGGTTGGAGGAACAGCACCTTATATTCCATCTGGGTAGCCTCCAACCTGATGGCATGAACATTGATTTCTCGAACTTCCAGTAATACCCCCACATCCCCTCTCTTTCTCCATTTCCCATTCCCTTTTCCCTCTCTCACTTCATCTCTTTGCCCGCCCATCGCCTCCCTCTGGTGCTCCTCGTCTCCTTTCTTTCTTCCATGGCCTTCTGTCTCTTTTATCAATCAACTTTCCAGCTCTTTACTTCATCAATCCCCGTCCAGGTTTCACCTATTGCCAGGTGGTTCTCTCCCCTCCCCCCACCTTTCAAATCTGCTTTTTTTTCCTCCAGTCCTGCTAAAGGGTCTCGTCCCAAAACGTCGACTGCACTCTTTTCCATAGATGCCTGGCCTGCTGAGTTCCTCCAGCATTTTGTGTGTATTGCTCGGATTTCCAGCATCTGCAGATTTTCTCTTGTTTTGGATAAGTTCTTTTTGCTCTGTTAGAAAGGAGATCGAGTTTTTACAAGTCAAACCATTTCCGGTGGATATGCTGAATATACAGTCGCTTCAGATGACGCCGTCTACCATTTGCCGGATGGTCTAAGCTACAAGGAAGGATCAGCTATTGGAATCCCTTACTTCACTGCCTATCGAGCCCTCCTGCAAAAGTAAGCAATCATAAACTTGACAGCAAAGTGAATTGTTTTACCTTGACAACGATTGGGGTGTTGTGGGATTTTTGGGCACTGATGGCAGAGACTCTTGTTGTTGTTTATTTTATTTAGTGATACAGCGGGGAACCAGTGGATAAGCTGTCTCCAGAGACTCTTCCAGCACAGCAAGTCCCACACCCAGCAAATCAACCTATTTCACCCTACCCTAATAATAATTTGCAGTCATAGTCATACTTTATTGATCCCGGGGGAAATTGGTTTTCGTTACAGTTGCACCATAAATAATTAAATAGTAATAGAACCATAAATAGTTAAATAGTAATATGTAAATTATGCCAGTAAATTATGAAATAAGTCCAGGACCAGCCTATTGGCACAGGGTGTCTGATCCTCCAAGGGAGGAGTTGTAAAGTTTGATGGCCACAGGCAGGAATGACTTCCTATGACACTCTGTGTTGCATCTCGGTGGAATGAGTCTCTGGCTGAATGTACTCCTGTGCCCACCCAGTACATTATGTAGTGGATGGGAGACATTGTCCAAGATGGCATGCAACTTGGACAGCATCCTCTTTTCAGACACCACCGTCAGAGAGTCCAGTTCCATCCCCACAACATCACTGGCCTTACGAATGAGTTTGTTGATTTTGTTGGTGTCTGCTACCCTCAGTCTGCTGCCCCAGCACACAACAGCAAACATGATCGCACTGGCCACCACAGACTCGTAGAACATCCTCAGCATCGTCCGGCAGATGTTAAAGGACCTCAGTCTCCTCAGGAAATAGAGACGGCTCTGACCCTTCTTGTAGACAGCCTCAGTGTTCTTTGACCAGTCCAGTTTATTGTCAATTCATATCCCCAGGTATTTGTAATCCTCCACCATGTCCACACTGACCCCCTGGATGGAAACGGGGGTCACCGGTACCTTAACTCTCCTCCCGTCTACGACCAGCTCCTTAGTCTTTTTCAATGAACAATTAACCTGCTAACCAGTACATCTTTGGACTGTGCGAGGAAACCGGAACCCTGGAGGAAACCACACACTCATGGGAAGAAACATACAAACTTTTTACAGTTGGTGTTGGAACTGGACTCGGAACACCAGTACTTTATAATAACATTGCACTTACTGCTACACTACCGTAGCATCCTATACACTTCAATTAGGTTCCACTTTCTTGATCTTTTGACGCACTCTCCAGATTGATGTTTACAAACGTGTAAATTTGGCAGGCAGGGTACGACCGGTTTCTGCACCTAATCTACCAACAATCCCTCAGCCAGCTGGTCAGCCACAAACCAGGTCTGCCAAGCGGGTAAGGAGACCCAGTCTCAGATTCCTTCAGCCTCTCCCTCTAAAACTTCTCCTCGAGATTGAGCATTGTGATACGTAACAGTTGACACGACACTATTACAGCTCGGGGCATCAGAGATCAGAGTTATTTTCCAATGTCATCTGTAAGGAGTATGTCATAGGAGTCTGTCTTCCCTGTGAAATGTGTGGGTTTCTTCCCACAATCCAAAGATGTACTGGTTATTTGGTTAAGTTGTCCTGCGATTAGGTTTGGGTTCAATTGTGGTTGTTGGGGGTTGCTGGGTGGCATAGCTCAAGTGGCTGGTAAGGTTAGTTAGATTAGATTATGAGGAGATGAAGTCCTCTTTTATTGTCATTTAATAATGCATGCTAAATCTCAATAAATAATGAGAAAAGTGTGATTGGTTGGGGAGCAGACAATGGAAAGGTGGACTTCAGCAAATACCTAAAAGGTGTTGGGATCAGACTTGGAAGCAGATTTAGGGTGTTTAGCCCATTGAATCTGCAATGCCTTCTGATCATAGCTGTTTTACTATCTCTCTTAACCGCATTCTCCTGCCTTATCTCTGTAACCTTTGATATCCTTAAGGTCCTATCAACCTCCACTTTAAATCCATCCAATGATTGACCTCCACAGCCTTCTAAGCAATGAATTCCAGAGATTCACCACTCTCTGGCTAAAGAAATTTCTCCCTATCCCTCTATTCTGAGGCTCTGCCCTCTGGTCCTGGACTTTCCCACTATTCTCTCCACTTCTACTCCATCTAGGCCTGTTAATATTCAGTAGGTTTCAGTGATATCATCTTTGATTCTTCTAAACTCCAGCGAGTACAGGCCTAGAGCCATCAAACGCTGCTCAGATGTTAACCATTTTGTTCCCAAAATCATTCTCATGAACCTTCTCTGGACTCTTTTCAATGCCAGCATGTCCTTTCATCGATAAGTGACCCGAAACTGCTCACAATACCACAAGTGTGGTCTGACAAATGCCATTTCTGAATTGCTGCCTGTGCCACACCCCAGTAAGGTAGAGGCAGGATGATTTGGCAGATTACTGTGTGGCTGAGAAGCTGGTGCAGGGGGCAGGGCTTCGGGTTCTTGGATCATTGGAATCTCTTCATGGGGAGGTAAAAGCTGTACAAAAGAGACAGGTTGCACCTGAACCGAGGAGAACCAATATTCTTGCGAGTATGTTTGTTAGAGCTGTTAGGAAGGATTTAAAATAATTTGGCGGGGGGGTAGGAACTAGAGTGAAGGGACTCAGGATAGGACAGATGGTATAAAAGCAAAGATAGCATGCAGTCAGACTGTCAGGAAGGGCAGGCAGATGAAAGGACAAAATTGCAGCCAGCAGGGTGAGTATCAGTGAATTAGGGATGCAGAATCAAAAAGGGTAGCAAATACAGTAATCAGTGGTGTATCTCAATGCACTGAGTATCAGAAATAAGGTGGATGATCTTGTTGCATTATTAGAGATTATCAGGTATGATGTTGTGGCCATCACTGAATAGTGGTTGAAGGATGGTTGTATTTGGGAGATGAATGTCCAAGGTTACACGTTGTATCTGAGCGATAGGAAGGTAGGCAGAGGGGGTGGCATGGCTCTGCTGGTAAAGAATAGCATCAAATCAGTAGAAAGATGTGACATAGGATTGGAAGATGTTGAATCCTTATAGGTTGAGTTAAGAATCTGCAAGGGTAAAAGGTACAGGTCAATTGGGAAAATCAGGTTGATAATGGATCTCAAGAGAGTGAATTTGTTGAATGCCTACAAGATGGTATTTTAGAGCAGTTCATCACTGAGCTTACTTGGGGATCAGCTATACTGGATTGGGTGTTATATAATGGAGCTTAAGGTAAAGGAACCTTTAGGAAACAGTGATCACAATATGATTGAGTTCAACATGAAATTTGATAGGGAGAAAGTAAAGTTTGGCATAGCAGTATTTCAGTGGAGTAAAGGAAATTACAGTGGTAGAGAGGAGTTGGCCAAAGTAAATTGGAAGGAGATGCTGGCAGGGATGACAGCAGAGCACCAATGGCATGAGTTTCTGGGAAAATGAGTAGGTGCAAGCTAGGTGTATTTCAAAAACAAAGAAATACTCAAATGGCAAGATAGTACAAGGGAAGTGAAAGCTAAAGTAAAAGCAAAAGAGAGGGCATACAACAAAGCAAAAATTAGTGGGAAGGTAGAGAATTGGGAAGTTTTTAAAAACCTACACAGAGAAACTAAAAGAATCATTAGAAGGGAAAAGATGAAATATGAAAGCAAGCTAGCCAACAATATCAAAGTGGATAGTAAAACCTTATTCAAGAATATAAAAAAATAAAAGAGAGATGAGAGTTGATATAGAACTACTAGAAAATGAAGCCAGAGAAAAAATAATGGGGGCCAAGGAGATGGCAGAAGACCTAATTGAGTATTTTGCATCAGTCTGCCCTGTGGAAGACACTTACAGTGCACCAAGTTCTGAAGGGTGTGAGGGAAGATAAGTGAGTGCAGTTACTGTTACAAGGGAGAATGTGCTCATAAAGCTGAAAGACTTAAGGGTACATAAGTCTGCTGGACCAGATGAATTGCACTCTAGGGTTCTGAAAGAGGTAGCAGTAGAGATAGCGGAGGCATTAGTAATTAACTTTCACATATCATTGATTCTGGAATAGTGCTAGAGGAATGGAAAATTGCAAATGTTACTTGGTGATACAGGACAAGATAGGACAAAGTCAGCATGGTTTCCTTCAGGGAAAATCCTGCCTGACAAACCTGTTGGAATTCTTTGAGGAGATTACATATAGGATAGATAAAGGGGATGCAGTGGATGTTGTATATTTGGAATTTTAGAAGGCCTTTAACAAAGTTAAGAGCTCATTGTATTACGGCAAAGTTACTGGCATGGTAAGAGCTTTGGCTGATTGGAAGGAAGCAGTGACTGGGAATAAAAGGATCATTTCCTGATTGGCTGTCAGTGACTAGTGGTGTTCTGCAGGGCTCTGTGTCACGACCACTTCTTTTTGTGCTGCGTATCAATGATGGAATAGATGGCTTTGTTGCCAAGTTTGCATATGATATGAAGATTGATAGAGGGGCAGTTAGTGTTGAAACAGGAAGGCTGCAGAAGGACTTGGACAGATTAGGGAATGTAAAGAGACTTGGGAGTCCTTGTGCAGAACACCCTAAAGATTAACTTTCAGCTGAAGTCAGTGGTGAGGAAGGCAAATGCAATGTCAGCATTCATTTCAAGAGGTCTAGAATACAACAGCAGGGATGTGATGCTGAGGCTTTATTAGGATCTGGTGAGGCCTCACCTTGAGTATTGGGTGAACAGTTTTGGGCTCTTCATCTAAGAAACAATGTGGTGGCATTGGAGAGGGTTCAGAAGAGGTTCACAAGGATGATTCCAGGAATGAAAGGGTTATCCCACAAGGAATGTTTGATAGCTCTGGGTCGGTATGCGCTGGAATTTAAGTGGATGAGGGGGATCTCATTGAAACCTCTCGAACGTTGAAAGGCCTAGACAAAGTAGACATGGAAAAGGATGTTTCCCATGGTGGCGGAGTCTAGGACAAGAGGGCACAGCCTCAGGATATAGGGGTTTCCACTTAAAACAGAGATGTGAAGCAATTTCTTTAGCCTGAGGCTGGTGAATTTTTGGAGTTTGTTACCAGAGGCAGATGTGGAGGCCAGGTTGTTGGGTGTATTTAAGTCAGAGCTTGATAGGTTCTTGATAGGACACAACATCAAAGGTTACTGGGCGAAGGCCGGGAAGTGCGACTGAGGAGGGATAAACGGATCAGCTGGGACAAATGGCCTAACTCTTCTCCGACGTTTTATGGTCTTATAAAGCCTCAGCATAACATCCTTGCTTATATACTCCCACCCTCTTGAGGAACTACCTGAAAGCCATTGTACATGAGTTGCTGAAAGCTAATCACCCAGGGACAGCAAGTGATTAGGAAGGTGAAAGTTCATTGGTCTTTAGTGTGAGAAGACCTAACACCAGCTAATGCAGAAGTACAGCCCACACCTGGAATATCATTGTGAATCTGGTCTCTTCTCGAGTGCATGGTCACCTTTACTTCTGGGACCACACACACGCATTGTGCTGATTTCTGCGTGCACGGTTCGGTGTGATTCTGGCAGAAGTTCACTTGGGAGAACACTGTCAGTCACAGGTTCTGCACCCAGTTGTAGCAGCGTCTTTCATCTGCAGATCTTTCTGTTTTCAGAGCACATGCGAAGGCAGGGGAGATTGTTCTGGTTCATGGAGCGAGCGGAGGGGTAAGCTGCATTAACTGAATATCAGAGGGAGCCCATTGGATCAGTGCTGGCCAGTGAGAGCCATTTAAATTAATGCCTTATAGAACATAGACCATTACAGCACAGTACAGACCCCTTGGCCCATGATGTTGTGCCATCCTCATAACTTATCCTAAATCAATCTAACCCTTCATATCTAACCTTTGTTTTTGTAAGTGGGCATCTCCAAGGGCATGAGTTGGTGATAGTAAATCTGTTTCTGATCAGGCTGCTTCTTAAATGTAATGGTTTCTGTTCTCGTTCTCCCTCTCTTTCCCCCTCTCCCCCACCTGCTGCCCCCTCCCCCCCCACCCCAATAGGATGATGATGGTTCCTTTCAGTCAGTTAGTGGGGTGCGTTCTGGAGTGGCTCTACCACTCTTGTAGGCAGAGTCTTTTATTTGGGCAAAGGTACCTCCACTATTCTCTAACAAAACTTCAAGTTATTGAGGAATCATTGTGCAGCTTTTCCCAACTAGAATCTGCAAGCAGATGCCAACTCTGTGTGTGTGTGTGTGTGTGTGTGTGTGTGTGTGTGTATATGTATGTGTGGGTGTGTGTGTGTATGTATGTGTGGGTGTGTGTGTGTGTATATATATATATATATGTGTGTGTGGATGTGTGTGTGTGGGTGTGTGTGTATATGTGGGTGTGTGTGTATGTATGTGTGTGTGTGTGTGTGTGTGGGTGTGTGTGTGGGGGGGGGGGGGCGGGTGCAGGTGGGGCTGGAGGAACTCAGCAGGCCAGGCAGGATCTATGGAAATGAATAAACAGTTTGTGCTGAGACTCTTCACCAGGACTGGAAAGGAAGGGGGAAGATACCAGAATAGGGGGGTGGGGGTGGGGGGAGAGGAAGGATCGCTGGACAGCAATGGGTGATGCCAGCCGGGCAGGAGAGGAAGAAACCTGTCAGGAGAGGAGAGTGGACTGTGGGAGAAAGGGAAGAAGGAGGAGCACAAGTGGAGGTGAGGAGACATGAACAGTTATGAGGGCAGCAAGTGGAACAGAAGAAGAGGAACGGGGGAGGGGGAAAGAAAAGGGGGGAATAAAAAAAAAATTACCGGATGTTGGAGAAATCGATGTTTGTTCCATCAGGTTGGAGGCTACATGGGTGGGATATGAGATGTTGCTCCTCCACCCTGAGAGTGGCCTCATCGCGGCAGAAGAGGAGGCCATGGGGTTAGGAATTAAAACAGTTGGCCACCAGGAAATTCCACTGGAGGGGAAAGCACTTGGAATCATTGAATTAGGGGTTTTGCAGCGGTGAGGTTAGCAAGAGGGTCGTATTCAGCCTGGAGCAGCTGAAGTGTTGGGAAGCTCCTTTTCATTCCGAGGTAAATGATTTCATTGCCTTTCAGGTAGGGATAGCAGCCTGCCAGATAGCCCGAGCTCATGGCCTGAGGGTGCTCGGCACGGCTGGCACGCCGGAAGGGATGCGCCTAGTCGAAAAGAATGGAGCGCACAAAGCTTTCAACCACAGAGAGATGGGCTACACTGACCAGATCAAGGTACTGTCATCACTAACTAATTGGACACTGCAAACTCCCACTCATTCCACAATCACACTTCATTTACTTGTGCACAAGAGCAGCCTGGCTCCTGTCACCATACTGCTCTGAAGTTTGAACAAAAAGTGCCATTTTATACAGAAACGGATAAACCATAGAAACCATAGAAACTACAGCACAGAAACAGGCCTTTTGGCCCTTCTTGGCCGTGCCGAACCATTTTCTGCCTAGTCCCACTGACCTGCACACGGACCATATCCCATACACCTCCCATCCATGTATCTGTCCAATTTATTCTTAAATGTTAAAAAAGAACCCGCATTTACCACCTCGTCTGGCAGCTCATTCCATACTCCCACCACTCTCTGTGTGAAGAAGCCCCCACTAATGTTCCCTTTAAACTTTTCCCCCCTCACCCTTAACCCATGTCCTCTGATTTTTTTCTCCCCTTGCCTCAGTGGAAAAAGCCTGCTTGCATTCACTCTATCTATACCCATCATAATTTTATTAATTTTATATAGTTGTATAGATATTGATCTAATAGAAGCCCTGACGCCTGGAAATTATATACAATATCCTGGAAATAGATTTTTTTTTGAGAGGGAGAGCGAGAATCCTGATTGGTCTCTCTTTGTGCTAAAAGTGGTCCCCAACCACTGGGCCGCGAGGAAACGATATGATTTGGTGATATGAGTCAGCTGCACCTTTCCTCATTCCCTGTCACGCACTGTTGAACTTGAACGCACGCGAGGTCATCAGTGACCCAAGACGTGCAAAGGAATGGGTCCGTGACCCATTTGTGAATGTCCCCGGTGAATCATCCACGTCAGCGTGGGAAGGAGATCAACTCCTCGAGCTTGCAAATGACGGCGGACTGAAAAGTATGTTTGACATAACATCTCTGCCGGCATTCTGGATCAAAGACAAGGCTGAATATCCTGAGATAGCTACGAAAGCACTGAAAACGTTGGTTCCATTTCTAACATATCTCTGCAATGAATGCAACGAAAACTAAATTGCGGAATAGACTGGACATCAGGAGCTCCCTTCGAGTATCGCTGTCTCCCATCACCTCTCGATGGGACCGTCTCGTTGCAGGGAAACAAGCCCAGGGCTCCCACTGATTCAGCGATATTGGTGCGTTGCACTAATTTTATATGTTCATATGGGGAAAATATGCGCTGTGTGTTTAATATCCAAACGTTACTTAAAATGTTATGATGCGATTGACTTATCACCTATATTTCGGTTGTGATCAACACCCCCGCCCCCGGTCGGCCGATCCGCAAGAATATTGTCAATATTAAACCGGTCTGTGGTGCAAAAACGATTGCAGACCCCTGCTAAATAGACCTATCAGTTTTTTCTGTGGGCAGGCTTTACAGTCGACCTCAAAGATAATGACCGTGTTGCTCGCTGCACTGTTTGCAACAGTGACTTTTCTATTGCCCATGGTGGGTTAAAATGTAAAAGACATGTTGAGGTGAGTTTAACAGGTGTCATTCGTTCATTAGCATAGCTAACGTTATTTAAACTAGCTGGCTGGCTGCTAAGGAGCTACACTATTGATATCCTACGTGATGAGGCCAAACTCCCTGTAGACTTGCTTAAAGTTGTAATAGAATAAACATGATAATATAAGTACATATTTTAATGTCACATTTTCTGCATATACCCAACTTAGTTTACAGATTAGACAAAATCACTAAACAAAGTATTACATACACCCTTGGAGGTCGACCGTGGGGGGTTGGGGATATGGTGTTGCCAGGGGTGGGGGTGCTTACCTCCCTGAAATGAGTTTTTGCAGGGTGGGATGTCTGCCATAACCCTTAATTGCCCTACTATGCAGAAATCTGTCCAACCTCCTCTTAAATATATTCACTGAGGTAGCCTCCACTGCTTCATTGGGCAGAGAATTCCACAGATGGTGTTTGAACTGTGCTGAGGTGCGCTGGTGTTGATTGTCAGCGAGTAGAAGATGTTACCCAATCCGCACAGACTGTGATCTCCTGATGAGAAAGTCGAGGATCCATTTGCAAAGGGATGTACCAAGTCCCAGGTTTTGGAGCTTATTGGTTAGAACTGAGGGTATGATGGTGTTGGATGCTGATCTGTGATCAATAAACAGCAGCTTGAAGTAAGTATCACTGTTGTCCAGGTGATCCAAGGCCGAGGTCAGTGAGATTGCATCCGTTGTGGACTTATTGTGGTGATAGGCAAACTGCAGTGGGTCCAGCTCCTTGCTGAGGCAGGAGTCAATTCTGGTCATGACCAACCTCTCAAAACACTTCATCACAGTTAATGTGAGTGAAACTGGGCAATAGTCATTGAGGCAACTCACCCTGCTCTTTCTGGGCACTGGTATGATTGCCTTTTGAGGTAGGTAGGAACCTCTGAATGCAGCAGTGAGGGATTGAAGATGTCCTTGAACACACCAGCCAGTCGGTGTCAATGGGTTGCATGGATGGTCGGCATCGACTGGATGGGCCGAAGGGGCTGTTTTCTCATGCTGTGTAATTTAGTCTCCAATGGAATTGATCATATTCAAAAACAAGCTACTGTAGTGGCTGGGGTTACTCATCGGGTCCAGAGCAGAGAGGACGAAGTTAATTTTTCACTAGAACCCACTGAGAGGGTGATCTTGTATATTGGGATTCTTGTTTGCCTGCTAACAGTGTCTGGTTTCTAGTTTCTGTCTGCTCTGTTTGCGAAACCACCTTCCATACCCAGCCAGCCCAGTTCCACACCGACCCTCTGTTCCCCCTCAGAGATCACTCTGTCCCCTCTATCCTCTCTGGAGTCATGTACCGAGGAGAGCTGGTCAGCAGGATTGGCACTGGTCCTGGTGACCGCACAGACAGTGTCAGGTTCTGAGCTTCACGACCCTTGCTCCCTCTCAATAATGTTAGCTCTGGTGTAAGTCATTCATTTACTCAGTAACCTGCGTCACAAGTTTCCTAGGTTCAAATTTCACCTCGGACACTCGTCTAATTAACGAAGGGTGCAGAGGGTGGGGTTACTGTGGAAGCTTCACAATGAGGGAGGCTTTTTGTCAGACAAAACAAACAGTATCCCTGACTGTCTTTGATCGCTGAAGTTCTTTCCAAAGTGTTCTACCTCCATAACTGTTTGTTCAAAGACAACACAGAAACAGACTCTTCAGCCCATCGAGCCTGAGCTGACCACTAGCCACCCATTCACACCAGTCCTATACTGATCCCATTTCATTCCCATCAACTCCCCACAGAATCCATCCCTCACACACAGTGGGGACTATTTACAGAGGCTGATCCACACATCATTGGGATGTGGGAGGGAACTGGAGTACCCTGCGTAAACCCGTGTGGTCACAGGGAGAATGTGCCAAGTTCACACAGAAAGTGATGGAGGTCGGGGTCAAACCCAGGTCTCTGGAGTTGATCCACTGCCTCCCAGTAATCTTTGCAATCGTATTGTTTATTAATTAAATCTGTGTAGCAATGAGCTTGTTCAATTAGCTCCACCATGCTTGAGACGTTGAGAGACTGTAAAACATGTGATAGAAATGCAGATTGTTTCCTATAGATTGGAGACGTCAGGGGTCAGGAATCCTGATGGTTTGCCAGCCTGCTTATTCTGCGCTGGCCCTTGAGCTGGGGTCTGTTGTATAGTGCGGGCTGTGACCAGGGTCAGGAATGTGGGAGGTTGTCACGGAGCCAGGGTCCAAGAGTGTAGACTGGATACATGTTTGGGGTCAGGGTCTGGAAAAACCAGGGTGGGGAACCTACGAAGTTCCTACAAAAAGTGAAATAATAATAGGGGATGTGTCAATAGTATAACACCTGAAGGATTTGCACCTCCAAGTCCCCAGGTGCCAGATTATCAGAGGCACTGGAGTTTCTGCAGGTGCTGAAAACCTTGAACAGCACGCACAAAATGCTGGTGGATCTCCGTAAGTCAGGCAGCATCAAATGAGGGGAATAAACAGTCAATGTTTTGGGCCGAGTCCCTTCGTCAGGAAGGTCTTGGCCCAAAACTTGTCCATTTGGCCCTCCTGGCACCTCTCCCTGCAAATGACCAAAGTGCTACACCTGCCCATTTTCTTTACCCTCACCTCCATTCAGGACCTAAAAGTCCTCCCAGGTGAGGAAATGCTTCACCTGTGAATCTACTGGGATCGTCTATTGTGTCTGGTGCTCGCGATGCAGCCTCTTCTACATTGGTGAGACTCGTTGTAAATTCGGGTACTGCTTTGTTGAGCACCTCTGCTCGATCCGTCAAAAGCAGAACTTCCAGGTGGCCCAACACTTTAATTCAATTCTCATTCTGACATGTTCGCCCATGGCCTTCTCTTGTGCCACGATGAGGCCACCCTCAGGGTGAAGGAGCAATACCTTGTATTCCATTTGGGTAGCCTCCAACCTGATGGCATGAATATCAATTTCTCCAGAAAAGAAAAAAAAATTCTCTCCCCCTCCCCTCTTCTTCTATCCCCCACTCTGGCCTCTTACCTCTTCTCACCTCCCTATCACCTCTTCCTGGGTCCCCTCCTTCTTCCCTTTCTCTTATGGTCAACTCTCCTCTCCTATCAGATTCCTGACCCCTCTCCCCATGTTTTTATTCTGGCATCTTCCCCCTTCCTTTCTAGTTCTGAGGAAGGTCTCAGCCTGAAACATCGACTGTTTATTCATTTCCATGGATGCTGCCTGATCGCTGAGTTCCTCCGATATCACATGTATACAGCTAAACAAAACAGTGTTCTTTTGGGGCCAAGGTGCAAAACACAATGCATACTTACACACACAGTAGATAACAGATACAAGTGCTCAGGTGGTATGGCCTGTAGATTGATGGTGCATGGATGTTGTCCTAGAGCAGCAGTTCCCAACCTGGGGTCCACAGGCCCCCTTTCTTCATGGTACAGGTCCATGGCAGAACAAAGGTTGGGAACCCCTGTCCTACAGCCATGTTCATGCAGAAACAAACACACAACAGTTCCTCATCTTGAGCAGTGTCAGCCACAGATGAATGCAACCTAGCTTGTCTTTCAGGAAGCAAACACTAGAGAGGCGTCCCGATGGGAGAGCCGGCCTGCAGGGACCAGCCCCAATCCAGCCTGGATTGTAGGGCACCCGCTACACCTCTGTTCTCTCCCACACCACCTCTATGCCTGCTCCCCTGGGTGGCTGTGCCAGGCGAATTCACAGCATGACGGTCTGGTTCGTGTTACAACTGAACCCATTGTTATTGCCTATGAACCAATAAACTAGAGTTGCAGTATTTGCAATATTTTATGTCACTAATGTCCAACAGGGTCTTGCAATCACAAGAGCATTTGAGACAATGATATGTACCATTTTTTTTGGACCCAATGAGGTCATTGCAAACAAGTGCACCACCATCTTACTGGAACTTAATGCCTTAACTTGGCCTCCCCACCTTCCTACACTAGTAACAGGCCTTCGCCACTCTCTGCGTGCAGCTTGGTAAGTGTTCCCTGGTATTACTGTGTAGCTAATCAGTTGTGTGCACTTCCTGCCAGCATGATACAGGAGATCGTGGAGTGAACGTGATCATCGAGATGTTGTCCAACGTGAACCTGAACAGTGACCTACAGCTTCTGTCAAATGGCGGGCGAGTGATAGTGAGTGTATCTGCTACCGGCGCTGCGCGTTAAATCGTAGGGGGTGATTCAGCCCCTCGTATCCCAGCAGCTCTCTGACCACACTGCACACCATCATCCACCAAAGATACATCATCTCAGCTGGTTGATTTGGAAGACTCTGTGCTGTTGGAGACAGAGGCCCCACCCCACCCTCGGTGGGGAGAGCTTCCTGACGTCAGCCTCAGCAAGCTGCCTCTGGAAGCCAGTTGACCACTCGGACCTTCAGGTCCACTGCTTACCTCAGCACCACTTCCCTAACTCAACAATCTCTGCGTGAACTCTGTCTGAACTTCCACAGCCATCAGAGACACAGAATTCCCACCTCATCCCCAACCTTAGTAAAGGAATTTCTATTCATTTTATTTACTTAGAGATACAGTACGGAACACACTCTTTCAGCCCTTCTAGCTGCACCGCCAGCAACTCACTGACATAACCCTAGCCTAATCACAGGACAATTCACAATGACCAATTAACCTGTAAACCGGTATGTCTTTGGACTACGTGAGGAAACCGGAACACCCGGAGGAAACCCACGCAGTTATGAGCAGAAATGTGTAAACTTCCTCACAGAGGACATCAGAATTGAACTCTGAACTCCGATGGCCCAAGCTGTAATAGTGTTCTGCTGACTGATGTGCTACTCTGGTGAGGCAGTGAGCTAGTTCTAAACTCCATAGTCACAGGCAACTCCCACCTCATCTAACTCTGGAAGAGTTTTGTAAATTTCAATATGATCATCTCTCATCCTGATAAACTTTAAAGTTTAGTCCAGATAATTGTCATTCAATGGTATATGCATTTCACCAAATGAAACAATGTTGCTCTGGACCAAGGTGCACAACGCAATGCATACAACTTGCATACAACACATAAAGTAATATCTCCACAAATAATAGGTGCACTTATGACCAAAGTTAAAAGTAAACAGTGTAACACTACTGGTGCTTCATGTGTGATGAGACCTGGGTGGTGGCAGGGAATTCAGTACGGCCTGGGGGAAGAAGCTGTTTCCCATCCTAACAGTCCTTGTACTAATGCTACAGTACCTACCTGATGGTAGGGATTCAAAGAGATTGTTGGATGGATGAGAGGGATCATTGACAACGCTAAGG
This sequence comes from Mobula hypostoma, assembly GCF_963921235.1. Classification (NCBI taxonomy): domain Eukaryota; kingdom Metazoa; phylum Chordata; class Chondrichthyes; order Myliobatiformes; family Myliobatidae; genus Mobula; species Mobula hypostoma. Next base: position 114,618,053 of record NC_086108.1, read on the forward strand.
GCCCTGCATATGCAGCACTACATGCTTTGTCTCCTCGACGGTCCCGCACAAGGCAAACCCAATGTAGTGAAGATTTACTCCATTCACGCAAAAAAACACATATATAGTCCAAGACCCTGATGGACATGTCCAGCAAATTGATGGTACTGTTCCCGAATCCAGACTGTCATTCCACTGATCAAACACTGGAGGGTAGCACTGACAGGAGAGGCAGCCCCAACAGAGCACGGATGCCATGCTACACCACCTTTGGCATCTCCTCTCCTGAGCTGCAGCAGCAGGCACGCCCGTGACTTGAGGCCTAGTCTTTGCTATAACCGAGGCCACGCAGCTTCCACGCTGCCTGTTGCATCACGAAACAAAGGAAACAGGCCGCAGCATCTTGCATTATCAATGTCCAACAGGGCCTTATGATCACAAGAGAAAAATCCAAGATAATCACCCTCAGTTTCACTGCACACTACCTTTGTGCACAACTTTGATACCTTTGAGTAGCAGACAGCAACACAATCTGCACCCAGGCCGGCTCCACCGATCAAGGAACAGCTTACTGATGGGGTAGACCCGCAGCACCTGAAGGTCTTGGAGCTCAGCAGCATCTGACGATCACACTTTACAAAGAAAACCTTTGGTCAGCTCCCAAGAGGCTGCTGTGTCTGACCGGGCTGTCTTCTTCCCGGAAGATTCGAAGGTTCATTTATAATCAAAGTACATATGCAGTATTCTTCTGAGATTCATCTTTTATAGCCACAAAACAAGGAAAACCATAGAAGTCATTCAAAGATAAGCATCAACCCTCCCCAACACACAAACAAAAACAAACCGCAAAAAAGGCAAGAGCAACCCCAACCCCACCTCCTCCACACACACACACACACACACACACACACACACACACACACACACAAAACTAACACTGCAGCAAGAAAGTACGGCAACATGATCATCAAACACCTCCCACATGAAAAAAAAATCATGCAGCAGCAACAACAGCATCAACCCCCCCCCCCCGCCAAAGCAGGAACATCAAACCCCAAATCCCTCCTTAGATATCAAACCCACCCCCTCCCCAACATCAAATCCAAAATCCAACTTTGGAGACCAGGCTGTACATTATATGCAGGTACAATCTTGCCAGGGCCTTGTTTAATTGTATTAACTGTTTCCCCACATTATGGGCGCCACAATAATGTAGTGGTTATGTGACGCTATTAAGCTTGGGGTGTCAGAGTACAATCTCAGCGTCCTCTAAGAAGTTTGTACATTCCCCCTGTGGAATGCATACTTCCTCTGAGTACCTTGGTTTGCTCCCACAATCCATAGATGCTTTGGTTAGTAGGTTAATTGATCATTGTAAATTATCCCTTGATTAGGCCAGGATTAAGTTGGTAGGTTGCTGGGAGGTGTGGCTAAACAGGTGAGTTCTGGATGGTGCGGCACATTGGGCCAGAAGGGCCAGTTCCACACCGTGTCTCTAAATAAAATAAAAATTAAAAGTAACTAATTCACATTTTGTTACCTTCCATTCTATAGGAAAGATTCCCGATTTACAGAATGACCAATGAACCCACTACCTCTGGGACAGCCTCTTTCAAAAACCCTCCAGTTCTGGAAGTATAAGTAAATCCCTCTGCCTTAATCTGTTAACAACCCAATTTGTGTCACTTTTAATATTTTAGCAAAGACCACACGCTGCAGTCTGTTTAGTTTGTAAACCCAGAAAGTCCCCAGTGAATCGGATTCAGGTTTCATGTAAGACCATAAGGTACAGTGGTAGAATGTGGTCATTTGACCCATCGAATCTGCTCCACCATTTCATCATTGCTAATCCAATTTTCCTGTCACTCCCATCTCCTGCCCTATAGCCCTTCATGCCCTGACCAATCAAGAATCGAGCAAACTCTGTCTTAAATATTCATAAAGACCTGGTTTCCACAACTGCCTGTGGCAAAGAATTTCACAGCTTCATCAGTCTCTGGCTAAAGAGATTCCTCCTTATCTCCATACTAAAAGGACACCCTTCTATTCTGATCACAAACAAGAGAAAATCTGCAGATGCTGGAAATCCAAACAACACACACAAAATGCTGGAGGAACTCAACAGACCAGGTACAGTCAAAACATCGACTGTACTTTTTGCCAATAGATGCTGCCTGGCCTGCTGAATTCCTCCAGCATTTTGTGTGTGTTCCCCTCTATTCTGAGGCTGTGTCCTCTGTTCTTAGACTCTTCCCCCACCCCACATAGGAAACATCCTCTCCCCATCCAGGCCTTCATGCCTGACCAATCAAGGCCTTTCACCATTCAATAGGATTCAATGAGGTCACCCCTCACTCTTCTGAATTCCAACGAATATAGATCCAGAGCCATCAAACGCTCTTCATATGACAAGCCATTCAATCCTGGAATCACTTTTGTTAACCTCCTTTGAACCCTCTCCTGTTTCAGCGCATCCTTTCTAAGATAAAGGGGCCAATATTGCTTGCAATACTCCAAGTCAGGCCTCCCTAGTGTTTTAGAAAGTCTCAACGTTACGTCCTTGTTTTTATATCCTAGTCCTCTTGGAATGAATGCTAAAATTGCATCTGCCTTCCTTACCACAGGTTCAACCTGCAAATTAACCTTTAGGGAATCCTGCATAAGGACTCCCAAGTCCCTTTGCACCTCAGCTTTTTGTATTTTCTCTCCATTTAAAAAATAGACAACCCATTTATTTCTTCTACCAAAGTGCATGACCATACATTTCCCAACACTGTTGTGCCATCTGCCATTTCTTCACCCAAATCGCCTGATCTGTCTAAATCCTGTAGTCTCTCTACTTCCTCAAAATGACCTGCACCTCCATCTATCTTCATATCATCTGCAAATTTTGCAACAAAACCTTAATTTCTATCATCTAAATAATTGAAATAAAGCATAAAAAGAATTGGTCCCAACACAGACGTGTGAAATAATACTGGTCAGCGGCAGCCAACCAGAAACGGCTTCCTTTATTCCCACTCTTTGCCTCCTGCCAATCAGTCACTGTTTTATCCATGCTAGAATCTTTCCTGTGATACCATGGGCTCGTAGCTTGTTAAACAGGCTCATGTGGTAATTTGTCAAAGGCCTTCTGAAAATCCAAGCGCACATCCACCAATCTCCTTTGTCTACCCTGCTTGTTATTTCTTCAAAGAATTCCAACAGATTTGTCAGGCAAGATTTTCCCTTGAGGAAACCATGTTGACTACGGCCTATTTATCATGCACCTCCAAGTATCATGAAACCTTATCCTTAACAATCGACTCCAACATCTTCACGATCACTGAGGTCAGGCTAAATGACCTATAGTTTCCTTCCTTCAACCTCTCTCCCTACCTGAGGAGAGGAATAACATTTGTAATTTTCCAGTCTTCCTGAACCATTGCAGAATCTAGTGATTCTTGAAAGATCATTACTAATGCCTCCAGGATCTCTTCAGCCACCTCTTTCAGAGTCCTGGGATGTACACCATCTGGTTCAAGTGACTTATCTACCTTCAGACCTTTCAGTTTCCCAAGAACCTTCTCTCTAGTTATGGTAACTTCACACACTCCATGACCCCTGACACCTGGAACTTCCATCATACTGCTAGTGTCTTCCACTATGAAGACTGATGCAAAATAATTATTCAGTTTGTCTGCCATTTTGTTGTCCCCCATTACTATCTCTCCAGCATTGTTTTCCAGTGGTCCGATATCCACTCTTACCTCTCTTTTATCCTTTATGTATCTGAAGAAACTTTTGATATCTTCATTAATATTGGCTAGCTTACTTTGATATTCCATCTTTACCTTCTTAATGGCTTTTTAGTTGCCTTCTGTTAATTTTTACAGGCTTCCCAATCCTCTTAACTTCATGCTAATTTTTGATTTATATGCCCTCTCTTTGGCTTTTATGGTGGCTTTGACTTCTCTTGTTAGCCATGGTTGTGTCATCTTTCCTTTAGAAGGCTATTTCCTCTTTGGGATTTATATATATTCCCTGCCTTCCAAATTGCTTCCAGAAATTCCAGCCATTGCTGCTCTGCTGTCATCCCTGGCCAAATCAATTCTGGTCAACTCTTTTCTCAAATTTCAGAGTGAATTTGATCACATTATGATCACTTACCCCTCAGGGTTCTTTTATTTTAAACTCTCTAATCAATTCTACTTCATTGCACAACACTCAATCCAGAATAGCTGTGGGTTTACTCATGAGCTGCTCCAAAAAGCCATCTCGTAGGCACTCTAGAAATTCCCCCACCTGGAATCCAGCACCAACCTGATTTTCCCAATCTACCTGCATATTGAAATTCCCACGACTATTGTAACATTACCCTTTTGGCTGCATTTTCTATCTCCAGTTGCAATTTGTAAGCTATATCCTTACTACTGATTGGGGGTCTGTATCCAACTCCCATCAGGGTCTTTTTAACCTTGCAGTTCCTTAGCTCTGTCCACGATGATTCAACACCTTCCGACCCTATGTCATCTCATTCTAATGATTTGATTTGATGTTTTTTTTTAAACAACAGAGCATCGCCAACCCTCTGTCTTCCTTGGACATTAAGTTCCCAACTGCAATCTTCTTTCATCCATGATTCAGTGATGCCCGCAACATCATACTTACCAATCTGTAACAGTGCTGCAAGTTCATCTACCTTATTCCATATACTGTTCTAGTCCAAATACAACACCTTCAGTCCTGTATTCACCCTTTATGATTTAGTCCACCTTTTACGTTGCAACTAATCCTGTTGACTACAATTTTGCCCTGTCAGCAGCCTCTCCTCACTACACATTGCCCCTGTTTGTAAACCAGCTACCTCATCCTCAGCACTATTATCACCTTCCCTACGATACCTGTTGCATTGAGATACAGGCAGCTCAGGACACTAGTTGTACCATGCTCAACCTTTTGATTCCTGACTTTGTCTGAGGTCTGACCAACATCTGCCTCCACAACCTCTCCACGATCTGTTCTGGCATTCTGGTTCCCATCCCCCTGCAACTCGAGTTTAAACCCCATTGTCCAGCATTAACAAACCTTCCCGCTAGGATGTTAGATCCCCTCCAGTTCAAGTGCAAACTATCCTTTCTGTACAGGTAAAGAGCCCAATGATCCAAAAATCTTATGCCCTCCTTTGTACGCCAACTCCTGAGCCATGTATGCAACTGTATAATCTTCCTGGTTCTGGCCTCACTGGCACATAGCATGGGTAGCAATCCTGAGATCACAACCCTGGAGGTCCTGCCCTTTAACTGAGCACCAAACTCCCTGAACTCACTATGCAGAACTTAATCACTCGTCCTACCCGTGTCATGGGTACCTAAGTGGACCACTATTTCTGGATATTGACCCTCTCAATTAAGAATGCTGAGGACTCTATCCCAGCTATCCCAGCTATCCCGGACCCTGGCAGCCGGGAGACAACATACCATCCGGGAATCTTGTTCTCACCCTCAAAGCCTCCTGTCCGCTCCCCTAACTGATGAATCCCCTACCATCACAACATGCCTCTTCTCCCCCCCTCCCCCCCCTCCCCACTCTGCCCTTACCTTCTGGGTCACAGAGGCAGTTCAGTGCTGGAGACTTGCCCACTGCAACTTTCCTCTGTTGGGTCTTCCCCCCACACCCTCGACAGTATCCAAAGTGAAATAGCTGTTGATGAGGGGGATGACTACAGGGGTACACTGGCTCCTTAACCCCATTCCCCCTTCTGACTGTCACCAGATTTCCTGTGTCCTGCTCCTTGGCTGTAACTACATCTCTACATGTCCTATAGCCCCCTTCAGCCTACCAAATGATCCAGAGTTCATCCATTTCCAGATCCCACTCCTTAACGCAGTTCATTAGAAGCTGCAGCTGGATGTACCTCGCAGTTGTAGTTGTCAGGGACACTGGAGATCTCCCTGCCTTCCCACATCCCACAAGAGAAGCATTGCACTATCCTGTCTGGCATCCCTACTGTTCTAGCTGAACAGATATAAAGCAGAGAATGAAAGAAGGAGCTTTTCTTTCTTTTGCTTTCTCCGAGTGAAGCCTCTCTTCATTGAAGCTTCGACGATCACCACTCTGACTATGTCCACTCAGATGAAGGCTGCTGCATTTACCCCGCCTTCCTTTAATTTTCTCTTACTAATCAGTCAATAACGCTGACTGGTCACTTATCAAAGCTCGATTACACTGCCGTGACTCGCTTCTGTCTTTTATCCTTGGACAGTGGACCTGATTGAAGTCCCCTCCTCTCCAAGCTTCTTATGTCCAGATTGGACTGGCATCTGTTGTGGAATGTGTTGCTTTGCAGCAGCAGTACATTGCAATGCATAATAATAAAAAACATAAATTCAGGAGTCTGATGGCTAAGGGGAAGAAGCTGCACCTAGAACGTTGCGTGTATGCCTTCAGGCTGCTGTACCAGCACCTTGATGGTAGCAATGAGGAGACGGCATATTCTGGGTGATGGGGTTCATGCCTCCTTCGTGAGGCATCACCTTTTGAAGGTGTCCTTGATGCTGGGGAGACTGGTGCCCACGATGGAGCTGGATGCAGCTTGTTTGATTCTGTGCCGTGGCCCCTTCATACCAGACAGTGATGCAATCAGTTAAATGCTGTCCGCAGTACATCTGTGGAATAGTACAAGTGTCTTTGGAGACATACCAAAACTCCTGGTGAAATACAGCTGCCATTGAGCCTGCACCCCGCACACTCAGCTGAAGTCTCCTCAGAATCTGTTGAAATTGTCAGAGGTTTTTGTCCTTGCAGTTGGCATGTGTTTATTCTGCAGATTGTAGGCTGCAGGGGCACCATTGAAATAAACCCCAGAGATACCATGGCCAAGGAGAGCAGCATTATTGGCACAGCACTGAACTCTGCGACCAAGGTAAGACAGTTACGCAGTTTTGGTCACCTACCTATAGGAAAAAATGTAAGAAAATTTACAAAGGTGTTGCTGGGACTGAAGGACCTGAGTTATAAGGAAAGATTGAATAGGTTAGGACTTTATTGCTTGGCACATAGAAGATTGAGAGGAGATGTGGTAGAGGTATACAAAATTATGAGGGGTATAGATAGGGTAAATGCAAGTAGTATTTTTCAACTCAGGTTGGGTGATACTACAACTAGAGGTCATGGGTTAAGACCATTAGATATAGGAGCAGAATTAGGTCATCTGGTCTGCTCCACCATCTCATCATGGCTGATCCAATTTTCCACTTAGCCCCAATCTCTGGCCTTCTCCCCATATCCCTTTATGCCCTGACCAATCAAGAATCTATTAGCTTCTCTCTTAAATATACATGAAGTCATGGCATTCACAGCTCCCTGTGGCAAAGAATTCCACAGATTCACCACTCTCTGCCTAAAGAAACTCCTCCTCATCAATGTATTAAAAGGACACTCCTCTATACTGAGACTGTGTCCTCTGTTCTTAGACTCTACCCTCATAGGAAACATACTTTCCACATCCACTCCATCAATAAGTTTCAATGAGGTCACCCCTCATTCTTCTGAATTCTAGCGAATAAAGGCCTAGAGCCATGAAATACTCCTCATATGACAAGCCATTCAATCCTGGAATCATTTTCATGAATCTCCTTTGAACCGTCACTAGTTTCAGCACATCCTTTCTAAGATAAAGAGTTCAAACTACTCACAATACTCCAAGTGAGACTTCACCAGTGCTTAATAAAGTCTCAACATTACATCATTGCTTTTGTATTCTAGTCCTTTTGAAATGAATGCTAACATTGCATTTGCCTCCCTCACCACAGACTCAGCCTGTAAATTAACCTTTAGGGAATCCTGTACAAGGACTCTCAAATCCCCTTGCACCTCAGTTTTTTTTATTTTCTCTCCATTTATAAAATAGTCAGCCATTTAATTCACCTACCAAAGCACATGATCATGTTGTTGTTGTCCGTCCTTCATAGTCGAAGATGACCATGGCTTCAAAGTCAAATGGGAGATTGGTGTGGGTCTGGAGGTGACTGATGAGGCCAATCCGGGCCCTGAAGGCTCGCCCACATGTGGGACACAAGTGGGTGGGTGCTGTCGTGGCAGTGGATGCTGCTCGGGCCTTGCGCACAGCACGCTTTCGTTGCGCCTCGATGATGCGCCTGACTTCAGCTGCACGGACTCCTGTGGTGATCTTGCTGCACCAAGCTGGACGGTCGAGGGCAAGCGTCTCCCACGTGTTAATGTCGACACCCAGGCCTTTGAGGGACGCTTTCAGGCAGTCTTTGTAACGTTTCTTCTGCCCCCCGACTGAGCGCTTGCCCTGACACAGTTCTCCGTACAGCAGCTGCTTAGGCAATCGGCTGTCTGGCATTCTGACCACATGTCCAGCCCACCTGGCTTGGGCTTTCAGCAGGAGGGTGTAGACGCTGCAGAGCCCAGCTCATTCCAGGATTTCCATGTCGGGGACTTTGTCCTGCCACCTGATGTGGAGGAGTCTGCGGAGACAGCTCAGGTGAAAGTGGTTGAGCTGTTTGGCGTGTCTGCTGTAGACAGTCCAGGTCTCGCTGGCGTAAAGGAGGGTGGTAAGGACCACTGCACAGTAGACCTTCAGCTTGGTGGTAAGGCTGAGTGCTCTCCGCTCCCAGACGTTCTCACGGAGTCTCCCAAAGGCGACGCTGGCTTTGGCAATCCTGTTGTTGACCTCAGCGTCTATGTTCACTGCGCGAGAGAGTATGCTGCCCAGGTAGGTGAAGTTGTCGACTGCCTGGAGGTTCTGGCCCTTCACTGTGATGCGCGGCTCCTGGTATGGCTTTCCTGGGGCAGGCTGGTACACAACTTCGGTCTTTTTGGTGCTGATAGTGAGACCGAAGTTGTCGCAGGCTTGTGAGAAGCAGTCCATTTCACGCTGCATCTCCTGCTCTGTGCTGGCGTTGAGTGCGCAGTCATCAGCAAACAAGAAGTCTCTGATGACAGTCTCTTGCACCCTTGTAACTGCCTGCAGACGCCTAAGGTTAAACAACCTGCCATCAGTCCTGTACCTGACGTGGATTCCTTCTTCGTAGTTACGGAAGGCATCTGTCAGCATGGCAGAGAATACCATACTGAACGGAGTCGGGGCAAGAATGCAGCCTTGTTTGACACCATTTGTCACTGGGAAGGCCTCCGACTCGTCACCGTCATCCAGAACTTTCACCATCATACCGTCGTGGAACTGCCGGACGATTGTGATGAACTTGTTGGGGCAGCCAAACTTCTCCATGATCTTCCACAAGCCTTCTCTGCTGACCGTATCGAAAGCCTTGGTTAAATCGACAAAGGTCACGAAGAGGTCGCTGTGTTGCTCCTGGCATTTTTCCTGGAGTTGGCGCGCAGCAAAAATCATGTCCGCGGTCCCACGTTCAGCACGGAAGCCGCACTGGCTTTCTGGGAGCAGACCTTGCTCAAGATGTTGGAGAAGGCGGTTGAGCAGGACGCGGGCCAGAATCTTCCCCGCAATGGACAAGAGGGAGATGCCTCGGTGGTTGTCGCAAGACTGGCGGTTGCCTTTCCTCTTGTAGATGTGGACTATGCTGGCATCTTTCAGCTGTTGTGGGACCTGTCCCTTTTTCCACATGGATTGGAAGAGAACAGTCAGCTTTTGCATCATGACAGGGCCTCCTGCTTTATATACCTCAGCAGGGATTGCATCGGGTCCTGGCGCTTTGCCACAGGAGAGTTGCTTCACTGCCTTCCTGACTTCATCTACTGTGGGGAGGGTGTCGAGGTTCTTGTTGATCTCTACCTGGGGCAGGCGGGCAATGGCCTCGTCGTTGATGTCGGCAGGGCAGTTAAGGACGTTGTTAAAGTGCTCAGCCCACTGATCCAGAATCTGCTTCTTCCTCTCCCTCTTGAAATGAATGCTAACATTGCATTTGCCTCCCTCACCACAGACTCATCCTGTAAATTAACCTTTAGGGAATCCTGCACAAGGACTCTCAAATCCCTTTGCACCTCAGTTTTTTTTAATTTTCTCTCCATTTATAAAATAGTCAACCATTTAATTCATCTACCAAAGCACATGACCATACACTTCCCAACACTGTATTCCATCTGCCATTTCTTTGCCTATTCTCCTAATCTGTTTGTCATCCTCGAAGTCCTTCCTCAAAATGACCTGCCCCTCCACCTATCTTCATATTGTCTACAAACTTTGCAGCAAAGCCATCAATTCCATCATCTAAATCATTGAACAAGAGGAATTCTGCAGATGCTGGAAATTCAAGCAACACACATGAAAGTTGCTGGTGAACGCAGCAGGCCAGGCAGCATCTCTAGGAAGAGGTACCGTTGATGTTTCAGGCCGAGACCCTTCGTCAGGACTAACTGAAGGAAGAGTTAGTAAGAGATTTGAAAGTGGGAGGGGGAGGGGGAGATCCAAAATGATCGGAGAAGACAGGAGGGGGAGGGATGGAGCCAAGAGCTGGACAGGTGATTGGCAAAGGGGATATGAAAGGATCATGGGACAGGAGGCCCAGGGAGAAGGAAAAGTGGTGGGGGACCCAGAGGATGGGCAAGGGGTATAGTGAGAGGGACAGAGGGAGAAAAAGGAGAGTGAGAGAAAGAATGTGTGTATATAAATAATGGATGGGGTACGAGGGGGAGGTGGGGCATTAGCGGAAGTTAGAGAAGTCAATGTTCATGCCATCAGGTTGGAGGCTACCCAGACGGAATATAAGGTGTTGTGACGGTCCTTCCAGGTGAGGTGACACTTCACCTGTGAGTCGGCTGGGGTGATATACTGCATCCGGTGCTCCCGATGTGGCCTTCTATATATTGGCGAGACCTGACGCAGACTGGGAGATTGTTTTGCTGAACACGTACGCTCTGTCCGCCAGAGAAAGTAGGATCTCCCAGTGGCCACACATTTTAATTCCACATCTCATTCCCATTCTGACATGTCTATCCACGGCCTCCTCTACTGTAAAGATGAAGCCACACTCAGGTTGGAGGAACAACACCATGTCATTTTTCGTTTGAAATACTACTTCGTCTTTGGGATGTATAGGGTGAAAGGTAAAATGTTTACGGGAAATGTGGAACTTCTTTACTCAGAGGATGGTGAGAGTGCGGAACATGCTGCCAGCACAAGTGGTGGATGCGATTTTTGATTTCAATGTTTGAGAGAAGTTTGGATAGGTACATGAATGGGTGGGTTATGAAGGGCTTCGGTCCAGCAGCAGGTCAATGGGAATATGCAGTTTAAATGGTTCGGCACTGACTGGATGGCTGAAGGACCTGTTTCCTTGCCATACTTTTCTATGATTCTCTGATTCCATAACCCCTGACAGGCAGTGACCGAACTCCTCGCTCCATACTTTGGTGAATTCTTTTCAGGAATAGCTATGCTACAAGTCTGGATGACAGCAGCAAGCCTGAGAGGAGAGATTCTTTGCTTGTGTAAATGACCCATAGAAACTGGACATTGCGGAGTTCATGAGTAACACAACATTTTGGAACAACTCAGCTATGGAGGGTCTGGCTTTCAGCCTGAAATTTCCTCTTTGTGTCTGTGGTCTTTTTCCTCCTCTTACTGAGTTACAGTGAAATATTGTGCTCTCATGTTTTTGAAGTTAACATGAGCTCCTATGTTCCTCTCACTTACTGAGTCTTCATTTAGTGCTATCAGCCCTGCTATAGACATTCAAGCTGCAGAAAACTCTCTCCCCAACTCTCCCTTCCCTCTCTTCTGCTAGAATTCTGTGTTTAGCCGTTGTAGGGCACATTTAATTCCGATAATCCGGCACACTGGTGCTTTGGTGCTAGACAGGCATGGTTTCTGAATTTTTGGAGGTTATTAACACTCAACGCTTTAAATTCATTTTTTAAAAGATTAAAGAGATTCTCTATCCGCAGGATGAGCTCCAGGAAACGGCAGCTGCCATACTTGCAGGAATGGAGGTGGGTTGGCTGAAGCCAGTGGTGGGACCGGAATTCCCATTGGAAAAGGCAGCCATGTCCCACGAAGAGATCATGAAGGGGTCTGGAGCAAGGGGCAAGATGATTTTGAACATATGATCCGTCACTGCCGTGGAGAGAGGGAACCAGGTGGGGGCCACAATATTCCCAATCATATTTGGGGGAGGGAAGTCAATTGATTTGAGCGCTTCCATTGTCTATTGAACACTATTCCTCCACACACTCATTCACTCTTATTGGAACATAGCATGGTACAGCTTTGGCCTTTGATATACACTCAGTGGCTCCTTTATTCGGTATCAAGATGCCACTGAGTGTATGTTCATGGTCTTCTGCTGCTGTAGCCCATCCACTTCAAAGTTCGACGAGTTCAGAGATGCTCTTCTGCACACCATTGTTGTAATATGTGGCTATTTAAGTTACTGTCTCCTTCCTGTCAGCTCGAACCATTCTGGCCATTCTCCTCTGACGTCTCTGATTAAGAAGGAGTTTTCACCCATAGAACGGCCACTCACTGGCTGTGTCTGTGTTTTTTTTACAGTCAAGAGACTGTGTGTAAAAATCCCGGGAGATAAGCAGTTTCTGAGATACTCAAACTACCCTATCTGGCACCCAAGTCACTTAGATCACATTTCTTCCCTATGGTTGATCTGTACAATAACTGAACCCTTTGACCATGTCTGCATGCTTTTGTGCATTGAGTTGCTGATTAGATATTTGCATTAATGAGTATTACAGATGTACGCAATAAAGTGGCCACTGAGTGTAGACATCTGAGTTATTTGATTTGGTTGTGGTTCTCCAGTTTGGGTGTGGGGCCCATACAGACAGAGAAGAATTGTTTGTAACTGAGACACAAGAGACTGACTACAGGATGTGGGGGTTGGTGAGGTACTGACTGCCTGAAATCATGATTCCTGTTGCTGCTTATAAACAGTTTCTGCGTTTTCCCCGTGAGCACTTGGGTTTCCTCCGGATGCTTGAGTTTCCTCTCACAGTCCAGAGGTACCAGTTGGTAGGTTAGTTGAGCATTGTAAATTGTCCCATGATTAAGCTGGGATTAAATTGGAGGGGTTGCTGGGTGGTGTTGTTTGAAGGCTGGAAGGGCCTATTCTGTGCTATATCTCAATGAATGAATACATAAAATAGAATAGAGTTAGTGAATGACTACACCCAACAAGATGGACAAGCAATCAATGTACAAACTTTTCAAATGCAAAAAAAAGGGAGAAATAATAATAAATAAGAAATAAATAACAAGAACATGAAATGAAGAGTCAGTGAAACTGAGTCCATATGAATCCAAAAGAACAGCAAAAACTGATACAGTTTGGCACTAGTGGCAACACAGGAGTTGCCAGTCAGTGTTGAACTCAGTGTAGGACTGTCTTAGGGACTTCATCTCTGGATTTTTCATTGGGGGTTTACTTTTGAAGTCTTCCCCATGAGTGGGTTTGGCCACAATGCAGCACAGGTTTGAGATCAGAGTGTTCTTTCTCCTAGATGAGCTGTCAATCATGGCTGATGAGCCCTATTTGCCTGAAGTGATTGGTATTGTGGAGCCAGTAACCTGACTTTGACCCTTCTTCTGACAGCAGAAATGATTCCACCAAGCTTAGTAGCTAAGCCTCACATGAAGGCCAGGAGCTGGACTTGGCTCGCAGAGGCTAACAGAGCTCTATGTCATGGGAACATTTAAGACCATAAGATATAGGAGCAGAAGTAGGCCATTCATCCCATCGAGTCTGCTCCGCCATTCAATCATGGGCTGATCCAACTCTTCCAGTCATCCCCACTCCCCTGCCTTCTCCCCATACCCTTTGATGCCTGGGCTAATCAGGAACCTATCTATCTCTGCCTTAAATGCACCCAATGACTTGGCCTCCACAGCCATTCATGGCAGCAAATTCCACAGATTTACCACCCTCTGACTAAAGTAATTTCTCCACATCTCTGTTCTAAATGGACATCCTTCAATCCTGAAGTTGTGCCCTCTTGTCCTAGACCCCCCCCCCATGGGAAATAACTTTGCCATATTTAATCTGTTCAGGCCTTTTAACATTCGGAATGTTTCTATGAAATCCCCCCTCATTCTCCTGAACTCCAGGGAATACAGTCCAAGAGCTGCCAGACATTCCTCATACAGTAACCCTTTCATTCCTGGAATCATTCTCGTGAATCTTCTTTGAAGCCTCTCCAACGTTAGTATATCCTTCCTAAAATAAGGAGCCCAAAACTGCACACAATATTCCAAGTGTGGTCTCACGAGTGCCTTATAGAGCCTCAACATCACATCCCTACTCATATATTCTATACCTCTAGAAATGAATGCCAACATTGCATTCACCTTCTGCACCACCCACTCAACCTGGAGGTTAACCTTTAGGGTATCCTGCGTAAGGACTCCCAATTCCCTTTGCATCTCTGCATTTTGAATTCTCTCCCCATCTAAATAATGGTCTGCCCGTTTATTTCTTCCACCAAAGTGCATGACCATACACTTTCCAACATTCTATTTCATTTGCCACTTCTTTGCCCATTCCCCTAAACTAAGTCTCTCTGCAGGCTCCCTGTTTCCTCAACACTACCCGCTCCTCCACCTATCTTTGTATCATCGGCAAATTTAGCTACAAATCCATTAATAACATAGTCCAAATCATTGACATACATCGTAAAAAGCAGCGGTCCCAACACCGACCCCTGTGGAACTCCACTGGTAACCGGCAGCCAGCCAGAATAGGATCCCTTTATTCCCACTCTCTGTTTTCTGCCGATGCTCCCCCCACGCTAGTAACTTCCCTGTAATTCCATGGGCTCTTATCTTGCTAAGCAGCCTCATGTGCAGCATCTTGTCAAAGGCCTTCTAAAGATCCAAGTACACCATGTCTACTGCATCTCCTTTGTCTACCCTGCTTGTAATTTCCTCAAAAAAATTGCAGTAGGTTAGTCAGGCAGGATTTTCCTTTCAAGAAACCATGCTGGCTTTGGCCTATCTTGTCATGTGCCTCCAGGTACACCGTAATCTCATCCCTAACAATCAATTCCAACAACTTCCCAACCACTGATGTCAGGCTAACAGGTCTATAGTTTCCTTTCTGCTGCCTCCCACCCTTCTTAAATAGTGGAGTAACATTTGCAATTTTCCAGTCATCCGGTAAAATGCCAGAATCCATAAATTCTTGAAAGATCATTGTTAATGCCTCCGCAATCTCTCCAGCTACATCCTTCAGAACCCGAGTGTGCTTTCCATCAGGTCCAGGAGATTTATCCACCCTCAGACAATTAAGCTTCCTGAGCACCTTCTCAGTTGTAATCTTCACTGCGCATACTTCACTTCCACATTTCCTAGGTAGTGGGAATTTATGTCCCCTCTCCTGGCTATGACAACCTTAAGGAACACTGCTCCATAGTATCACTAACCCATAAGCTGATATGGAATGGCTGTGTTTAGATATTTCACTTGCCTGAGGTCAGCTTGGCCAGCCTTCCCATTGTTGCCAGCTCCCTGTGGTGTAGGGCTTGTCTAAAGCAATCCAGGGCCAACACAAGGCAGAGTGGGAAGGAGGTGTGATGTAGCGGTTAGCACTGTTACAGTTCAGGGTGACTGAGTTCAGAGTTCAATTCCAGCTTCCTCTGTGAGGAGTCTTTGTCCTCCCCCATGGAATGCTTGTGTTTTCTGTGGCTACTCCAGTTTCCATCCACATTCCACAGTCATACCAGTTAATAGGTGAATTGGTCTTTGTAAATTTTTCCATGATTGGGGAGCTGAGCAGCATGACTTGAAGGACCTATTCCATGCTGTATCTCTAAATAAATAAAATTCATCTCTGTGATCGGGGGAAGCCAAGGCTTCAAAAAAAAAACTGCATCAAAATGAAGGAATGGTTTGAGAGGATTTATTTTTTGTGCTGTTTGATTGTATAACTCTGTTCACATCTTGCCAAGCGTGTTGGACCCTGCTGCTGGTGCTGCCGACATCCCTCACATAAGCCGAACATAGTCTGTAACACACAGTACACCACCTTCAGTCACTTGGCTCAGGCGGACCCCTCACAGGGCTGGAGAGGAGCCTGTGGCACTATCTCTGAGTGCACAGGTGTCTCCACGATGGGACACAAGATCTCTCCTCACCGAGTTAGAGGGTCAGGGTTTCAGCTTCCTGTCCACAGGATCCCAATCAGCCAAGCCACAACTCCGTGGCTAAGAGTGCTGACTTTCAGCTGATGTGTAGGTCAAAGATTTGCACGATGTGGAAATAAGCCATTTGGCCTAACTCGCCCGTGTCAACCAGAGGGAATTCTATGCACCAGAGATTCTGCAGGTGTAGATGAGGGAATCCTTCTCTGTTGATCCCAGCTCCCAGCATTTAGTCACAGCCCTCCGTGCCCATGGATTGAAGTGCTCTTCATGACATTTATTCACTGCTGTCAGTAACCCTGCTTTCTCTGGCTGTGTTTTCCAGGAACTCACCGCTCTCTGGGTGAAGATGCCCTCCCAGATACCCTCTAAATATCTCTGCCCACCCCCTCCCACCATTAACATAGATCTAGAAAAGATTCCTGCAATTTACCCAGTTCTTTTTACCCAAAATTATATCCTATATTATTTTATATATCTTACTCGTGCCTCTGAACTCCCTCCGCTCCAGGGAGAGCAGACTCTCCTTAGAGCTGAACTCTTCTGCCCCAGGAAGCATTCTGGTGAAACTTGTCTGCACCCTCTCCAGCACCATCACATCCTTCACGTAGTACAGTGACCAGAACTGCATGTGATTCTCCGGCTGAGGGCACCGTGGTTTAGAGAATTAAATCATAAGACATAGGAGCAGAATTAAGCCACTCAGCCAATCAAGTCTGTCCTGCCATTCCATCATGGCTGATTTATTATCCCTCTCAACTCCATTCTCCTGCCTTCTCCCTCTGACACACTGACTAACCAAGAACATATCAACCTCTGCTTTAAATACTGTATACTCAATGACTTGGCCGCCACAGCTGTCTGTGACAATGAATTCCATGATTCACCACTCTCTATTCTTCCTCATCTCTGTTCTGAATAGATATCCCTCAATTCTGAGGCTGTGCTCTCTGGTCCTAGACTCCCCCACTATAGGAAACATTCTGTCCACATCCACTCTGTCTAAACCATACAATATTTGATAAGTTTCAATGAGAACCGCACCCACCGCCTATTCTTCGAAACTCCAGTGGGTACAGGCCAAGAGCATCACATGTATGTTCCTCATACATTAACCCTTTCATTCTCGGAATCATTCTTGTGAACCTCTTCTGGACCCTCTCCAATGCCAATATGTCTTTTCTTAGATAAGAGGTCCAAAACCTCTCACAATACTCCCAAGTATGGTCTGACTAATGCTTTATAAAGCCTCAGTATCACGTCCTTGCTCTTATATTCTAGTCCTCTCAAAATGAACGCTAATATCACATTAATTTGCAATCTCATTAAACCCACGCCCACCTATCACCATGGAAGGCAGGAACATAACTGATGGTATGACAGTAAAAGCAGAGAAGATTGTTCCAATGTCTTGGCTGAAACAAACAATTCCTTCACTCAGTACTGACCCTCCATGGTCAATATATCAGTGAGCCCAGAATTACCCCCACTAGAACCTGTACCCTGGTCCTCTGCTCACACCTGGTGTTTGGTTGTTCATCCTGCTAACAGTGTTTCGGTACAAGACCCTGGTCTTGTGGGGCCTCTTTTCCCTTCAGACTGTGTGCCTGTGAAGGTGCAGATTGCCATCAGTAACAGGGAGGGGAGGTACAGAGTGCCCATTACCTGTGCTAGGGTGAAACCTTGGCTGACGGTACATCCTCAGCTTGAATGTATTGCGATGAGGTCTCAGGTTGGGGGAGTCCCAGGTGCTCCACTGGGAGATGTGCGGGTCAATCCCTGACGTTATTTCACTGGCTTCATATCGATCCTAATTGGATCAAAGATTACGTGTACATCAAAACATAAAGTGAAATACATCAATTGCATCAACGACCAGTACAGTCCAAATATGTGCTGGGTAGCCCACAAGTGTTGCCAGACATTCTGGCACCTGTATAGCATGCCCACTACTTAATAACCCTAACTTGTATAGCTTTTAAGTGCAGGAGGAAACCCATGCAGTCACAGGGAGAGTGTACAAACTCCTTACAGACATTGGTGGGTATTGAACCTTGATAGCTGATGCTGTAAAGCGTTACACTGACAGGCAAATGCATTCGTTATGTACCGTGATCTGCTGAAAACAGATGAGGCTCTCTGTTGGTCAGGGTTAACAATGAATGTTGTATCCTAGCTGTCTACAATATGCACGCCAGGGCAATACGATATGAAGAGCAAGCTGTTGCCCATGCAGCAGGCTCCCAACTCCATGCAGCTGATGAAGCCAAAGGAATGGCAGAAACCAGCAGCATCACAGGTTTAAGATTACATAGAAACATAGAAAACCTACAGCACAATACAGACCCTTCGGCCCACAAAGTTGTGTCGAACATGTCCCTAGAAATTACTAGGGTTACCCATTGCCCTCTATTTTTCTAAGCTCCATGTACCTATCCAAAAGTCTGTTAAAAGACCCTTTCGTATCCGCCTCCACCACCGTTGCCGGCAGCCCATTCCACGCACTCACCAGTCTCTGAGTAAAAAACTTACCCCTGACATCTCCTCTGTACCTACTCCCAAGCACCTTAAACCTGTACCCTCTTGTCGCAGCCATTTCAGCCCTGGGAAAAAGCCTCTGACTAACCACTCGATCAGTGCCTCCCATCATCTTATACACCTCTATCAGGTCACCTCTCATCCTCCGTCGCTCTAAGGAGAAATGGCCGAGTTCATTCAACCTGTTTCCATAAGACACGCTCCCCAATCCAGGCAACATCCTTGAAAACCTTCTCTGCACCATTTCTATGGTTTCCACATCCTTCCTGTAGTGAGGCGACCAGAATTGAGCACAGTACTCCAAGTGTGGTTTGACCAGGGTCCTATATAGCTGCAACATTACCTCTTGGCTCCTAAATTCAATTCCATGATTGGTGAAGGCCAATACAGCATATGCCTTCTTAACCACAGAGTCAACCTGCGCAGCTGCTTTGAGCGTCCTATGGACTCGGACCCCAAGATCCCTCTGATCCTCCACATTGCTAAGAGTCTTACCATTAATAATATATTCTGCCATCATATTTGACCTACCAAAATGAAGCACTCCACACTTATCTGGGTTGAACTCCATCTCAGCCTAGTTTTGCATCCTATCAATGTGCCACTCTGACTTCTGACAGCCCGCCACACTACCCACAACACCCCCAACCTTTGTGTCATCAGCAAACTTACTAACCTATTCTTCCACTTCTTCATCCAGGTCATTTATAAAAATCACGAAGAGAAGGGGTCCCAGAACAGATCCTTGAGGCACACCACTG
This sequence comes from Mobula hypostoma, assembly GCF_963921235.1. Lineage (NCBI taxonomy): Eukaryota > Metazoa > Chordata > Chondrichthyes > Myliobatiformes > Myliobatidae > Mobula > Mobula hypostoma. The sequence continues at coordinate 114,637,402 of NC_086108.1, forward strand.
GCCACTGACCTCCATGCAGAATATGACCCATCTACAACCACTCTTTGCCTTCTGTGAGCAAGCCAGTTCCAGATCCACAAAGCAATGTCCCCTTGGATCCCATGCCTCCTTACTTCCTCAATAAGTCTTGCATGGGGTACCTTGTCAAATGCCTTACTGAAATCCATGTACACTAAATTAAAGTTTTTCCTTTTCCTAGATGAGTTGCTGATCATGGCTGATGACCTCCATCTGCCCGAAGTGACTGGTTTTAGGGTGCCAGTAACCTAACTTTGCCCCATCTCTATCAGTAAAAATTAGTTCTGCCAGGCTTAGTAGCTAACCCACTCATGAAGGCCAAGAGCTGGACTTGTTTGTTGGAGGGTATTTGAGACACACGCCACTAGGAGTATTTAATAGGCAGTGGGAGCTTATCCCCATAATTCCTCCCCGGCTATGACAACTTTAAGGAACCGCTGAAAACAAAGTAAACACACTAAGGGAGAAATCCCAAGTAGTGCGGCTATGGGAATTTGGGGAGGCAGGGGAGAGCCTGATGGGTTGGGGAAGATGCTTAATCAGACCTCGGATTCCTCCCCGGCGTGTTGACCCTAGAACATAGCTGATTCAGGATCAGATCTCATTCTCTTCACTGTGGCAGCCAGGAATGCTCTACAACAGCAGCCAAAATTGCCCTACAGCCTACCCACCATCAAGGACATATATACAGAAAGGTGTCAGAAAAGTGCCAGTAACATCATGAAGGATCCTACCCAGCCTGTCATGAACTGTTTGTCCCACTACCATCAGGGAGGAGACTACGTAGCATCCACGCCAGGGCCACCAGATTCAAAAACAGTTACTTTCCTCAAGCAGCAAGGCTGATCAAAACCTCCACCCACTAACCCACCCCTCCACACCCCCCCAATCACCACTACTTTATCATTTCCTGTCAGTCAGACACTCCTGTGCCTAGCATCATGTTATGGACCTAGAATCAATCTATGTAGGTAAGCTATCTTTGTGCTTATATTTATTCTAATTTTTATTATTATTGTGTTCTATATCTATGATTCGTCCTGCCAAAGGATCTCAGCCGGAAATGTCCACTGTACTCTTTTCCATAGATGCTGCCTGACCTGCTGAATTCCTCCAGCATTTTGTGCTTTTTTTCTGTATCGGAACTGGAGTAACAATTATTTCATTCTCCTTTACACGTGTATACTGGGAATGACATTAAACAATCTTACTGCAACACACATCATCAAGTTGCTGGTGAACGCAGCAGGCCAGGCAACAACTTTGATATGTGTTGCTTGAATTTCCAGCATCTGCAGAATTCCTCATGTTTGCGTTTTCAAACAATCTTACTGTCTGGGTTGCTACAGAGTGACCGAAGGAATCACTGTGTCTGAGCTCAGTACATCAGGACACAGATATACTCAGTGAGGAAATCCACTGGGTATTGTTACCTGATGTGATCAGAGAGAGGTCCTCAATATTTTGTAACAGGACAGGGACATGGTGGAAATAAATCTTCCCTCTCAGAAGGCTGCTTGAAGCCATCCTCCCACCCTGCACCCCCCCCCCCAAATGGCAGCAGAGTGGTTAATGTAATTACAGCTCGGGGTATTGGGAGTTCAGAGCTCAATTCTGACATCATCTGTCAAGAGTCTGTATTGTTCCGTTCCTCCTATGGAATGCATGGGTTTCCTTCCACAATCAAAGAATTAGTCATTGTAAATTGTCCTTTAAGTAAGTTAAGGTTAAATTGGAAGGCTTGGCTCAAACAGCCAGAAGGGCCTATTCTGCATTGTATCTGAATAAATTAATACTGTATATGAGGTAGTCATGAACGTACCCGAGGGAGTGTAGAGCATGTGCATGGACAGGGGTGAGTGTGGCACTGGTTCAGGACACAGAGAGGAAGGAGACTAGCTGGGGGAGAATCAGCTAATCTTCAGAGTGGGAGGGAAGGTGACCAGCTGACATGATGGGACCTTTCACAATGTGAAAGGGTGACGATAAGGGAAGCAGCCAGCATCCAGTGTGGAAGGGGAGGTGACCTGGTGGGGCATTGGGTGTGTTGTGTGTTTAATACAGTGCCTTTATAAAGAATTCACCCCCCCCCCCTTGGAAGTTTCATGTTTTATTGTTTTACAACATTGAATCACAGTGGACTTAACTTGGCCTTTTTGAACAGATCAACATAAAAAGACTTGTGTCAAAGTGAAAACAGATCTCTACAAATTGATCTAAATTAATAACAAATATAAAGCACAAAATAAGTATTGTACTCTTCACATCAGTATTTAGTAGATGCACCTCTGGCAGCAATTACAGCCTTGAATCTGTGTGGATAGGTTTCTAAAAACGCAAACACGAGGAAATCTGCAGATGCTGGAATTTCAAGCAACACACATAAAAGTTGCTGGTGAACGCAGCAGGCCAGGCAGCATCTATTGGAAGAGGTACAGTCAATGTTTCAGACCGAGGCCCTTCATCAGGACTTTAAGTTAGTCCTGATGAAGGGTTTCGACCCGAAATGTCGACTGTACCTCTTCCAATAGATGCTGCCTGGCCTGCTGCGTTCACCAGCAACTTTTATGTGTGTTGCTGGATAGGTTTCTATCAGCTTTGCACATCTGCACACTGCAATATTTCCCCTTTCTTCTTTACGAAACTGCTCAAGCTCTGTCAGATTGCATAGGATTGTAAGCAAACAGCCCTTTTCAAGTCCAGCCACAAATTCTCAATTGGATTGAGGTTTGGACTCTGACTTGGCCCCTCCAGGACATCAACTTTGTTGTGTTAAGCCATTGCTGTGTAGCTCTGGCTTTATGGTTGGGGTTATTGTCTTACTGGAAAACAAATCTTCTCCCAAGTTGCAGTTCCCTTGCAGATTGCATCAGGTTTTCCTCCAGGATTTCCCCGTATTTTTCTGCATTCATTTTACCCTCTACCATCACAAGCCTTCCAGGGCCTATTGCAGTGAAGCATCCCCACAGCATGATGCAGCTACTACCATGCTTCACAGTAGGGATGGGTTTTTGATGATGTGTGGTGGTAGCGTTTAGTCCGATGGCCAAAAAGCTCAATTTTGGCTTCATCGGACCATAGAACCTTCTTCCAGCTGACTACAGAGTCTCCCACATGCCTTCAACAAAGTCTAGATGAGATTTCATGAGTGGCTTTCTCTTGCCACTCACCTATAAAGCTGTGATTGGTGAAGCCCCCAGGCAACAGTTATTATATGTGCAGTGTCTCCCATCTGAGCTTGTAACTCCTTCGGAATTGTCACAGGTCTCTTGGTGGCCTCCCTCACTAGTCTCCCTCTTGTACGATCACTCAGCTTTTGAGGACGGCCTCTAGGCAGATTTACAGCTGTGCCATATTCTTTCCATTTCTTGATGATTGATTTAACTGTACTCCAAGGAATATCTAGTAACTTGGAAATTTCCTTGTATCCATCTCCTGACTTGTGCTTTTCAATAACCTTTTCACGGAGTTGCTTGGAGTGTTCTTTTGTCTTCATGGTGTAGTTTTTGCCAGGATACTGACTCACCAGCAGATGGACCTTTCCGATGCAGGTGTATTTTTACTACAATCAATTGAAACACCTTGACTGAACACAAGTCTCCAAAAACAGATCTCCATTTAACTAATTATGTGACTTCTAAAACATAGAAACATAGAAAATAGGTGCAGGAGTAGGCCATTCAGTATGATCATGGCTGATCATCCAACCCAGAACCCTGTACCAGCCTTCCCTCCATACCCCCTGATCCCTTTAGCCACAAGGACCATATCTAACTCCCTCTTAAATATAGCCAATGAACGGGCCTCAACTGTTTCTTGTGGCAGCGAATTCCACAGATTCACCACTCTCTGTGTGAAGAAGTTTTTCCTCATCTTGGTCCTAAAAGGCTTCCCCTTTATCCTCAAACTGTGACCCCTTGTTCTGGACTTCCCCAACATCGAGAACAATCTTCCTGCATCTAGCCTGTCCAATCCCTTTGGAATTTTATACATTTCAATAAGATCCCCCCTCAATCTTCTAAATTCCAGAGAGTATACGCCTAGTCGATCCAGTCTTTCATCATATGAAAGTCCTGCCATCCCAGGAATCAATCTGGTGAACCTTCTTTGTACTCCCTCTATGGCAAGGATGTCTTTTCCTCAGATTAGGGGACCAAAACTGCACACAATACTCCAGGTGTGGTCTCACCAAGGCCTTGCACAACTGCAGTAGTACCTCCCTGCTCCTGTACTCAAATCCTCTTGCTATGAATGCCAGCATACCATTCGCCTTTTTCACCACCTGCTGTACCTGCATGCCCACTTTCAATGACTGGTGTATAATGACACTCAGGTCTCGACGCACCTCCCCTTTTCCTAATCGGCCACCATTCAGATAATAATCTGTTTTCCTGTTCTTGCCACCAAAGTGGATAACCTCACATTTATCCACATTAAATTGCATCTGCCATGAAATTGCCCACTCACCTAACCTATCCAAGTCACCCTGCATCCTCTTAGCATCCTCCCCACAGCTAACACTGCCACCCAGCTTCATGTCATCTGCAAACTTGGAGATGCTGCATTTAATTCCCTCATCTAAGTCATTAATATATATTGTAAACAACTGGGGTCCCAGCACTGAGCCTTGCGGTACCCCACTAGTCACTGCCTGCCATTCTGTAAAGGTCCCGTTTATTCCCACTCTTTGCTTCCTGTCCGCCAACAAATTCTCTATCCACATCAATACCTTACCCCCAATACCGTGTGCTTTAAGTTTGCACACTAATCTCCTGTGTGGGACCTTGTCAAAAGCCTTTTGAAAATCCAAATATATCATATCCACTGGTTCTCCCCTATCCACTCTACTAGTTACATTCTTAAAAAATTCTATGAGATTCGTCAGACATGATTTTCCTTTCACAAATCCATGCTGACTTTGTCCGATGATTTCACCACTTTCCAAATGTGCTGTTATCACATCTTTGATAACTGACTCTAGCATTTTCCCCACCACCGACATTAGGCTAACCGGTCTATAATTCCCTGGTTTCTCTCTTCCTCCGTTTTTAAAAAGCAGGGTTACATTAGCCACCCTCCAATCCTCAGGAACTAGTCCAGAATCTAAAGAGTTTTGAAAAATTATCACTAATGCATCCACTAATTTCTTGGGCTACTTCCTTAAGCACTCTGGGATGCAGACCATCTGGCCCTGGGGATTTATCTGCCTTTAATCCCTTCAATTTACCTAATACCACTTCCCTGCTAACATGTATTTCCCTCAGTTCCTCCATCTCATTAGACCCTCTGTTCCCTACTAAAAACAATTGGCTGCCCCAGTGATGAGTTAGTGTGTTATATTAAAGGGGGTGAATACTTATACAATCAATTATTTTGTGTTTTATATTCGTAATTAACTTAGGTCACTTCGTAGAGATTTGTTTTCAACTTGACATGAAAGAGTATTTTTCTGTTGATCAGTGTCAAAAAAACAAATTAAATCCATTGTGATTCAATGTTGTAAAACAATAAAACATGAAAACTTCCAAGGGGGTAAATACTTTTTTATAGGCACTGTATATATAGGATCCGTTAGTCTCATGAGACCATGGATTTGCGCCTTGGAAGGTTTCCAGGGCGCAGGCCTGGACAAGGTTGTATGGAAGACAAGCAGTTGCCCATGTTGCAGGTCTCCCCTCTCCACGCCACCGATGTTGTCCAAGGGAAGGGTCTAGGACCCATACAGCTTGGCACTGGTGTCGTCACAGAGCAATGTGTTGTTAAGTGCCTTGCTCAAGGACACACATGCAGCCTCAGCCAAGGCTCGAACTAGCAACTTTCAAATCACTAGACGAATGCCTTAACCACTTGGCCACGTGCCAACACCGCATACAGGCACTGTATTTCAATAATATTTGAGTAATCTTGTACATACATTGGTTGATTAAGCATTCTTAGTTCGTTTAAACAATTGCATTAATTTATTAATGTAAAAATGCATTAATTGCATTTGTCATCTTGCTACCTCATGATACTTGTGTGCCTCGCTTAAAGAAAAGATGAAGTTACACCTGCATTTCAAATTATTTTAATGTTTTTTAAGTTACAAAACATAACATTGGTGACGAGGTATTTTTAAGATGAACATGACAAGGCTATCAATCTGTTAAAGTGCAGCAAGACGTTCAAAATAAAACAAAATGCAGTGAGGAATGGTCTAGTTCCAGAAAACGCATATTCTTCAAGGGAAGACACAATCGAGTTTTAAAAAGTGGCTGTAAATGGAAAAATTTAGGGTTCATAAAGTATGAATCCTGGGTGATAATAATCATTAAAAAAATCAGAAATAGCTGGCTACATTGGAGAGATTGATGAATTTGATTACACAACAAGTAATTGGCTTGTATATAGATTGATGAATTTGATTACACAACAAGTAATTGGCTTGCTATTGGAACAGTATTTTGAAGCAAATGAAATACTATAGCTAAGTGGGCCACAAACTTGCCGTAGGGTTTGGAGGCTTGTGTACATCTGTGACCTGGTGAGCTATGTTGGCTGGAGTCAGGACTTTATGCTTAGGATCTTGATAGGGTTACCCATGCCAAACAGGTCTTAAACACCAGTGGTGTAATGGTCAGTAAGTAAGTAGGAAATAGGTAATAAGAAGCGAGTCACACACAAGAGAAAATCTGCAGATGTTGGAAACCCGAGCAACACGCACAAAATGCAGGAGGAACTCAGCAGACCAGGCAGTATCTATGGAAAAAAGTACAGTGGACCTTTCAGGCTGAGATCCTTTGGTAACAAATGAGCTTTGCTGTTATTGTTAAAGTGATACAGGAGCACTTAGTATCAAAGCCATTGCTGATTGCAGAACGCTTAAGGTTTCATAAACAGAATCAAAAGAAAGGGGCGTCCATTTCAGCATATGATACTGAATTGAAGAGATTATCTGAGCATTGTCAGTTTAGTATGGGCTTAATGATAAACTAAGAAATATTTTAGTTTGTGGAATCTTACAAGAAAGCATTCAAAAATGGCTCCTAAATGAAGCACAACTTACACTTAAAAGGGCAGTTGAAATTGCTGTATCAATGGAAATAGCAGCCTGAGATGCAATCGATTTACTGTCAGGAATGAAAGTGAGCATGAATAAAATTGCAATGTCTAAACATAATCCTACCCAGCCAAACAAACAGTGTTACTGTTGTGGCAGGGGCTCACATACACCAAACTAATGCAGGTTAAAAGCTGAAACATGCAGAAAATGTAACAAAGTAGAACATATACAAAGAGCGTGTTGGGCAGACAAAAATAAATGGACTGCACAGGGAAGAGAAAAAGATAAAAGTACAAGTTGAATTTTCCAAAAAGATCACTAATCTGATCACTGTTGATGAAAACTCTGATAATGATGAGAGTGATACAGGATTGTGGTAGCCTTGAAATTACAGTGTGATAATTAAAAATGGACAAGCAATATGGCTTACGCTAAAAGTGAATGGCAAATTAATTAAAATGGAATTGGACACTGGATCGGCTGTTTCAGTCATTCCACAAAATGAGTTTGCATGGCATTTTAAAGGTACTGAACTGAAGCCCACAGATGTACAACTAAGAACTTATACTGGAGAAAAGATAACTCCCGTGGGAATGATATTTGTGACAGTGAAATACCAACAAGCCACATTGAGCTTGTTTATGGTAAAAACAGAAGCATTGTGGGGGCATGGTTGGCTGAGGCAACTACAACCTGATTGGAGATCTTGCCACTATTTGCATGCCATATCCCCTACGTTGAAGCCATATGAAAGCAAATTAAGAAAGAAAATGGATGATGCCACAGCAGTTTTCAAGGATGGCATTAGAAAACTCAAATGTATCAAAGGTAAAATAGTGTTAAATGAAAATGCTACACCCAGGTTTTGCAAAACCAGTCCAGTTCCTTATACCATCTGTGATAAAATAGCCAGTGAGCTAGGTCGCATGGAGGTTGAAAGAAATCTTTGTGAGGTTAAGTGGAATTCATGGGCAATTCCAGTAGTCCCAGTAGCCAAAAGGAAAGGAGTCAATGGACGGTTGAAAAAAGATTGTCAGATGATGTTGTGAATGCAGAAACTGAGGAGAGATCATCGCAATAGAAAGATTAATAAGAAAATACTTCATAGAACGAAATGCACTTTCCCAATATCAAGATACACAAACTAAAAGAAGAAAACTGGAGAAGAAAGGTGTCCAGAGCTGTCTGAACCACTTCCTGTAGTCTCAGAGTCAACTCCTACAACCGCCACGAAGGAGGCCCCAGAACCTGAGATTAACAGCCACAGGCCTCACCCACCCACCACCCACCACCAATGTCCATGTCAGGAAAGATGCTATCCCACAAGAGTAAGAAAGCCTCCACAGCAATGAAATCGTTCAGCCAGAATGGGACAATTTAAAATTTACTGTGCTGTGGCTGTCTGTATATAGTAGCTGTATTATATAATATACTGTACATATAGTTAAGTTGCATTCTCTGTTGAGTTGGAGTTTATAGCTAAGTAGGGAATATTGTGTATTTAATACTTCAGTAATATTTGAGTAATCTTGTACATATATTGGTTGATTAAGCATTCTTGCTTATTTAAACAACTAATTATGGGTTATATGTAAAAACATATTAATTGCTTACGTCATCATGCCACCACATAATACATGCATGCCTCGCTTAAAGAAAAGATTAAGTTAGACCTACATTTTGGACTTGCTTGTCTCCTTTTGAATTAGTTTAATGTTTTGAAGTTACAAAACATAACAGGATGAGATTAGTCAGTCTACCTCCAGTGGAGTATTGGTGAGCAGATTGGGAGGGGTGACAGTGGGAGGGTGGGAGGCAGCCTCCCTCCAATACAGTGTGCAGTGTGTGTTACTGGGTGGAATGCGAAGGGACAGAGTGGGAGAGAAGCCTAATTCCAGTGTGGGTGGAGGACGTGGGTGGGTGTGGTGAAGGGGAAGGGGGTATTTCGCTAACAGCTTCTTCCCCTCTGCTATCAGATTTCTGAATGGACAGTGAACCCATGAGTACTACCTCACCATTTTGACCCTTCATTTTACACCACTTATTTAATTTAATTTTTATACATGCTTCTTATTGTAATTTATAGTTTTTATTATTTATTGCAATGTATTGCTGGCACAAAACAACATATTTCACAACATATGAGTGACTCTGAGTCTGGTGGGGTATGAAGTTGGGTTGGTGTGAAGGGGAGGTGGTGGTGATGGATATGAGGGGAAGTGGGTGTGAAGGATAAGGAGGTGATGGTGAGGGAAGCAACCTACCTCCAGCAACCCGGCGTGCAGTTTGTTGAGGTCGATCTGTAAGTGAACAGCATTGCATCGACCGTCCTTGGTGTCGTCCTCTACCTGTACAGCCAGGAGAATCGTCAGCACCATCTGTCCATCCACTGTCCACCCATTGTCCATTCACCACTTGCCCATCCATTGTCCATCTTTCTGTCCACCATCTGTCCCTCACTATCTGGCCATTCACTGCCTGTCCACCAACCATCTCTCTATTCACCACCTGTCCAACCACTGTCTGCCATCTGTCCACCCACTGTCTGTCTATTGACCACCTGTCCACTCACCATCTGTCCGTTCATTGCCTGTCCATCCACTGTCTGTTCACCTGTCCACCCAGTGTCCATTGTCTGTCCATTCACAACTTATCCACCCACTGTCCATCCACCACCTATCCACCTACTGTCTGTCCATCTGTCCACTACCTGTCCAGCCATTGTCCATCCATCCGTCCATTCACCAACTGCAACATGTTGGTAGCCTCCAACATGATGGTATGAACATTGATTTCTCCAACTTCTGGTAATTTTTCCCCCTTCCCCTTTCCTTATCTTCACTTCCCCACTTTGCCCTCTTAACTCTTCTCCTCACCCGCCTGTCACCTCCCCCGGAGACCATTCTTCTTCCCTTTCTCCCATGATCCACTCTCCTATCAGATTCCTTCCTCTCCAATGCCTCACCTTTCCCACCTCTCACCTCCCAGCTTCTTACTTCAACCCAGCTCCCCCATCCGCCTGGCTTCACCTATCACCTTCTAGATTATCCTCCTTTCCTTCCCCTCCCCACACCTTCTCATTTTGGCTTCTTCCCCCTTCCCTTCCAGTCCTGATGAAGGGTCTGAGCCCAAAAACTCAACTGTTTATTCCATTCCATGGATGCTGCCTGACCTGATGAGTTCCTCCAGCATTTTGCATGTGATAAAAATGCTGGCATGGATGGGTAGTGATGCCCCATTTCCTGACTGCTTACTCCCACATCTCAGGCACTGGTAGGGATGGGTGATAAGCACTGGGTAGGATGAGGCATTGGTCAGACCGCACTTGGAGTAGTGGCCCCTTATTTAAAAGATGTCCTGGCATTGGAGAGAGACCAGAGGAGGTTCGTGAGAATGATCCATGGAATAAAAAGGGGTTAACATGAGGAGCATTTGATGGCTCTGAGCCCGTACTTGCTGGAGTTTAGACGAATGAGGGAAATCCTATTGAATATTGAAAGGCCCCAACAGAGTGGATATAGAGGATGAATCATGCAGTGGGGGGAGTCTAGGACCAGAGGGTACAGCCTCAGAACAGTGGAACATCCATTTAGAGAAGAGATGAGGAATTTCTTTATCCAGAGGGTAGTGAATCTGTGGAATTCATTGCCACATACAGCTGTGGAGGCCAAGTCATTCGGTATATTTAAAGTGGAGGTTGATAAGCTCTTGATTGGTCAGAGTGTCAAAGATTACGGATGGGGTTGAGAGAGGTTGAGAGGGATAATAAATCGGCCATGATGCAATAGCAGAACAGTATCAATGGACTGAATGGCCTCATTTGCTCCCTTATCGCAGTGGTCCCCAACCACCGGGCTGCAAAGCATATGCTACCGGGTCGCAAGGAAACAATATGATTTGGCGATATGAAACGATACGAGTCAACTGCACCTTTCCTCATTCCCTGTCATGCACTGTTGAACACCCACCCCCCCCACCCCTGTTGGCTGGTCCGCAGTTGGGGACCCCTGCCTTATCGTATGGTCCTAAGAAGAAGGGAAAGACATTATGTAGGAGCTTCATCATCCAACTCACCCATATCCTGCCGTCCGCCAGCATGTGGATGCCTCTGTGACACAAGTTCAGCTTCTGGCAGTGCAGGGAATATTGCTTACTCAGGTTCGAGGCGTGCCTGGACCTGGATCAAGAAGACAATTAACCAGTTAGACCTGGTCCAGATTTGAAGCAGGTGTCGCTAATATTGGGGATATTGTGGAAATTGCACCATCTCGGATCGCAAGACCCTGCAGCGGATAGTGAGGTCAGCCGAGAAGATCATCGGGGTCTCTCTTCCCGCCATTACAGACACTTACACCACACGCTGCATCCGTAAAGCAAACAGCATTATGAAGGACCCCACACACCCCTCATACAAACTCTTCTCCCTCCTGCCATCTGGCAAAAGGCACAGAAGCATTTGGGCTCGCACGACCAGACTATGTAACAGTTTCTTCCCCCAAGCCATCAGACTCCTCAATACCCAGAGCCTGGACTGACACCAACCTACTGCCCTCTACTGTGCCTATTGCCTTGTCTATTATTTATTGTAATACCTGCACTGTTTTGTGCACTTTATGCAGTCCTGAGTAGGTCTGTAGTCTAGTGTAGTTTTTGTGTTTTACGTAGTTCAGTGTAGTTTTTCTATTGTTCATGTAACACCATGGTCCTGAAAAATGTCTCATTTTTACTGTGTACTGTACCAGCAGTTATGGTCTATGGTTGAAATGACATTAAAAAGTGACGACTTGACTTGACTTGATATTCGAGTTCCCCTTCACACTAAGAAATGTTATGGAGAATGAATGTCTAGTGGCAGAGGGGTTGAGAACCAGAGGACATGCAGAGACAGATGGGAGGAGCAGGAGCAGGAACAGGAACAGGAGGAGCCACTTGGCCCCTCAGTCCTATCCCACCAGTCAATGCAACCATGGCTGATCTGCCCCAGGCCTCATCTCCCCTTTTTATCCCCTGATCTGTCAAACATTTCTCTCCCTCCGCTTTAAATCCCATCTCGTGATCCAGCCTCCACACCCTCTGAGGTGGGGAACTCCAGAAGAAAAACTGGATGAACTAGGCTTGTACTCGTTGGAATTTAGAAGATTGAGGTGGGATCTGATTGAAACGTATAAAATCCTAAAGGGATTGGACAGGCTAGATGCAGGAAGATTGTTCCCGATGTTGGGGAAGTCCAGAACGAGGGGTCACAGTTTGAGGATAAAGGCGAAGCCTTTTAGGACTGAGATTAGGAAAAACTTCTTCACACAGAGAGTGGTGAATCTGTGGAATTCTCTGCCACAAGAAACAGTTGAGGCCAGTTCATTGGCTATATTTAAGAGGGAGTTAGATATGGCCCTTGTGGCTAGGGGGATCAGAGGGTATGGAGGGAAGGCTGGTGCAGGGTTCTGAGTTGGATGATCAGCCATGATCACAATAAATGGCGGTGCAGGCTCGAAGGGCCGAATGGCCTACTCCTGCACCTATTTTCTATGTTTTCTATGATCCCCACCCATTGTGAGAATTTCCTTTACGCCTCGGTTTAGCACCTAATCATGTAACTGTGTCCCCTTGTTTGAGACCTCCCCACTGGTGGAAACATCTCCACAAACCCCCTGTGCAGACATCCTTGAATCTCATATGTTTCAAGAAGGATTCCGCGCACCCCCCCCCCGCAACTTATTCAGTTTAATCCCAAGGCCCAGCCCTCCATGGTGACCAAGTCCTGGTCTGATTCTTACTGAGGGCTCTTCCTCCACCTCCCCTTCCAACAGTGAGCTCCACACCCCACCTTCTCCATCTGTGGAAAAGTATTTGCTCATTCTTTCTACTAATGAACATAAATCCATACTCCAGCCAGTGATTTCTCAGCTGAGTACTACTGTTTGAGTACTGTTGGTGGGGTTGACCTGCCTGGGGAAGCAACAGTGCCTGTGGCACAGAGTCTGGCCCTGTGGCTCAGAAGGGTAGGGAAAGGAAGAAGATGGCAGCAGTGAAAGGGGACTCTATAGTTAGTGTGTCAGACAGGTGATTCTGTGGGAGCAGTAAAGAAATACGGATGGTAGTTTGCCTCCCTCCTACATTGATAGGATGCAGAAGTGGGCTGAGAAGTGGCAGATGGAGTTCAACCCGGAGAAGTGTGAGGTGGTACACTTTGAAAGGACAAACTCCAAGGTAGAGTACAAAGTAAATGGCAGGATACTTGGTAGTGTGGAGGAGCAGAGGGATCTGGGGGTACATGTCCACAGATCCCTGAAAGTTGCCTCACAGGTGGATAGGGTAGTTAAGAAAGTTTATGGGGTGTTAGCTTTCATAAGTCGAGGGATAGAGTTTAAGAGTCGCGATGTAATGGTGCAGCTCTATAAAACTCTGGTTAGGCCACACTTGAAGTACTGTGTCCAGTTCTGGTCACCTCACTATAGGAAGGATGTGGAAGCATTGGAAAGGGTACAGAGGAGATTTACCAGGATGCTGCCTGGTTTAGAAAGTATGCATTATGATCAGAGATTAAGGGAGCTAGGGCTTTACTCTTTGGAGAGAAGGAGGATGAGAGCAGACATGATAGAGGTGTACAAGATAATAAGAGGAATAGATAAGAGTGGATAGCCAGCGCCTCTTCCACAGGGCACCACTGCTCAATACAAGAGGACATGGCTTTAAGGTAAGGGGTGGGAAGTTCAAGGGGGATATTAGAGGAAGGTTTTTTACTCAGAGAGTGGTTGGTGCATGGAATGCACTGCCTGAGTCAGTGGTGGAGGCAGATACACTAGTGAAGTTTAAGATACTACTAGACAGGTATATGGAGGAATTTAAGGTGGGGGCAGGGTTTGAGGGGCGGCACAACATTGTGGGCCGAAGGGCCTGTACTGTGCTGTACTATTCTATGTTCTAAACGTGGCAAATGTTCAGGGGACATGTGCGTGGCGTTCTTTATAGGTACATCCCAATAAGACAGGGAAAGGATAGTAGGGTACAGGAACCATGGTGTACAAAAGAAAATCTAGTCAAGAAGAAAAGAAAAGCTTACGAAAGTTTCAAAAAACTGGGTAATGATAGCGATCTAGAAGATTATAAGGCTAGCAGGAAGGAGCTTAAGAATGAAATTAGGAGAGCCAGAAGGGGCCATGAGAAGGCCTTGGTGGGCAGGATTAAGGAAAACTCCAAAGCATTCTACAAGTATGAGAAGAGGAAGAGGATCGATGTGAGAGAATAGGACCAATCAAGTGTGACAGTGGAAAAGTGTGTATGGAACTGGAGATAGCGGAGGTACTTAATGAATACTTTGCTTCAGGATTCACAACAGAAGAGGACCTTGATGATTGTAGGGATGACTTACAGCGGACTGAAATGCTTGAGCATATGGACATTAAGAAAGAGGATGTGCTGGGGCTTTTGGAAAGCATCAAGTTGGATAGGTCACCGGGACCAGACAAGGTATACTCGAGGCTACTGTGGGAGGCAAGGGAGGAGATTGCTGAGCCTCTGTCAATGATCTTTCCATCATCAATGGGGATGGGAAAGGTTCTGGAGGATTGGAGGGTTGCAGATGTTGCTTCCTTATTCAAGAAAGGGAGTAGAGCTAGCCCATGAAATTATAGACCAGTGAGTCTTACTTCAGTAGTTAGTAAGTTGATGCAGAAGATCCTGAGAAGCAGTATTTGTGAACATTTGGAAAGGCATAATATGATTAGGAATAATCAGCATGGCTTTGTCACAAAGGCAGATTGTGCCTTATGAGCCCGATTGAATTTTTTAAGCATGTGGCTACACATTGATTGAGGTAGAGCAGTAGATGTAGTGTATATGGACTTCAGCAAGGCATTTGATAAGGTAGCCCATGCAAGGCTTGGAGGCATGAGATCCAAGAGGACCTTGCTTTGTGGATCCAGAATTGGTTTGCCCACAGAAGGCAGAGTGGTTGTAGACAGGTCATATTCTGCATGGGGGTCAGTGACCAGTGGTGCGCCTGAGGGATCTGTTTTGGGACCCCCTTCTCTTCGTGATTTTTATAAATGACCTGGTTGAGGAAGTGGAGGGATGGGCTCGTAAATTTGCTGATGACAAAAGGTGGGGGTGTTGTGGATCATGTGGAGGGCTGTCACAGGTTACAGCGGGACATCAATAGGATGCAAAATTGGGCTGAGAAGTAAACACAAAATATTCTGCAGATGCTAGGGTCAAAGCAACAAGCACAAAACGCTGGAGGAGCTCAACGATGAAGGGTCTCAGCCCAAAACGTTGACTGTTTGTTTCCACAGATGCTGCCCGACCTGCTGAGTTCCTCCAGCGTTTTGTGCGTGTGGGCTGCAAAGTGGCAGGTGGAGTTCAACCCAGATAAGTATGAGGTGGTTCATTTTGGTAGGTCAAATATGATGGCAGAATACATGTATAGTATTAACGGTAAGACTCATGGCAATGTGGAGGATAAGAAGGATCTTGGGGTCCGAGTCCATAGGACACTCAAAGATGCAGCACAGATTGACTCTGTGGTTAAGAAGGCATACGGTGTATTGGCCTTCATCAACCATAGGATTGAGTTTAAGAGCCGAGAGGTAATATTACAGCTATATAGGACCCTGGTCAGACCCAACTTGAAGTACTGTGCTCAGTTCTGGTCACCTCACTACAGGAAGTATGTGGAAACTATAGAAATGGTACAGAGGAGACTTACAAGGATGTTGCCTGGATTGGGGAGCATGCCTTATGAGAATAGGTTGAGTGAACTCAGCCTTTTCTTCTTGGAGCGACAGAGGATGAGAGAGGTGTATTAAATAATGAAAGGCATTGATCATGTGGATAGTCAGAGACTTTTTCCCAGGTCTCAAATGGCTAACACAATAGGTGCTTGGAAGTAGGTACAGAGGGTATGACAGGGTGAGTTTTTTATGTAGAGAGTGGTGAGCACGTGGAATGGGCTGCCGGCGACTGTGGTGGAGGCAGATACAATAGGGTCTTTTAAGAGACTCTTGGATAGGTACATGGAGCATAAAAAAAGAGGGCTATGGGTAACCCTAGGTAATTTCCAAAGTACATGTTTGGCACAGCATTGTGGGCCAAAGGGCCGGTATTGTGCTGTAGGTTTTCTATGTTTTTTCTATTCTCCTCACATCCACTCTGTTCAGGCTTTTCAATATTCAATAGGTTTCAACGAGATCCTCCCTTGTTCTTCTAACCTCTAGCAGATACAGGCCCAGAACCATTAAATGCTCCTTATACATTAACCCTTTCATTTCCAGGACAGTTCTTGTGAACAACCTCAGCACACTTTCCAAGGTTAGTGCATCTTTTCTTAGTTAAGAGCTCAAAACTGCTCACAATACTCCAAGTATGGTCTGACCAATGCCTTAAAAACTAGGATGTAATGCTAAAGCTTTGTAAATTGAATGCTGACATTGCATTTGTCTTCCTTACAACCGACTAAACCTGCAAGTTAACCTTTCAGGATTCCTACACAAGGGCTCCCAAGTCCCTTTGTACCCAAATCTGATTCAGCAAGTGTAGTGTGGGGATCAATAAGAGCGCTGGGGCAGGGCTAATACCTGCTCAGCTTCTTCCTGGTGATGTGGCCACGGATCCATCGCTGGATGATGTGCACTGGAGAGTGATGGGCCAGGATGGTGTTTACAGTGGCCATCAGTTTTCGGATATTCTCCATCTCATTGCACCAGGTCGATGTCTGTAAGAGAGGCGACAGTATCAACGACAGTATGTGACTCAGCCTGAGACCTGAGACAACAGTAATGCTTCTACTGCTGGAAAACTGCAAGACCAACTTCACAGGACACAGTGGCGGACGCATTCGAAAAAGCGCCCAGAAACTTGGTCAAAGAGGGAAATGGCTGAGGAGTATCTGAAAGGAAAAGAATCCTGTTTACCTTGCCAATGTCCCTGGTTTTGGTCTGTGTGCCTGACACTGAGAGAGATTTGGACCAAGGAGAGGAGGGCTGGTCAATTGGCTAGGAAATTGAACCCAGAGACGAGTGAGGTAGTGTATTTTAGGAGATGAAACAAGGTGGGGGAAGGTACATTGAAGTCCAAGTCAAGTTTATCGCTATATGCACAAGTCCATGTGTGCACAGGTGAAATTAAAAACTTATTTGAGGCACTACAGGCAGATGGCATCAGATAAGTAGCATTCACAAGAAAAACACAAATTAAACATAAATATTAGGAGGATATGTTCATAATGTGAATTTTATTTGTTATTTTACTTTATATAGATACTGCATGGTAACAAGCCCATCTGACCCAACAAGCCCACACTGCTCAATTACTTCCATCTAGAACATACAGCACAGCTATACAGGCCCTTCGGCCCAAAGTTGTGCCAACCATGTAACTTACTCCAGAAACTGCCTAGAATTTCCCTACTGGATAACACTCTATTTTTCTAAGCTCCATGTACCTAACTAAGAGTCTCTTAAAAGACCCTATTGTGTCTGCTTCTACAACCACCGACGGCAGTGCATTCATGCACCCACTACTCTCTGTGTTTGAAAAACTTACCCCTGACATCCCCTCGGTACCCATTTCCAAGCACCTTAAAACTATGCCCCCTTGTGTTAGCTATTTCAGCCCTGGGAAAATGCCTCTCATCATCTTATACACCTCTATCAGGTTACCTCTTATCCTCCGTTACTCCAAGGAGAAAAGGCCAAGGACACTCAACCTATTCTCATAAGGTATGCCCTCCAATCCAGGCAATGTCCTTGTAAATCTCGTCTGCACTCTCTCTATAGTATCCACATCCTTCCTGTGGTGAGGTGACCAGAACTGAACACAGTACTCAACGTGGAGTCTGACCAAGGTCTTATATAGCTGTAACATTACCTCATAGCTCACGTTGATGAATACCAACACACCATATGCTTTCTTAACAACACTCAACCTGTGCAGCAGTTTTGAGTGTCCTATCGACATGGACCCCAAGAGTCTTACCATTAATATTGTATTCTGTCTTCAAATCTGACCTACCAAAATGAGCCTCCTCACACTTATCTGGGTTGAACTCCATCTGCCACTTCTCAGCCCAGTCTTGCATCCTATCAATGTCTTGCTGTAACCTCTGACAGCCCTCCACACTATCCACGACACCCCCAACCTTTGTGTCATCAGCAAACTTACTAACCCACTCTTCTACTTCTTCATCCAGGTCATTCATAAAAATCACAAACAGGAGGGGTCCCAGAACAGATCCCTACAGAACACCACTGGTCACTGACCCCCATGCAGAATACAAACCATCTACAACCACCCTTTGCCTGCTGTGGGCAAGCCAATTCTGGATCCACAAAGCCAGGTCTCCTTGGATCCCGTGCCTCAATACTTTCTGAAGGAGCCTTGCATGGGGAACCTTATCAAATAGCTGACCAATTAACCTACTAATTGGTACGATTTGGACTGCGAGAGGAAACCCACACAATCACAACCTGCTTACAGACAGCGGTGGAATTTGAACTGCAGCGACTGCTGGCACCGTAAGGATTTACACAAACCACTACACTACCATGCTGCTCGTGAGTCCAACTGCTGAGCTCTTCCAGTCCAGGCAAGGGAAGCTACAGTAAAGTCAAAGTCAAGTTTATCGTCATCTGCGCAAGACCATCTGTGCCATGAAAATCAGCATCATAGGCAGATGTCATCAGATAAGCAGTGTTCGCAAGGAAAACAAATTAATTATGAATGTTAAGGGGATATCTTTAGTTATTTATTTATCTATCTGTTTACTTATGCATTTTTTTAAAATTTAGAGATACAAAAAGTGTTGAGGAAACAGAGAGCCTGCAGAGAGACTTAGATAGTTTAGGGGAATGGGCAAAGAAGTGGCAAATGAAATAGAATGTTGGAAAGTGTATGATCATGCACTTTGGTGGAAAAAATAAACGGGCAGACTATTATTTAGATGCAGAGAAAATTTAAAATGCAGAGATGCAAAGGGACTTGGGAGTCATTGTGCAAGATAGTCTAAAGGTTAACCTCCAGGTTCAGATGGGGGTGTAGAAAGCGAATGCAATGTTGGCATTCATTTCTAGAGGTATGGAATATAAGAGCAGGGATGTGATGTTGAGGCTCTATAAGGTACTCGTGAGACCACACTTGGAGTATTGCGTGCTGTTTCAGGCTTATTTTAGAAAGGATATTCTGACGTAGGAGAGGGTTCAGAGAAGATTCATGAGAATAATTCCAGGAATGAAAGGGTTACTGTATGAGGAACATCTGGCAGCTCTTGGGCTGTATTCCCTGGAGTTCAGGAGAGTAAGATGGGATCTCATAGAAACATTCCAAATGTTAAAAGGCCTTAACAGATTAGATATGGCAAAGTTATTTCCCATGGTAGTGGATTCTACGACAAGAGGGCACGACTTCGGGATTGAAAGACGTCCTTTTAGAACTGAGATGCGGAGAAATTACTTTAGTCAGAGGGTGGTAAATGTGTGGAATTTGTTGCCACGAATGGCTGTGGAGGCCAAGTTGTTGGGTGTATTTAAGGCAGAGATAGATAGGTTCTCGATTAGCCAGGGCATCAAAGGGTATGGGGAGAAGGCAGGGGAGTGGGGATGACTGGAAGAGTTGGATCAGACCATGATTGAATGGTCAAGCAGACTCGATGAGCCAAATGGTGTAGTCAGCATGGCTTTGCCAAGGTCACTCTGGGCAGATGTGGCTTGTTAGTCATGGTTAGCAGCTCATCTAGAAGAAGGAAAACTTAGCTACCTTGCAGTTATACCCACTCATGGGGAAGACTTTGGGAATAAACCTGGAAGGGAAATCCAGAGCTAGAGTCCTACATTGAATTCAACGCTGACTAGCAACTTCTGCAACACCTCTGGTGTCAAACTGTATTGGTCTCTGATGTTCCTTTGGATTCATCAACTCAGAGATCTCGGCCTTGACCCTGCCTTATGCAGTCAAATCACTAGCAAGTTGTAAAAGTGGGCTCCCTCACCTCCAACCCTCTGACTCTCAATACAGGAGCTGCTCAGGGCTGCGTACTGGGTCCCCTCCTTTACTCCCCGTATACCCGTGATTGTATCGCTACCCACAGCTCCAATCTGCTAATTAAATTTGCTGATGACACCACATTGAATGGCCTTATCTCAACCACTAACGAGGTGGCCTACAGGGAAGAAGTCATCTCTCTGACACAGTAGTGTCAAGCAAACAAGCTCTCCCTCAATGTTGCATAAACAAAGGAGCTGATTGGCGATTACAGGAGGAATGGAAACGGGATAACCCCTATTGACATCAATGGATCTGGGGTTGAGAGGGTAAACAGCTTTAAGTTCCTCGGCATCCACATCACTGAGGACCTCACGTGGTCCGTACACACCAGCTGTGTGGTTAAAAAGGCACGACAGCGCCTCTTTCTCCTCAGACAGTTGAGGAAGTTTGGAATGGGCCCCCAGATCCTAAGAACTTTCTACAGGGGCACAACTGAGAGCATCCTGACTGGCTGCATCACTGCCTGGTATGGGAACTGTACCTCCCTTAATCGCAGGACTCTGCAGAGAGTGGTGCGGACAGTCCAGCGCATGTGTAGTTGCGAACTTCCCATGATTTGAGGATAAAGGGGAAGCCTTTTAGGACCGAGATTAGGAAAAACTTCTTCACACAGAGTGGTGAATCTGTGGAATTCTCTGCCACAGGAAACAGTTGAGGCCAGTTCACTGGCTATATTTAAGAGGGAGTTAGATATGGCCCTTGTGGCTAAAGGGATCAGGGGGTATGGGGGGAAGGCTGGTACAGGGTTCTGAGTTGGATGATCAGCCATGATCATACTGAATGGCGATGCAGGCTCAAAGGGCCGAATGGCCCCTACTCCGGCACCTATTTTCTATGTTTCTATGATTCAGGACATTTACAAAGACAGGTGTGTAAAAAGGGCCCGTAGGATCACTGGGGACCCGAGTCACCCCAACCACAATCTATTCCAGCTGCTACCATCTGGGAAACGGTACCACAGCGTAAAAGCCAGGACCAACAGGCTCCGGGACAGCTTCATCCACCAAATGGAAATTGGAGCTCGACTCCAAATGGAAATTGAAGAGTTTCTTTCCCTCAACACGTGGGACCAACCTGTGGGGGCTTTGGAGGATAAACAAAGAACTGGCAACTGAGAGCTCTGAACTGGCAGCTGTTCAGATTATCCTCCATGACTTCCTCATCGGCAATGACAAAGTTGTCCAGAGCTTTGAGAGACCAGATGTTGTTGACGATGAAGTGTCGATAGTTTGGCAAGAGGCTCACGGGGGTGTCGGACAAGGTCAGAACGGTAAGCCGTGGGCAGGCACACAGGGCTTCAATGTCATTCGCATCACCAATGATGTTGTTGTGCAGATAGAGAACTTGCAGACACCTCATGTCTGACCAAAAGCTCTCACCTGGAAGCTCAGTGATCTAACAACAGAAACAGAGACAATGTTAGTGGTACAAATTGCTCAGACTGAGCTCAGAGTATTGTGAGCAATTATGGGCCCCTTATTGAAGAAAGGATGAGTGAACATTGCAGAGAGCAGATTCATGAGAATGATGCCGGGAATAAAAGGGTTAATGTATGAGGAGCGTTTGATGGCTCTGGACCTGTATTTACTGGAGTTTAGAAAATAAAGGGGGGATCTCATTGAAACCTATTGAACATTGAAAGTCCTAGATAGACTGGATGTGGAGAGGATATTTCCATAAATTCTAACAAATCATGTATCAAACTCCTTTACCTCTCCAGGGGCCTTGAATCTTCCTCTCAGATGTACATCTGTAATAGTATCACAGTAGTTTTCCAGATGCGGTCATGTTTGCTACCACCCTATTCTATCTGTGAAAGGCTCGGGATGGGAATTTCATTGTGTCAGGAGAACCTCGTTGAACAGGCAATGTGCAGCAAGTTAATGCCTGCATTGTACCCTTTGCTGTATATCACAATGCCAAGGCCATCATGTCGACTAGGAGGGACTACATGGTTAACGTATGAGGAGTGCTTGATGGCTCTGGTTCTGTTCTCACTGCAGTTTAGAAGAATGAGGAGGGAATCTCATTGAAACCTATCGAATATTGAAAGACCTAGATAGAGTGGATGTGGAGAGAATGCTTCCTGCAGTGGGGGGAATCTAGGATTAGAGGACACGAGGGATATTCATTTAGAACAGAGATGAGGGGAATTTCTTTAGCCAGAGGGTGGTGAATCTCTGGACTTCAGTGCCACACACGGCTATGGAGGCCAAGTCATTGGGGATGTTTAAAGAGGGGGTTGTTGTCAGGGCGTCAAAGGTTACAGGGAGAGGCAGAAGAATGAGGTTGACAGGGATGATAAATCAGCCATGACGGAATTGCGGAGAGGCTGGTCATGGCCCATGGCCCAAAATAATTCCAGCCTTCCAAACAACTTCAACTGACTGCAATTCACCTACCGCTGAAACAGGTCCATGACAGATGCCATCTCCCTGGCTTTATACTCATCTCTAGAACATCTGGACAGTAAAGTCACTGACACCAGACTATTGTTTATTGACTACAACCCCACATTCAATGCTATAATCCCAAGCAAACACCTAGACCTGGGACTCTGCAACTGGATCCTTGACTTCTTGACCAACAAACTGTACCCTGCAAGGATAGGCAGAAACACCTCCACCACGATTATTTTAAACACAGGGTTGTGTCCTCAGCCCCCACTCTACTCCCTGTACACTCACGACTCTGTCCTCAACCCCCATTCTACTCCCTGTACACTCACAACTGTGTCCTCAACCCCCACTCTACTCCCTGTACACTCACGACTGTGTCCTCAACCCCCACTCTACTCCCTGTACACTCACGACTCTCTCCTCAACCCCCATTCTACTCCCTGTACACTCACGACTGTGTCCTCAATCCCCACCCTACTCCCTGTACACTCACGACTGTGTCCTCAACCCCCACTCTACTCCCTGTACACTCATGACTGTGTCCTCAACACCCCCACTCTACTCCCTGTCCACTCACGTCTGTGTCCTCAACCCCCACTCTACTCCCTGTACACTCACGACTGTGTCAACACCCCCACTCTACTCCCTGTACACTCACGACTGTGTCCTCAATCCCCACTCTACTCCCTGTACACTGACTGTGTCCTCAACCCCCACTCTACTCCCTGTACACTCACGACTGTGTCAACACCCCCACTCTACTCCCTGTACACTCACATCTGTGTCCTCAACCCCCACTCTACTCCCTGTACACTCACGACTGTGTCAACACCCCCACTCTACTCCCTGTACACTTAGGTCTGTGTCCTCAATCCCCACCCTACTCCCTGTACACTCACGACTGTGTCCTCAACCCCCACTCTACTCCCTGTACACTCACGACTGTGTCCTCAGCCCCCACTCTACTCCCTGTACACTCACGACTGTGGGGCCAGATTCTGCTCTCACTCTGTCTACAGGTTTGCAGATGAAACTACCAAAGTGGGCTGTATGTACAGGAAGGAGATTGAGAGCCCAGTAACTTGTTGTCATGACAACAAAACAAAAGAGCTGGTTATTGACTTTAGGAAGGGGATGGTGCACCTGGTCCTGTCTACATCAATGGGATTGAGGTCAAGAGGGTTGTTGACTTGCGCTGCACCCTCTCTGTAACTGTCACACTTTATTCTGCCTTGTTCTACCTCAATGCACTGTGTATTAATCTGACCTGTATGAACAGTATGCAAGACAAACTTTTCACTGTATCATATCTCGGTGATGACAATAAGCCAATTTAGCAGTTAGGCCGAGGGAGATTTAAAAGGAATCTGAGGGGCAACTTTTTCACATGGAAGGTGTTGGGTATATGGAATGAGCTACCAGAGGAAGTGGTTAAGGCAATCTCATTTAAGACTTGGACCCTTAAGTTTCCTCTGTTCCTCCACACTGCTAAGAACCCTGCAATTAACCTCGCTTTCTGCCTAATTTGTTTAATTAGTTAATTGATTTTAAATTCATCAGCCATTGTTGGGGATTTAAACTCACATGCTTGCATTAATCTTTCTGATCACCACACACTAGTCAAACATAAGGATACCACGGATACATTTAAGGAAAAGTTAATGTATGCAAGAAGGAGAAAGTTCAAATTCCAAAATAACTATCAAAGTATGTGTATGTCACCAGATTCAATTTCTTGTGGGCATTCACAGTAAAACAAAGAAATACAATAGTATCAATGAAAATCTACACACTAAGACTGGCAAGCAACCAATGTGCAAAAGAAGACAAACTTTGTGAATGAAAAAACCCCAAACAAATAAATAAATAAATAATATTGAGAACATGAGTTGTAGAGTCCTTAAAAGTGACTTCATAGGTTGTGGAAGTTATCTACACAGGTTCACTCAACTTCACTCACCCATCACTGATTGTTCCCACAACCTTTACTCACCTTCAAGGACTCTTCATCTCGCGTTCTCCATATTTATTATTTATTTACTTATTTTATTATTTATTTATTCTTATTATTTTATATTTTTTTCTTTTGTATTTGCACTATTTGTTGTCTTTTGCACTTTGGTTGTTTGTCCATCCTGTTGCGTGCAGTGTTTCATTGATTCTATTGTGTTTCTTTGCATTTACTGTAAATGCCTATAAGAAAATAAATCTCAGGGTTGTATATGGTGACATGGCTATACTTTGATAATAGATTTACTTTGAACTTTGATGGTTGTAGGGTAATAACATTTCCTGAATTTCATGGTGCGGGACCTAAGGAGAAAGGAATCAAAAGATATTTGAACATAGAACATAGAATAGTACAGCACAGTACAGGCCCTTCGGCCCACAATGTTGTGCCGACCCTCAAACCCTGACTCCCATATAACTGCCTAACTTAAATTCCTCCATGTCTAGTAGTCTCTTAAACTTCACTAGTGTATCTGCCTCCACCACTGACTCAGGCAGTGCATTCCACGCACCAACCACTCTCTGAGTGAAAAACCTTCCTCTAATATCCTCCTTGAACTTCTCACCCCTTACCTTAAAGCCATGTCCTCTTGTATTGACCTGATGGGATCAGAGGAGGTAATGTACTGGAAGAGTAAAATGAAATAAACGCCCAGTTTATCTTCTGTAAACCATGTCATATGCATATAATGAGGCTCGACAGCCCCGGTCCACATGGAACGCATCAAGACTCCGTCTCTCTGTAGATTGGTGGCTGCTGGATTGTTTTTAGATTTTTTTTTAGATTAGATTATGCAGTCCTCTTTTATTGTCATTTAGTAATGCATGCATTAAGAAATGATACAATGTTCCTCCAGAATGATATCACAGAAACACAAGACAAATCAAGACTAAAAAAACTGACAAAAACCACATAATTATAACATATAGTTACAACAGTGCAAAGCAATACCATAATTTGATAAACAGACCATGAGCACAGTAAAAAAAAAGTCTCAAAGTCTCTCGAAAGCCCCTTCATCTCACGCAGATGGTAGAAGGAAGAGAAACTCTCTTCCTGCCATGAACCTCCAGCTCTGCAAACTTGCCGATGCGGCACCCTGGAAGCACCCGACCACAGCCGACTCTTGAGTCCGTCCGAAAACTTCGAGCCTCTGACCAGCCCTCCAACACCAAGCACCATCTCTGCCAAGCGCTTCGACCCCGGCCCCAGCAACAGGCAATAGGCAAAGCCAAGGATTTGGGGCCTTCCCCTCTGGAGATTCGCGATCGCACAGCAGCAACAGCAGCGAAGCAGACATTTCAGAAGTTTCTCCAGATGTTCCTCGGTGCTTCTCACGTCTGTCTCCATCAAATCAGGATTGTGCACGGTACCTACTTAACAAATACGATATCATTCGGAGCAGATGCGAACATTAAACATTCTGCACTCTGATTGTCAGCATTCAGCGCTCCAACTGGACCACTCGATTACACACAGCTCACACATAAGACCATAAGACATAGGAGCAGAATTAGGCCAGTCGGTCTATTGAGTCTGGTCTCCTATTCTATCATGGCTGACTTATTATCTCTCTCAACCCCATGCTCCTGTCTTCTCCCCATAACCTTTGACATTCTGACTAATCAAGAATCTATCAATTTCTGTTTTAAGTATACTCAATAACTTGGCCTCCACAGCTGCCTGTGGCAATGAATTCCACAGATCTATTCTGGCTAAAGAAATTCTCCCTCATCTCTGTTTTAAATGGGTATCCATCTATACTGAGGCTGTGCACTCTGGTTCTAGACTTCCCCACTATAGGAACCATTCCCTCCACATCCACTGTATCTAGGCCTTTCAATATCCAATAGGTTTAAATGAGATTACCCCACATCCTCCCTCACTTACGTGGTTGCCATGGAGATCCAACTTGATTAAATTTGGACAGTATGAGAGGGCATCGATTTTGGTGATGTAATTCCTGGGCAGAATGCAGATCATCAGAGCCTGGCAGCGGGTCAGATCACCCAAGTTGATCAGGTAACATCTAGACATGTTCACCACGACAATGTCCTCCAGTTTCTTCTCCTTGCATGTGCGGTCCATCCCTCCGCACGACAGGATCAATGACTCTGTGGGGGACACAAGGTGAGTGCTGTCCACCAGGCGTCTCATGTCTGCAGGCATCTGTGGGAAACACAAAAGTGTTTAAGGGAAAGGAAAGGACATCCACCCAGTCAAAGCAATGTAGAATAGTATTCCCCTTTTATAAAGTACAAAATCTAGATCGCAGGACCACTCTGAAGGTATGTTGCATCGTTGAGTGGTATCATCTTTCAAACCTAGAAGCATTTCCCCCTCACATCAACCTTGAGCGTGACAGTTCTCCCTGGGCTAACGGCTATTCTTAATTAATGTTACTAAGATCAGGTTGAAACATTTGCCCACCATGCAACTTTAACTATACTTGGAAAACAATTAATTGGTTGAGAAAGACTATGGAATGATTGAATATCTGCGCAGTTGGCAGGGTTGTTGAGACGGTGTATGGTGTGTTGGCCTTCATTAGTTAGAGAACTGCATTCAAGAGCTGAGGTTATGTTGCAGCTCTACAAAACCCTGGTTAAACCACACTAAGAACATTGTGTCAGCTCTGGTCGCCTCATTATAGGAAGGATACGGAAGCTTTAGAGAGAGTGCAGAGGAGATTTACCAGGAAGCTGCCTGGATTAGAGAGCATTGATAATGAGGATGGGTTGAACGAGCTAGGGCTTTTCTCTCTAGAGTGAAGGAGGATGAGGGGTGACGATAGAGGCATACAAGATAATAATAATAGTAATAGTAATAATAAGAACTTTATTGATCCTGAGTGGGAAATTCTTTTGTTACAACACCAACATTTAAAAACACACTTAGCAGTATGCAGACTTAACTAGTAATAAAGTACAGAATGATAATATGTACAATAATAATATAATACATATATTATAAGAAACATAGATTGAGTGACAGCCAGAGACATTTTCCCAGGGTGGAAATGACTAATATGAGGGGGGGGGGGATAATTTTAAGTTGACTAAAAGAAAGTATAGGAGGGATGTCAGATTTTTTTTTACACAGAGAGTAGTTGATGCATGGAACACACTGCCTGGGGTGGTGGTAGAAGCAGATATATTACGGACATTTTAAGAGATTCTTAGATAGGCATATGGATGATAGAAAAATGAAGGGCTCAGTGGGAGGGAAGGGTTAAATTGACCTTACAGTATGTTAAGGGTCAGCACAACATCTTGGCCAAAGAAGCTATACTGTGCTGTAACATTCTGTGTTATATGTTCCTTACGAATGTAAGAACAACATTATATGAGGCTTTAATTGCATTATATAGTGTAGTTCTTGTATTTTGTTGTAAGCTGTGCAAGAGAATATGCACCTTACATCCAAATGTAAGACCAATAGTACATGTGCAGCATTATTCTTATAATGCTAGTTTGAAGGTTCCTAGAGTGTTTATAGCAGGGGTTGGTAAAGGGGACAAGCTTCCACTACCTATTAAGTGTTCTTGGTGACATGTGTCTCAAGTAGCCTTTGACAACCAAGTCCAGGTCCTGACCCAGCAGAACTGTTCCTGTTTAGAAGATAAGGGGCAAAGGCGGGTTACTGGCATCTTTAAACTAGTTGCTTTAGGCAGGTAGGGCCTAATCAATCATGGTTGGCAGCTCATCTAAAAGAAGGAAAACTCTGACCTCAAGCCTCTGCTGTCTTGTAGGAATGGGAAAGGCTTGGGGAGTAAACCCCAAGGGAAAACTACTGAGCTTGAGTCCCTAAGCCAGTTCTACATTGAGTTTAATGCTGACTGGGAACCTCTGCAACACTGGGGGTGTTAATCTGTATCAGTCTCTGCCATTCCTTTGGATTGTCAGCTGTGTGGAGAGGGGGAGCTTGCTCTCTGTATTGTACTGCCTAGACTTGCATATCTAGATAGCTAGGATGCAATAACAATGGTCAACCCTGACTGAAGGAGGCCTCAGTCTCATCATTGTTTGAAAGTATCTTAGGAAGGAAAGAAAGCAACAAGGATTGTAGGAAGAATTTACAAATACACATAAAAATAAGGAAGAAAACATAATAAATGGAATGTTACATGGGAAAGTCGTTGAAGAGAGAATATTAAGATAATCAAAAGCGTCCACTTGTGGTTTTAGGCACAGCAGTTGCCATACCAAACTACAATGCATCCATTTAGGAGGTTTTTCAAGTGTGCATCTATAAAAATTGGTGAGGGTCAGCAGGGGCATTCTGGATTTCTTAGCCTCCTGAGGAAGTTGTGGAGCGGTGAGTTTTCTTGGCCATAGTCTCTACACGGTTCAATTTGGGCAGGCTAGTGATGATATACACAAAAGATTCTGCAGATTCTGGAAATCTTGAGTAACACACACAAAAGGAGGAGGAGAAGATGGCGGTGCGACGCAGCACGCACGGCCTTTCCGGTGATGAATACCTGTTATCTGTAAAGTAGGAGGCCGTGCACAATTCTGATTTGATGGAGGCAGACGTGACAGCGCGGAGGAACATCTGGTGAAACTTCTGAAATGCCTGCTTCTCTGCCGCTGCTACTGTGTGATCCAAAATCTCCTAAGGGGAAGGCCCCGAATCCTTGGCAGCCGGGGCCGGGGTCGAAGCGCTCGGCAGAGATGGTGCTCGGTGCTTGGTGTCGGAGGCTCGAAGTTTTCGGACGGACTCAGAGTCAGACTGTGGTCGGGTGCTTCCAGGGTGCTGCATCGGCAAGTTTGCGGCGCTGGAAGCTCATGGCAGGGAGAGTTTCTCCCTTCTACCATCTGCGTGAGATGTTGGAGCTATTGGGACTTTGAGACTTTTTTTTTACCGTGCCTATGGTCTGCTCTTATCAAATTACGGTATTGCTTTGCACTGTTGTAACCATATGTTATAATTCAGTAGTTTTTGTCAGTTTTAGTCTTGGTCTGTCTTGTGTTTCTGTGATATCATATTGGAGGAACATTGTATCATTTTTAATGCATGCATTTCTAAATGACAATAAACGAGGACTGAGTGTCCTCATAATCTAATCAAAAAAAAATGCTGGAGGAACTCAGCAGGTCAGACAGCATTCCTGGAGGGGAATAGACAGTCGATATTTTGGGCTGAGACCGTTTATCAGGACTACTGGTGATGTTCTCAACCATATACAACTCAGCACCATTGATACATACAGGAGCGCATACTCCACCCTGCCTCCTAAAGTCAATGACCAGCTCTTTGATTTTGCTGATATTGAGGGAAACATTGTTGTCACAATACCATTTCACTAAACTCTTTCTCTCTTTCCTGTACATCAACTTGTCGTCATTTGAGATATGTCCCATCACGGTGGTGTCATCTGTGAACTTCCAGTGGGAGAAAGAGCAGAGTGTGGCCACACAGTTATGAGTGTAGGGGGCTGGGGACACAACATTGTGGGCCACCACCATTGAGGATAATTGTTTTGGAGGAGTTGCTGCCTTTGCTTATTGATTGGTACCTGTTGGTCATGAAGTTGAGAATCCCATTGCAACAGCAGTGGATGTTTCTTTGTGCAAGAGTCCTTCCCCTTTACAGTGGGGACATGGGGTGGAGAGAGTTGCTAGTAGTAGTACCAGGTAATATTCTTCAATTGGTTTAGAGACTCCCGCCACCTGTCCTTCCTGTGACTAGGAGGCAATGATGTATCATGTATATATGGAGTGGGAGAGGTTGCAGCCCCTGCTTGAGTATCTGAAGAATCTGCTCCTCAACTTGTGACTGCACTTCAGCCCCATGCTTCTGATCTTCGGTGACTCAGTGTGGAGGGGGTGGGAGCTCAAGAATTCTGATGGTTGGTTTGCTCCTGGGCCTGGCCAAAGTGACCAGTTATGGGTCTAGGCAGCAGGCAGTCAAGGGCTGTGCCTGAACTAATTGTCTGTCCCTCTTCTGTGGTTATGTCCACAACTAAGTGACCCTGGAGAATGAGTATGCAGCAGTCCTCATGAGTACAGTGGAGGATCTCTGGGTCTAGTGGGTCCCAAAGGGGCTTGAGTGCATTCAAGATAGGTATGACTGTAT
Source organism: Mobula hypostoma (assembly GCF_963921235.1). Classification (NCBI taxonomy): domain Eukaryota; kingdom Metazoa; phylum Chordata; class Chondrichthyes; order Myliobatiformes; family Myliobatidae; genus Mobula; species Mobula hypostoma. Next base: position 114,667,988 of record NC_086108.1, read on the forward strand.
TATAATTTGCAACTGTAAAGAATGTCTATTGTAACATAAGACTATAAGACATAGGAGCAGAATTAGGCCATTTAGCCTATTGAGTCTGCTTTGCCATTCAATCATGGCTGATCCTTTGTCTCCCTTCTCAGCCCCACTCCCTGGCCTTCTCCCTGTAACCTTTGATGTCACGTCCAATCAAGAATCTACCTAGCACTAACTTAAATACACCCAACAATCTGGCCTCCACAGCTGCCTGTGGTAAAGAATTCCACAAAATCACCACCCTCTGGTTAAAGAAATTTCTCCGCATCTCTATTTTAAATGGATACTCCTCTATCCTGAAGCTGTTCCCTCTTGTCCTAGACTCCCCACCATGAGAAAAATCCTTTCCACATCTACTCAGTCTAGGACTTTCACCAATTCAAAAGGTTTCAATGAGATCCCCACTCATCCTTCTAAACTCCAGCGAGTCCAGGCCCAGATCCATCAAGCATTCCTCATTTGATAAAATCATCCTTGCGAACCTCTTCTCAACTCTTTCCAATGCCAGCACATCTCTTCTGAGATGAGGAGCACAAAAATTTTCACAATACTCAATGTGAGGCCTCATGAGTGCCTTATAAAGCCTCAGGATCACATCCTTGCTTTTGTATTCTAGACCTCTTGAAATGAATGCTAGCTAACATTGTATTTGCCTTCTTCACCATCGACTCTACCTGCAAGTTAACCTTTAGGGCATTCTGCACAAGGACTTCCAAGTCCCTTTGCATCTCAAGATTTTTGGATTTTTTCCTTGTTTAGAAAATAGTCTGCACATTTATTTCTTCTACCAAAGTGCATGACCATACATTTTCCAACATTGTATTTCATGTGCCACTCTCTTGTCCATTCTCCTAATCTGTCTAAGTCCTTCTGTAGCCTACCTGTTTCCTCAACACTACCTGCCCCTCCACCAGTCTTCGTATCACCTGCAAACTTGGCAACAAAGCCATCCATTCCATCAACTAAATCATTGATATACAGCATGAAAAGAAGTCCCAATACCGAGCCCTGCAGAGCACCATTAGTCAATGGCAGCCAACCAGAAAATGATCCTTTTATTCCCACTCACTGCCTCCTACCAATCAGCCAATGCTCTAACCATGCTAGTAACTATCCTGTAATACCATGAGCTCTTAACTTGGTAAGCAGCCTCAGGTGTGACACTTTGTTAAAGGCCTTCTAAAATTCCAAATATACAACATCCACTGCATCCCCTTTATCTATCCTATATGTAATCTCCTCAAAGAATTCCAACAGGTTCGTCAGGCAGGATTTTCCCTGAAGGAAACCATGCTGACTTTGTCCTATCTTGTCCTGTGTCACCAAGTACTCCATAACCTCATCCTTAACAATTGACTCCAACATCTTCCCAACCACTGAAGTCAGGCTAACTAGTCTATACAGTAATTTCCTTACTGCTGTCTTCCTCCTTTCTTAAAGAGTGGAGTAACATTTGCAATTTTCCAGTCCTCTGGCACCATGCCAGAGTCACTGATTTTTGAAAGATAATTATTAATGCCCCCACAACCTCTACTGCTCCCTCTTTCAGAACCCTAGGGTGCAATTTATCTGGTCCAAGTGACTTACGTACCCTTAGGTCTTTGAGCTTTTTGAGCACCTTCTCCCTTGTAATAGTAACCGCACCCACTTCTCTCCCCTCGTACACTTCCACATCTAGCCAACTGCTAGTGTCTTCCACAGCAAAGACTGATGCAAGATACTCATTTAGTTCATATGCCATCTCCTTATCCACCGTTATTATTTCTCTGGCCTCATTTTCTAGTGGTCCTATATCCACTCTCATCTATCTTTTATTTTTTACATACTTGAAAAAGCTTTTACTATCCACTTCAATATTGTTTGCTAACCTGCTTTCATATTTGATCTTCTCCCTCCTAATGACTCTTTTAGTTGCTCTCTGTAGGGGTTTAAAAGCTTTCCAATCCTCTGTCTTTCCACTAATTTTTGCTTTGTTGTATGCCTTCACTTCTGCTTTTACATCAGCTTTGGCTTCCCTTGTCAGCCACAGTTGTACAATTTTGCCATTTGAATATTTCTTCATTTTTGGAACACATCTATCCTGCACCTTCCTCATATGTCCCAGAAACTCAAGCCATTGCAGCATCTCCTTCCAATTTACTTTGGCCAACTTTTTTCTCATACAATGGAGTAATTTCCTTTACTCCACTGAAATACTGCTATGTCAGACTTTACTTTCTCCCTATCAAATTTCATGTTGAACTCAATTATAAAAGATCTCCTAAGGGTTCTTTTATCTTCAGCTCTCAAAACATCTCTGGTTCATGACATAACACACAATCCAGTAGAGCTGATCCCCTAGTAGGCTCAATGATGAACTGCTCTAAAAAGCCATCTCATAGGCATTCTGTCTCTTGAAATCCATTTCCAATCTGATTTTCCCAATTGACCTGCATGTTGAAATCTCCCATGACTATCATAATATTGCTGTTTTGAAACGCTTTTTCTATTTCCTGTTGTCACCTATGGTCCACATCCCAGCTAATGTAGGGAGGCCTGCATATAACCGCTATCAGGGTCCATTTACCCTTGCAGTTTCTTAACTCAGCCCACAAGGGTTCAACTTCTTTCGACCTTATGTCACATCTTTCTACTGATTTGATGCCATTCTGTACCAGCAGAGCCATGCCAGCCCCTCTGCCTACCTTCTTATCCCTCTGATACAACGTGTAACCTTGGACATTCAGCTCCCAACTACAACCATCCTTCAGTCACGATTCAATGATGGCCACAACATCATACCTGACAATCTGAAATAGAGCAACACGATTTCTTATGCTGTAATCACTGAATAAACCTCCTTTGAAAAAAGGGAAACGATCCAGTTGCCAAGAGATGTACTGAGTTCCTGGTCCCAGTTTGGAGGAATGTTTGTTTAGAATTATTGTATTGAAGGTGAAATTATTGTCAAGAAATAAATCTGCCTTTACTCTCCATATGCTCCCAAGATGAGCATAGGGCCAGGAAGATGTTATCTGGTGAAGGTCTGTTTCGACAGTAGGCAAATTGCAATGGATTGAGATTATCTGGAAGGCTGGAGTTAATGTGTGCCATAACCAGCCTCTCAAAGCACTTCGTGATGGTGGATGTCACATCTGGGTGGTAGTCACTGAAGCACATTACCTTGTACCAAGATGATAGTGGACTTCCTAAAATAATCGACATTTTGGGCCAAAACCCTTCATCAGAACACGCTTCATAAGAAGTCCTGGTGAACAGCCTCAGCCTGTGACATTGAGTGTTTACTCTTTTCCATAGGTGCTACCAGGCCTGCTGATTTCCTCCAGAATTTTGTGTGTGTTGCTTGGATTTCCAGCGCCTACAGATTTTGTTAGCTTGGTGACCAAGTTTGGGGATGATACAAAGATTGGTGAAAGGACAAGTGGTGTTGAGTAAATAGGGAGTCTGCAGAAGGATTTAGGCAGTTTGGGAGAATGGACAAAGAAGTGGCAGGTAGAATATAGTTTAAGGAACAGCATGGTCATTTAGGCATGGAATATTTTCTAAATGGGGAGAAAATTCAAAAATCAGAGGTGCAAAAGGACTTGGGAGTGCTTGTGCAGAATTCCTTGAAGGTTAACTTGTAGGTTAGGTAGATGGTAAGGAAGGAAATGCAATTATAGCATTCACTTCAAGAGGAATATAATACAAAATCAGGGATGCAATGCTGAGGCTTTATAAGGCATTGGTCAGACAGCACTAGGAGTAATTTGAGCAGTTTTGTGCCCTTTGTCTATAAAAAGATGTGCCGGCTTCAGAGAGGATCCAGAGGAGGTTCACAAGTATGACCCGAGGAATGAAAGGCTTAACATCTGAGGAGTGTTAGATGGCTCTGGGCCCATACCCGCTGGAGTTTAGAAGAATGGAGAGGGGATCTCATTGAAACCTGTTGAATATTGAAAGGCCTAGATAGAGTGGATGTAAGAAGGATGTTTCCGATAGTGGGGAGCCTGGGACCAGAGGGCACGGCCTCAGAATAGAAGGACATTCATTAGAACAGAGATGAAGAGGAATTAATTGGCCCAGACAGTTGTGCAGGTTAGTATACTGGTATATTTAAGGCGGTGGTTAATTGGTTCCAGATTATATTTTTGGGATGAAGGCAGGAGAATGGGATTGAGAGGGATAATAAATCAGCCATGATGGAATGGTGAAGCAGACCTGATGGGCTGTATGGCCTACTTCTGCTCCTATGTCTTAAGGTCTTAATTGGGCACCGTAAGTTGCCCCTGGTGTGTGAGTGATTGGTGGGAGCTGAGAGGAGTTTATGGGTATTTGGTAAAATTATTGGGAAATGAGATCATTCTGTAAGCAAGCATAGACTGAATGGGCTGCAATGATCTCTTTCTAGGGAAATACAATAGACTTCATAACCAGGTCAAGATCACAAACTTATTTCACTGCTGGTTAAACATCCACTATTTATCCCCCTCCACAGGTGCTGCCTGACCTGCTGAGTTTCTCCAGCATTTTTTATGTTTAAACACTTTTTCTGTTCCATTGTTTAATGAAGGAAAGAGGGATAATCCTGGTAAATACAGAAGTCAGTCTCACATTACTGAAAAGCTACTGGAAAAAGTCATAGAACACTTCAGCACAGAATCAGGACATTTGGTCCATCTAGACCATGTCATCCTGGTTTGCCTAGTTTCACCTACCTGCACACCATATCTCTCACCTATGTACCTATCTAATCTTCTCTTAAATGTTACAATTGAACTTGCATCTCCCACTTCTGCTGGGAGCTTATTCCACAATTATACAATCCTCTGACAGAAATTCTCGCTCATGCTCCTGTTAAATATTTCAACTTTCACCCTTAACCTATGAACTTTAGGTCTAGTCTCACTCAATCTGAGGGGAAAAAGCCTGGTTTGCATTTACCCTATTTATACCCCTCATATACCTCCATTAAATCTCCCCTCATTCTCCTGCATCTGGGAATTAAGTCCTAATGTCCATGCCCGCAAGTCCCAGTAACATCTGTGTAAGTTCTCCCTGCACTCTTTCAAGTTTTTTTTATATCTTTCCTGTCAGTAGGTAACCAGAATTGAACACAATACTTAGCTTCAGCAATTTCTAAAACTGTTAATAACTGCATAACATCTCAACTCCTGTACTCAATGACTTGATTTATAAAGGCCAATATGCAAAGGGATAGGATTTATGAGCATTTGAAAACCATGGCCTAATTAGGGGCAGTCAGCATGATTTTGAATGGGGTAAGTTGTATTTCACTAACTTGATTCTGTTTTTCAAGATGATGAAGGTAGATGTAGATGTTGTCTTCATGGATCTTCGTAAGGTGTTTGATAAGTTTCCATAAGACCGTAAGACATAGGAGCAGAATTAGGCCATTCAATCCATTGAGTCCGCTCCACCATTCACTACGCTCTGACAGAAAAAAATTCCTCCTTACTTCAGTTCTAAAAGGTTGCCCCTCAATTTTGAGACCATGCCCCCTAGTTCTGGATACCACCCCCCACCATAGGAAACATCCTCCCCACATCCAACTTATCAAGTCCTTTCAACATTCACTAGGTTTCAATGAGATCCTCACGCATTCTTCTGAATTCCAGTGAGTACAGACCCAAAGTTGCCAAACGTTTCTGATATGTTAACCTCTTCATTTCAGTAATCATCCTCGTGAACCTCCTCTGAAATCTCTCCAATGACAACACATCCTTTCTGAGATATGGGGCCCAGAACTGTTGACAATACTCCAAGTGCGGCCTGACTAGTGTCTATTAAAGGCTCAGCATTATCTTCTTGTTTTTATATTCTATTCCCCTTGAAATAAATGCCAACATTGCATTTGCCTTCTTTACCACAGACTCAACCTGTAAATTAACCTTCTGGAAGTCTTACACTAGGAGTCCCAAGACCCTCTGCACCTCTGATGTTTGAACCTTCTCCACATTTAGATAATAGTTCACACCATTGTTTCTTCTACAAAAATGCATTATCATACATTTTCCAACACTGTATTCCATCTGTTCATCCCAGTTTGGCAAAAGAATAAATCAAGGAAGGTAGTGCACCCGTGGCTGACAAGAGAAATTAGGGATAGTATCAATTCCAAAGAAGTAGCATACAAATTAGCCAGAGAAAGTGGCTCACCTGAGGACTGGGAGAAATTCAGAGTTCAGCAGAGGAGGACAAAGGGCTTAATTAGGAAGGGGAAAAAAGATTATGAGAGAAAACTGGCAGAGAACATAAAAACGGACTGTAAAAGCTTTTATAGATATGTAAAAAGGAAAAGACTGATAAAGACAAATGTAGGTCCCCTGCAAACAGAAACAGGTGAATTGATTATGGGGAGCAAGGACATGGCAGACCAATTGAATAATTACTTTGGTTCTGTCTTCACTAAGGAGGACATAAATAATCTTCCAGAAATAGTAAGGGACAGAGGGTCCAGTGAGATGGAGGAACTGAGCGAAATACATGTTAGTAGGGAAGTGGTGTTAGGTAAATTGAAGGGATTGAAGGCAGATAAATCCCCAGGGCCAGATGGTCTGCATCCCAGAGTGCTTAAGGAAGTGGCCCAAGAAATAGTGGATGCATTAGTGATAATTTTTCAAAACTCGTTAGATTCTGGACTAGTTCCTGAGGATTGGAGGGTGGCTAATGTAACCCCACTTTTTAAAAAAGGAGGGAGAGAGAAACCGGGGAATTATAGGCCGGTTAGCCTAACGTCGGTGGTGGGGAAACTGCTGGAGTCAGTTATCAAGGATGTGATAACAGCACATTTGGAAAGCGGTGAAATGATCGGACAAAGTCAGCATGGATTTGTGAAAGGAAAATCATGTCTGACGAATCTCATAGAATTTTTTGAGGATGTAACTAGTAGAGTGGATAGGGGAGAACCAGTGGATGTGGTATATTTGGATTTTCAAAAGGCTTTTGACAAGGTCCCACACAGGAGATTAGTGTGCAAACTTAAAGCACATGGTATTGGGGGTAAGGTATTGGTGTGGGTGGAGAATTGGTTAGCAGACAGGAAGCAAAGAGTGGGAATAAACGGGACCTTTTCAGAATGGCAGGCGGTGACTAGTGGGGTACCGCAAGGCTCAGTGCTGGGACCCCAGTTGTTTACAATATATATTAATGACTTGGATGAGGGAATTAAATGCAGCATCTCCAAGTTTGCGGATGACACGAAGCTGGGTGGCAGTGTTAGCAGTGAGGAGGATGCTAAGAGGATGCAGGGTGACTTGGATAGGTTGGGTGAGTGGGCAAACTCATGGCAGATGCAATTTAATGTGGATAAATGTGAAGTTATCCACTTTGGTGGCAAAAATAGGAAAACAGATTATTATCTGAATGGTGGCCGATTAGGAAAAGGGGAGGTGCAACGAGACCTGGGTGTCATTATACACCAGTCATTGAAAGTGGGCATGCAGGTACAGCAGGCGGTGAAAAAGGCGAACGGTATGCTGGCATTTATAGCGAGAGGATTCGAGTACAGGAGCAGGGAGGTACTACTGCAGTTGTACAAGGCCTTGGTGAGACCACACCTGGAGTATTGTGTGCAGTTTTGGTCCCCTAATCTGAGGAAAGACATCCTTGCCATAGAGGGAGTACAAAGAAGGTTCACCAGATTGATTCCTGGGATGGCAGGTCTTTCATATGAAGAAAGACTGGATGAACTGGGCTTGTACTCGTTGGAATTTAGAAGATTGAGGGGGGATCTGATTGAAACGTATAAGATCCTAAAGGGATTGGACAGGCTAGATGCGGGAAGATTGTTCCCGATGTTGGGGAGGTCTAGAACGAGGGGTCACAGTTTGAGGATAGAGGGGAAGCCTTTTAGGACCGAGGTTAGGAAAAACTTCTTCACACAGAGAGTGGTGAATCTGTGGAATTCTCTGCCACAGCAAACTGTTGAGGCCAGTTCATTAGCTATGTTTAAAAGGAAGTTAGATATGGCCCTTGTGGCTACAGGGGTCACGGGGTATGGAGGGAAGGCTGGGTTCTGAGTTGGATGATCAGCCATGATCATAATAAATGGCGGTGCAGGCTCGAAGGGCCGAATGGCCTACTCCTGCACCTATTTTCTATGTTTCTATGTTTCTATCTGCTGCATTTTTGCCCATTCTTTCAATTTGTCTAAGTCTTGCTGCAAACGCATTGCTTCCCCAGCCATTTGAGAACTGCTTCTTCTTCTGTGGGACATTATCTATGCTGCGCCTTCTGAACTATTCCCAGAAACTTCAGCCTTCTCTGCTCTGCCATCATCCTCCTCCAATCCACCCTTGGCAAGCTCCTCTCACATGCCTCTTAATTCCCTTTATTCCATTGTGATACTGATACATGTCTCTTATGCTTCTCCCTCTCAAATTGCAGTATGAGCGCAATCATATTATGATCACTGCCTCCTAAGAGTTCCTTTGCATTAAGCTCCCTAATAATTATTACACAACAACCAATCTAAGATAGCCTTTCCGAGTCAGCTCAAGCACAAGCTGCTCTAAAAAGCAATCTCGTAGGCATTCAGCAAATTCTCTCTCTTACAATCCAGCACCAACCTGATCTTCCCAATCCCCTTGCATATTGAAGTCCCCCATTAGAGTTGTGTCATTACCCTTATTACATGCCTTTTCTAGCTCCCTTTGCAATCTCACACCCACATTTTGGCTATGATTTGGAGGCCTATATATGATCCTCATAATGTTTTTTTTACCCTTGCAGTTTCTTAGCTCCACCCACAAAAATTCAACATTCTCTGACCCTATGTCACCTCTTTCTACAGATGTAATTCCATCTCTCACCAACAGAGCCACATCACCGCCTGTACCTTCCTGCCTGTCCTTCCGATACAAAGTATATCCTTTGATGTTAAGCTCCCAACTATGGCCTTCTTTCAGCCAAGACTCAGTGATGCCCACAACATTATACTGGCCAATTTGTATTTGCTCTATGAGTTTGTCCACCTTATTCCGAATGCTACACACATTTAAATACAGCATCTTCAGTCCTGCATTCTTCGCCCTTTTGAATTTTGCCTCTGTGGTTCCTTGAGGTAGGCTCATCCAGAAGATTGAAATGCATGGGATCCACAGTCAATTAGCCATTTTGTTTCGAAATTGGCTTGCCAATAGAAAATAGAAGGTAGCGGCTGATGGACTTATTCTGGTTGGAGGTCTGTGACTAGTGATGTTCCGTGAGGATCCATACTGGGACCTCTGCTGTTTGTGAAATCTATCAATGACTTTGGTGAAAATGTAGATGGTTGGGTTAGCAAGTTCAAAATTCAAATATCAAAATAAATGTATTATCAAAGTACATATATGTTACCATATACTACCCTGAGATTTGTTTTCTTTTGGGCAAACTCGGTAAATTCAAAAAATATAATAGAATCAATGAAAGGCTACACCCAACAGGATGGACAACAAACTGCAAATACAAAAGGGAAAAAAGAAATAATGATAAGTAAGCAAAAAATATTGAGAACATGAAATGAAGAGTCCTTGAAAGTGAGTCCATAGGTTTTGGGAACAGTTCAGTGATGGGGCCAGTGAAGTGATTCGCAGCGGTTCAAAAGTCTGATGGTTGAGAGGTAATAAATATACCTGAACCTGGGGGTGTGGGACCTGAGGATCCTGTACCTGCTTCCTGATGGCAGCAGTGAGAAGAGAGCACAGTCTGGGTGGTGGGGGGTCCTTAATGATGGATGCTGATTTCCTGTAACAGCACTCATGTAGATGTGCTCAATGGTGAGGAGGGCTTTACCTGTGATGGACTGGGCCATATCCACTACTGTTTTTACGGACAGATCACAACTCTTTCTCCACCATAGCACTGGAAAGGGTTCAGAACAGACATTTTGGGAAAAGATTTAATTGGGGTAGGGGGAAATAAGATGTAATTAGGCAGGAACAGATGTTTTTGGAAATGCACAGCAGAAATGTGGCAAATGTTCAAGGAATATTTGCATGGAGTTCTGCATAGGTATGTTCCATTGAGGTAGGGAAAGGATAGTAGGTTTAAAGAACCATGGTGTACAAAGGATGTAGAAAACCTAGTTATGAAGAAAAGGTTACGAAAGGTTCATGAAACTAGGTACTGTCAGAGCTCTAGAAAATTACAAGATTGCGAGGAAGGAGTTTAAGTATGAAAGCCAGAAGGGACCATGAGAAGGCCTTGGTGAGCAGGATTAAGGGAAACCCTGAGGCATTCTACAAGTATGTGAAGAGCAAGAGGATAAGACATGAGAAAATAGGACCAATCGGGTGCGACAGTGGAAACGTGTGTATGGAGTCGGAGGAGGTAGTGGAGGTACTTAATGAATACTTTGCTTCAGTATTCACCAAGGAAAAGGACCTTGGCAATTGTGGGGATGACTTACAGCGGACTGAAACGCATGAGCATATAGACATTAAGAAAGAGGATGTGCTGGAGCTTTTGGAAAGCATTAAGTTAGATAAGTCACTGGGACCAGATGAGATATACCCCAGGCTACTGTGGTAAGCGAGGAAGGAGATTGCTGAGCCTCTTGTGATTATCTTTGCATCATTAATAGGGACGGGAGCAGTACTGGAGGATTGGAGGGCTGCAAATGTTGTTCCCTTGTTCAAGAAAGGGAGCAGAGATAACCCAGGAAATTAGAGACCAGAGAGTCTGACTTCAGTGGTGGGCAATTTGTTGGAGAAGATCCTGTGAGCATTTGAAGAGACATAATCTGATTAGGGATAGTCAGCATGGCTTTGTCAAAAGTAGGTCATGCCTTATGAACTTGATTGAATTCTTTGAGGATGCAACAAAATACATTGATGAAGGTAGATCTGCGGATATAGTGTATATGGATTTCAGTAAGGCATTTGATAAGGTTCCCCATGCAAGGCTCCTTTAGAAAGTAAGGAGGAATGGGATCCAAGGAGACCTTGCTTTGTGGATCCAGAATTGGCTTGTCCATAGAAGGCAAAGGGTGGTTGTAGATGGTTCGTATTCTACATGGAGGTCAGTGACCAGTGGTGTTCTGCAGGAATCTGTTCTGGGACCCCTCCGCTTTGTCATTTTTATAAATGATCTGGATGAAGAAGTAGAAGAGTTGGTTAGTAAGTTTGCTGATGACACGAAGGTGGGGGGTGTTGTGGATAGTCTGGAGGTTACAGTGGGACATCGATAGGATACAGAACTGGGCTGAGAAGTGGCAGATAGACTTCAACCCAGATAAGTGTGTGGTTCATTTTGGTAGGTCAAATTTGAAGACAATATAATATTAATATTAATACCATTGTGGAGGATCTAAGCGATCTTGGGGTTCGTGTCAATTGGACACTCAAAGCTGCTGTGCAGGTTGAAAGTTGTTAAGAAGGCATGTGCTGTGTTGGCATTTATCAACCACAGGATTGAGTTCAAGAGCCATGAGGTAATGTTACAGCTTTATAAGACCTTGGTCAGACCCTACTTGACTGTGTTCAGTTCTGATCACCTCACTACAGGAAGGAGGTGGATACTATAGAGAGAGTTCAGAGATTTACAAGGATGTTGCCTGGATTGGAGGCCATACCCTATGAGAATAGTTGGAGTTAACTTGGCCTTTTCTCCTTGTAGTGATGGAGGATGAGAGGGGACCTGATAGAGGTGTATAAGATGATGAGAGGCATTGATTGTGTGGACAGCCAGAGGCTTTTTCCCAGAGCTGAAATGGCTAACAGGAGGGGGCATAGTTTTAACGTGTTCGGAAATAGGCACTGAGGGGAAGTCAGGGGTAAGTTTTTCACACAGAGAGTGAGGGGTGCGTGGAATGCACTGCCAGCGGTAGTGGTGGAAGCGGATACAATAGGGTCTTTTAAGAGCCTCTTAGATAGGTACATGGAGCTTAGAAAAATAGAGGGCTAGGGAAATTGTAGAGTAGGTTACATGGTCGGCACAATATTGTGGGCCAAAGGGCCTGTAATGTGCTGTAGATTTCTATGTTCTATGATTGTCTGTTCAAGGGCATTGATATTTCCATACCAGGCTGTAATGCAACCAGTCAATACAAGTATGTCATTGTTTTAGATGTAATGCTGAATCTTCACAAACATCTAAGAAAGTTGAGGCGCTGCAGTGCTTTCTTCATAATTGCACTTTACATGCTGGGCCCAGAACAGATCCTCTGAAATGATAACACCGAGAAATTCAAAGTGGCTGACCCTCTCCACCTGTAATCCCCTGATGAGAACCAGCTCTTAGACCATTTTAATACAAATATTGGTGGCATTGTGGAAAGTGTTGAAGATTGCTGAAGGATACAATGGAATGTAGATAAGTTGCAGATGCAATGGAGAAAGGACAGATGGAGTTTAACCTAGCCAAGTCTGAAATCTTGCACTTGGAAGATCAAACATAAATGGACAGTTAATGATACAGAGTTGATTTAGAGAGATACTGGGGTCCAAATCCTTAGCTCCCTGAAAGTTGCTGAACAGGGTGACAGGAAGTGAAGGAGAATGTGGCATGCTGGCCTTTATTAGTCAAGGCCTTGAGCTCAAGAGTCAGTAATGCTGCAATGTTTTAGATCTCTGGTAAGGCCACATCTGCAGTAGTACATTCAATTCAGGCTGCCCCATTATAGGAAGGATATGGAACCTTCACACAGGGTGCAGAAGTTTCACCAGGATGTTGCCTGGATTAGTGGAATATGTAAAAGGAAATGTTGGCAGGACATACACCACGGGTTCCCAACCTTTTTTATGCCATGGACCCCTACCATTAACTGAGGATTCCATGGACCCTAGGTTCGGAACCCTCGATTTACACAACAGTGGAGCGCTGGGGAGCAGACAGGCCTGTGTATACTAACATGCTGGAGGAACTCAGTGGGTCAGGCAGTTTCTATAGAAAAGAGTAACAGCTGACATTTTGGGCCGAGACCCTTCTTCAGGAAGGGTCCCTAGTTCCTCCAGCATTTTGTGTGTGTTGCTTTGGATTTACAGCATCTGCAGATTTTCCTGTGTTTGTTAGGCTGCATATAGCTTCCTGAAAGTAGCAATACATGCAAAAAGTGTCTGGCATCTGTTGGATTATAGCATAGAATTGTTATTTCTCTTATATTTTCCTTGTAGTTTAATTTTCCTATGCTTGCTTATATTTTTATATAATCACATATACAAATGTAATTGTTCAGTGAACTTTCCAGTGATTATGGTATAGTTGCTTCTATATTTTTCCAGAGGCTTCTCAGTTTTTCTGCAGCAGGGGTCACGCCACATGAAGCTGGCTATTTTATAGGTTAAATCATTAAAATTTTGTCCATCTCCAGTCACAGTATGAGGCAACCACAACTTTTATTTTCTTCGTTCTCAAAGTTCTTTCTTTCTTTGTTTTTTGTTTTTCTAACACTTAATAAGTCGTTCATAAGCAAAATGTTTTAAAACTCCATTGTGGATGGCCCAAGCCTATCTGAGAAAGGAAGAGGGTGGGCATGGGGCTAGCAACCCCACCCTGTAAAAACTCAGAGCTACAGAAACTCCATCAGGAGCTCCAAAGACCTCATCCCCCACAGAAGGATATTTCAAGATGGGCTACACCTGGGGACAAGTTCAAAGTAAATTAATTATCAAGGTAAATATATGTCACCATATAAAATTCTGAGAATGATTTACTTGGAGGCATGCTCAGTAAATCCAATAACCATAATAGATTCAATGAAAGACCGCACCAACAGGGCAGATAACCAGTGTGCAAAAGACAGTCAACCATGTAGTACAAAAAGAAAGAAATGAATAATAATTAAAATAAAGCAATATATATATATATATATATATATATATATATATAATGAACATGAGATAAAGAGTCCTTGAAAGTGAGTGCATAGGTGTAGGGTAATAACCATTCCTGAGCCTAGTGGTGCGAGTCCTGGGGCTCCTGTACCTTCTTCCTGATGACAGGAGCGAGACAAAAGCCTTACCTGGATGGTGCGGGTCCCTGATGATGGATGCGGCTTTCCTGTGACAGCATGCTGTGTAGATACACTCTGTGGTAAAGAGGGCTTTACTCGTGATGGGCTGGGCTGTATCCACTACTTTTTGTAGGATTTTCTGTTCCAGAGCTTTGGTGTTTCGATACCAGGCTGTGATGCAGCCAGTCAATATACTCTCCACCACACATCCATAGAAGATAGTCAAAGTTATAGATGCTATGCTGAATTACAAGAACATAAGAAATAGGAGCAGGAGTAGGTTATCTGGCCCCTGAAGCCTGTTAAGCCACTCAATAAGATCATGGCTGATCTGGCCAAGGACTCATCTCCACCAATCTGCCTTTTCCCCATGACCCGTAATTCCCCTACTATGCAAAAATCTATCCAACCCTGTCTTAAATATACTTACTGAGGTAGCCTCCATTGCTTCATTTGGGCAGAGAATTCCACAGATTTACTGCTCTCGAGAAAAAGCAGTTTCTCCTCATCTCAGTCTTAAACCTACTCCCCTGAATCTTGAGGCTATGCCCCCTAGTTCTAGTCTCACCTACCAGTGGAAACAGTTTTCTAATCTCTATCTTACCTATCCCTTTCATAATTTTATGTTTCTATAAGATCTCCTCTCATTCTTCTGAATTCCAGTGAGTACCATCCCAGGCGACTCAATCTCTCCTCATAATCTAACCCCCTCATCTCTGGAATCAACCTGGTGAACCTCCTCTGCACTGCCTCCAAAGGTAGTATACCCTTCCTCAAGTAGGGAGACCAGAACTGCACACAGTACTCCAGGTGCGGCCTCACCATTACCCTGTACAGTTGCAGTATAACCTCCCTGCTCTTAAATTCAATCCCTCTAGCAATGAAGGCCAATATTCCATTTACCTTCTTGATAACCTGCTGCACCTGCAAATCAACCTTTTGTGATTCATGCACAAGCACTCCCAAATCCCTCTGCAAAGGGGCATTCTCCATTTTTTTACTATTTAAATAATAATCTGCTCTTTCATGTTTCCTTCCAAAGTGGATAACCTCGCATTTACCAACATTGTACTCCATCTGCCGGACACTTGCCCACTCAATCTATCTATATCTCTCTGAACACTCTCAGTATCTTCTGCACAATTTGCTTTTCCACTCAATTTAATATTGTCAACAAACTTAGATACACTACATTCGAACACATCTTCCAGATTGTGAACAGCTGCGGGCCCAGCACCGACCCCTACAGCACACCGCTCACCACTGATTGCCAACCGGAGTAACACCCATATATCCCAACTCTCTGCTTTCTATTAGTTAACCAATCCTCTATCCATGCTAATACATCACCCCCAACCTTATCTTATGGATTAGTCTTTTATGTGGCACCTCACCGAGGCCTTCTGGAAATCCAAATAAATAACGTCCATCTGTTCCCCTCTATCCACTGTGCTCATTATATTCTTGAAGAACCCCAGTAAGTTTGTCAAACATGACCTGCCTTTGCTGAATCCATGCTGCATCTGCCTGGTGGATCCATTTCTTTCCAGGTGCCTCACTATTTCTTCTTTAATGATAGCTTCAAGCATTTTCCCAACTACAGATGTTAAACTAACTGGCCCACAGTTACCTGCCTCTGCCTACGTCCTTTTTTGAACAGTGGCGTGACATTCACCATCTCCCAATCTGCCAGGACCTGCCCAGACTCCAGAGAATTTTGGTAAATTATCACCAAAGCCTCTACTATAACATTTACCATTTCTTTCAGTACCCTGGAATGCATTCCATCAGGACCAGGGGGCTTCAGGCCCACAAGGTTGCTCAGTACTACCTCTTTAGTGATAGCTATTGTATCGATGTCCTCACCTCCCATCGCATCCATAACATCTCTCTTTGGCAAGTTAGATGTGTCCTCCACCATGAAGACCGACACAAAATAGTCAGTCAAAGCCTCGGCAATTTCCTCATTACCAAATATCAGTTCCCTCTTCTTGTCCTCCAAGGAACCCACATTCACTTTAGCTACCCTTTTCTGCTTTTATAACTACAAAAACTTTTACTATCTGTTTTCAAAAATGCAAACATGAGGAAATCTGCAGATGCTGGAATTTCAAGCAACACACATAAAAGTTGATGACGAACGCAGCAGGCCAGGCAGCATCTCTAGGAAGAGGTAGAGTTGATGTTTCGGGCCGAGACCCTTTGTCAGGACTAACTGAAGGAAGAGCTAGTAAGAGATTTGAAAGTGGGAGGGGGAGGGGGAGATCCAAAATGATAGGAAAAGACAGGAGGGGGAGGGATGGAGCCAAGAGCTGGACAGATGATTGGCAAAAGGGATATGAGAAGATCATGGGACAGGAGGCCTAAGGAGAAAGAAAAGGAGGAGGGGGGAAAACCAGAGGATGTGTGTATATAAATAAATAATATACAATAAATAACTGATGGGGTACGAGGGGGTACATTCTTTTTCTCTCTCTCCTTATGAAAGCTAACACCCCATAAGCTTTCTTAACTACCCTATCTACCTGTGAGGCAACTTACAGGGATCTGTGGACATGTATTCCCAGATCCCTCTGCTCTTCCACACTACCAAGTATCCTGCCATTTACTTTGTACTCTGCCTTGGAGTTTGTCCTTCCAACGTGTACCACCTCACACTTCTCCGGGTTGAACTCCATCTGCCAATTCTCAGCCCACTTCTGCATCCTATCAATGTCTCTCTGGAATCTTTGACAATCCTCTACACTACCTACAACACCACCAAGAGACACAATGTGATTAGGGATAGTCAGCATGACTTTGTCAAGGGGAGGTTGTGCCACACGAGCCTAATGGAATTCTTTGAGGATATAACAAAATACATTGATGGAGGTAGAGCAGTTGATGTAGTGTATATGGATTTCAGTAAGGCATTTGATAAGGTTCCCCACGCAAAGCTCATTCAGAAAGTAATGAGGCATGGGATCCAAGGTGACCTTGCTTTGTGGATCCAGAATTGGCTTGACCACAGAAGGCAAAGTGTGGTTGTGGATGATTTGCATTCTGCATGGAGGTCGATGACCAGTAGTTTTCCGCAGGAATCTGCTCTGGGACCCCTCCGCTTTGTGATTTTTATACATGACCTGGATGAGTGAGCTACAAGGGTGGGTTAGTAAGTTTGCTGAGTACACAAAAGTTGAGGGTGATGTGGATAGTCCGGACAGTTACAGTGCGACATCGATAGGGTGCAGATGGACTTCAACCCAGGTAAATGTGAAGTGATTCCTGTTGGTAGGTCAAGTTTGAAGAAAGAATATAATATTAATGGTAAGACTGCCAAGGGGCAGTGTGGGGAATCAATGAGACCTTGGGGTCCATATCCATAGGACACTCAAAGCTGCTGCACAGGTTGACAGTGTCATTAAGAAGGCGTACAGTGCAATGGTACTTCATCAACCATGGGATTGAGTTCAAGAGCCGTGAGGTAATGTAAAGGCTATATAAGATCTTGGTTAGACCCCACTTGGAGTACTGTGTTCATTTCTGGTCACCTCACTACAGGAAGGATGTGGATACTATAGGGAGAGTGCAGAGGAGATTTACAAGGATGTTGCCTGGATTGGGGAGCATGCCTTATGAGAATCAGTCGAGTGAACTTGGCCTTTTCTCCATGGAGTGATGGAGGATGAGAGGTGACTTGATAGAGGTGTACAAGATGATGAGAGGCATTGATTATGTGGATAGTCAGAGGCTTTTTCCCAGGGCTGAAATGGCTAGCACATGAGGGCACTTTTTTAAGGTGCTTGGAAGTAGGTACAGAGAAGACGTCAGGTATAAGTTTTTTTACGCAGAGTAGTGTGTGCATGGAATGCACTGCCAGCGACAGTGGTAGAGGCAAATAAAATAAGGACCTTTAAGAGACTCTTAGATAAGTATGTGGAGCTTAGAAAAATACAGGGCTATGCGGTAGGGAAATTCTAGGCAGTTTCTAGGGTAGGTTACATGGTTGGCACAACACTGTGGGCCAAAGGGCCTGTAATGTGCTGTGATTTTCTATGTTCTGTGTCTCAAGTTGGCAAAAGTCCACCTGGATGTTCCACAACACTTCTGGGACAATGTTCTGTAGACAGAGGAGACAAAAGTTGAACTTTTTTGGCAGAAATGCACACTGCTATGTTTGGAGGAAAAGGCACTCAAACCAACACCAAACCCTTATCCTAACTGTAAAGCATGGTGGAAGGAGCATCATGGTTTGGGGGTGCTTGCTGCCTCAGGGCCTGGGCAGCTTGCAATCATTGACGAAACTCTGAATTAAAAATTGTATCAAGCCATTTTACATGAGAATGTCAGGATTGTGGCCCGTCACCTGAAGCTTAAAAAAAGATGATGCAACAAGACAATGATCTGAAACACAAGAGTAAATCAACATAATAATGGTTTAAAAAGAAGAAAATTCATGTTTTGGAATGGCCAGACATTAACCCAATTGCGATGCTGGAGCACTACCTGAAGAGGGCTATTCATGCAAGTTATCCCAGAAGTATTGATGAACTGAAACAGTTTTGTATGGAGGAATGGTCTAAAATTCCTACTTGCCATTGTGGAAATCTGATCAGCAGCTACAGCAAACGTTTGGCGATGGTTATTGCTGCTAATGGAGGTTTTACCAGTTACCAGGGTTCACATCCTTTTTCCAGCCTGGACTGTGAATCATTAAACAAGGTGTTCAATAAAGACGTGAAAAGTAGAATTGTTTGTGTGTTATTAACTTAGGCATGTTGTGCTTGTCTATTATTGTGACTTAGATGACGATCAGAGCTTGTTTTATGAGTAATTAATGCAGAAAGACAGTAATTGCATTACTTTCTTATTTTTCTTAATTACTTTCTTATTTGGCTTCTGTTGGTATTTAAAAGCTTCCTAATCCCCTAACTTCCCCCTAATTATTGCTGTACTCTATGCCCTCTCTTTGACTTTTATGCTGGCTTTGATTTCCCTTGTTAACCATAGTTGTGTCATTTTCCTTTAAAATACTACTTCTTTGGGATGTATATATCCTGTGCCTTCCGAATTGTTTCCAGAAATTCCAGCCATTGCTGCTTTGCCATCATCCCTGCCAGTGTTCTTTTCCAATTAATTCTAGCCAACTGATAGAGTGTATAATATCTGACCTAGTAGAGGTGTAAAAGATGATGAGAGGCATTGATCGTATGGATAATCAGAGGCTTTTCTCCAGGGCTGAATTGGCCAACATGAGGGGGCATCGTTTTAAAGAGCTTGGAAGTAGGTACAGAGGGGATGTCAGGGGTAAGTTTTTCACACTGAGTGTGGTAAGTGTGTGGAATGTATGGATGGCGACAGTGGTGGAGGTGGAAACAATAGGGTCTTTTAAGAGACTCTTAGATAGGTACAGCACAACACTGTGGGCCAAAGGGCCTCTAATGTGCTGTAGATATCTATGTTCTATGTTAACGCCTCTCTCATTTTCCTTTTCTCTTCTGTAATACTGATACATGTGACTTTAGCTTCTCCTCAAATTTCAAGGTGAATTCGATCACATTGTGATGACTTACCTCCAAGGGTTCTGTTAACTTAATCTCTCTAAACAATTCTGGTTCACTGCACAACACCCAGTCCAGAGTAGCTGGGTCCTCAACCACAAGCTGCTGAAAAAGCCATCCCGTAGCATTCTAGAAACTCCCCCTCTTGGAATCCAGCACCAACCTGATTTTGCCATTCGACCTGCATATTGAAATCCCCCACGACTATCGTAACATTGCCCTTTTGGCATGCATTTCCTATCTCCTGTTGTAACTTGTAGACCACATCCTTACTACTCTTTGGGGGTCTGTATACAACTCCCATTAGGGCCTTTTTCTCTTGCAGTTCCTTCGCTACATCCAGAGCAATTCAACACCTTCTGACCTGATGTCACCTCTTTCTAATGATTTACCTCCATTTTTTATCAACAGAACCCTCTGTCTTCCTGCTTGTCCTCTCGATACAATGTGTATCCTTGGACTTTAAGCTTCCAGCTATAATCTTCTTTCAGCCATGATTCAGTGATGACTACATCATACTTGCCAATCTGTATCTGTGCTACAAGTTAATTGACCTTATTTATTGTGCGTATTCAAATATAACACCTTTAGTCCTGTATTCACTTTTTCAATTTTGATCACCTTTTATGTCCTTGTCACCAATTTTCCCCTATTATCAGCCCCTCCTTGCTTGGAGTCTCATTACACATTGCCTCTGTTTGTAAACCAACTACCTCATCTTCAGCATGATCACTCCAATTCCCATCCTCCTATAAAATTAGTTTAAACCCACTTGAACAGCTCTAGCCAACCTGCCAGCAAGGATATTGGACCTCAGGTTCAGGTATAACCCATCCCTTTTGTACAGGTCATACCTTCCCCAGAAGTGATCCCAATGAGAAATAAATCTGAACACCACCCCATGAACTAGTTCCTCTGAGGCACATATGCCAAATCATCCTATTCTAACTCACTGGCACGTGGCATAGGCAGCAAACCAGAGACTATGACCCTGGAGGTCCTGTTTCTCAGTTTTCTAACTAGCTCCCTCTGATGTTCGCACATATTGAAGCTGTCAAACTCCTCTTTAAAATAGAGAATATGATGCGAACCGTCCCCCTTGCTGAAGTCAATGGTCAGCTCTTGTTTTGTTGACATTGTGGTCCTGACACCATGTCTCCAAGCTGCAGAGGTTCAGAGGGGTTGTGAGGAACATTTTCCCAGTGGAGGGGGTTGGAAAATGAAACCCACTGTCTGGGGCTAGTTGGAAGCAGACACTCTCATAATAACGAACAAGTATCTTGACGGTCACTTGAATCGCAAGGCAAAGAAAGGTACAGACCAAGCGGTGGGTGGCCGATTATGGATATGGTGGGCCGAATAGTCTGCCTCTGAGGCTCTGTCCTCCCGCCACAACTTTGCCCACCCTCAGCCCCGCTGCGCTGCCGGTCTCCCACTCGCCTCACTCCGGTCCGGCTTCGCCGAGCATCCGCGCCGCGCCATCGCTCCAAGGCCCGGTTGCTATGGAGACGCGGCGCATGCGCATCCGCGATCATCCGGCACTGCCCCGCTGACGTTGACGCCAACCTGGCCTGACCGCGCCGCTGTTCCTCAGGGCAGTCCGGTTCCTGCCCCGCTGCCCCGTGAACTGACCGGGGGCTGGTGTGATGGACGACGCGGAGCAGGGGGAGACCGGCTGGATGGAGAGAGGGACCCAGAGGCGGGCAGAGGAGACGAGGCGACGGCTGCGAGCTTTCCAAAACATTCGAGGTAAGCGCGCCGTGTCCGCTGCCCGCCTCACCCACCCTTCCACTGCTCCCCTCCCCACTCCCCCGACCCTCTCCCCCTCCAACCATCCACTCTCCAACTCTCTCCCCCTCCCCTTCTAACCTTCCCCCTCACCCTGCAAGCCTCCAAACCAAAAGAGGTGGGGGTGTGACACTGTTGGTCAGAGATAGTGTTACGGCTGCAGAAAAGGAGGACACGCTGGGGGGATTGTCTACGGAGTCTGTCTGTATCTTGTTTTACGGCGGTTGGCATCCAGCTTAATGGTGTATTACCGCCACTTGTCTATGGAGTCTCTGTGGGTGGAGATTAAGAACAAGAAGGGGCCAATAACTTTACTGGGTGTTTTTTATAGACTGTCCAATAGTAACAGGGAATAGTAACAGCAGACCGATTGAATAACTACTTTGGTTCTGTCATCACTAAGGAGGACATAAATAATCTTCCGGAAATAGTAGGGGACCGAGGGACAGGGAGGGGAAAGGGAGGCATTTATATCAAATATAAAAGAGTGTTGCAGTTACTAGGGTAGGTAATGGAAACAGAAGAGAGGAAATTGTGTGGCCTAGGTTAAGGCTGGGGCATTGTGCATTAAACAAAACATTGAAAATGATAGGGAAACACCAGACAGGATTGTGTGAGGAATGTCAGGAAGAGGAGTCAGTAGAACATGTAGTTTTGTGTTGTAGGAAGTATGGGATACAGAGAGAGATGATGAGAAATAAATTAAGGGAGTTGGGGATGCAGGAATTCACATTAAAAGCGTTGCTGGGCATGGGTGAGAGAGCACAAGTCCGGGTATTTTTAGCGTTTTTAAGGGGTACAGGGGTTTTTTATAGAATATGACGAATAAACAGGAATAGGATACTATGATGGTCAAAGATGGGAGGGTGAAGTGTAGGTTTGTATATATATATGTGTGTGAGAGATTGGGTGAAGGAATTTAGACTGTATGTCTAGTGCACATTCTGGAGCAGAGGGTGGCGGTAATGCACCATTAAGCTGGATGCCAACCGCTGTAAAACAAGATACAGACAGACAGTAGGGGACCGAGGGTCTAGTGAGATGGAGGAACTGAGGGAAATACATGTTAGTAGGGAAGTGGTGTTAGGAAAATTGAAGGGATTGAAGGCAGATAAATCCCCAGGGCCAGATGGTCTGCATCCCAGAGTGCTTAAGGAAGTAGCCCAAGAAATAGTGGATGCATTAGTGATAATTTTTCAAAACTCTTTAGATTCTGGATTAGTTCCTGAGGATTGGAGGGTGGCTAATGTAACCCTGCTTTTTAAAAAAGGAGGGAGAGAGAAACCGGGGAATTATAGACTGGTAAGCCTGACATCGGTGGTGGGGAAAATGCTAGAGTCAGTTATCAAAGATGTGATAACAGCACGTTTGGAAAGCGGTGAAATCATCGGACGAAGTCTGCATGGATTTGTGAAAGGAAAATCATGTCTGACGAATCTCATAGAATTTTTTGAGGATGTAAGTAGTAGAGTGGATAGGGGAGAACCAGTGGATGTGGTATATTTGGATTTTCAAAAGGCTTTTGACAACGTCCCACACAGGAGATTAGTGTGCAAACTTAAAGCACATGGTATTGGGGGTATGGTATTGATGTGGATAGAGAATTGGTTGGCAGACAAGAGAAAAAGAGTGGAAATAAATGGGACCTTTTCAGAATGGCAGGCAATGACTAGTGGGGTACTGCAAGGCTCAGTGCTGGGACCCCAGTTGTTTACAATATATATTAATGACTTAGACAAGGGAATTAAATGCAGTATCTCCAAATTTGTGGATGACATGGAGCTGGGCGACAGTGTTAGCTGTGAGGAAGATGCTAAGAGGATGCAGGGTGACTTGGATAGGTTAGGTGAGTGGGCAAATTCATGGCAGATGCAATTTAGTGTGGATAAATGTGAGTTTATCCACTTTGGTGGCAAGAACAGGAAAACAGATTTTTATCTGAATGGTGGCCGATTAGGAAAAGGGGAGGTGCAACGAGACCTGGGTGTCATTGTACACCAGTCATTGAAAGTGGGCATGCAGGTACAGCAGGCGGTGAAAAAGGTGAATGGTATGCTGGCATTTATAGCGAGAGGATTCGAGTACAGGAGCAGGGAGGTACTACTGCAGTTGTACAAGGCCTTGGTGAGACCACACCTGGAGTATTGTGTGCAGTTTTAGTCCCCTAATCTGAGGAAAGACATTCTTGCCATAGAGGGAGAACAAAGAAGTTCACCAGATTGATTCCTGGGATGGCAGGACTTTCATATGATGAAAGACTGGATCGACTAGGCTTATACTGTCTGGAATTTAGAAGATTAAGGGGGGATCTTATTGAAATGTATAAAATTCCAAAGGGATTGGACAGGCTAGATGCAGAAAGATTGTTCCCGATGTTGGGGAAGTCCAGAACGGGGGGTCACAGTTTGAGGATAAAGGGGAAGCCTTTTAGGACCGAGATGAGGAAAAACTTCTTCACACAGAGAGTGGTGAATCTGTGGAATTCTCTGCCACAGGAAACAGTTGAGGCCAGTTCATTGGCTATATTTAAGAGGGAGTTAGATATGGCCCTTATGGCTAAAGGGATCAGGGGGTATGGAGAGAAGGCAGGTACAGGGTTCTGAGTTGGATGATCAGCCATGATCATACTGAATGGTGGTGCGTGCTCGAGGGGCGAATGGCCTACTCCTGCACCTATTTTCTATGTTTCTAACAGGGATATTGAGGGGCAGATAGGGAAACAGATCCTGGAAAGGTGTAGTAATAACAGAGTTGTCGTGATGAGAGATTTTAATTTCTCAAATATGATGGGGTGGAGTTTGTTAGGTGGGTTCAGGAAGGTTTCTTGACACAATATGTAAATAAGCCTACAAGAGGAGAGACTATACTTGATTTGGTATTGAGAAATGAACCTGGTCAGGTGTCAGATCTCTCAGTGGGAGAGCATTATGGAGACAGTGATCATAATTCTGTCTCCTTTACAATAGCATTGGAGAGAGATAGGAACAGACAAGATAGAAAAGTGTTTAATTGGAGTAAGGGGAATTATGAGGCTATCAGGTGTCATAATTGGAAGCTTAAATTGGAAACAGATGTTCTCAGGGAAAAGTATGGAAGAAATGTGACAAATGTTCAGGGGATATTTGTATGGAGTTCTGCATAGGTACCTTCCAATGAGACGGAAGTTATGGTAGGGTACAGGAACCGTGGTGTACAAAGGGCTGTAATAAATCTAGTCAAGAAGAAAAGAAAAGCTTACAAAAGGTTCAGAGAGCTAGGTAATGTTAGAGATCTAGAAGATTATAAGGGTAATAGGAAGAAGCTTAAGAAAGAAATTAGGAGAGCCAGAAGGGGCAATGAGAAGGTCTTGGTGGGCAGGATTAAGAAAAAACCCAAAGCATTCTACAAGTATTTGAAAAGCAAGAGGTTTAGACGTGAAATAATAGGACTTATCAAGTGTGACAGTGGGAAAGTGTGTATGGAACCAGAGGAAATAGCAGAGTTACTTAATAAATGCTTTACTTCAGTATTCACTATGGAAAAGGATCTTGGTGATTGTAGTGATGACTTGCAGCAGACTGAAAAGCTTGAGCATGTAGATATTAATAAAGAGGATGTGCTGGAGCTTTTGGAAAGCAGCGAGTTGGATAAGTCGCCGGGACCGGATGAGGTGTACCCCAGGCTACTGTGGGAGGCAAGGGAAGAGATTGCTGAGCCCTTGGTGATGATCTTTGCATCATCAATGGGGACGGGAGAGGTTTCGGAGGATTGGAGGGTTGCGGATGTTGTTCCTTTATTCAGGGAAGGGAATAGAGATAGCCCAGGAAGTTATAGACCAGTGAGTCTTACCTCAGTGGTTGGTAAGTTGATAGAGAAGATCCTGAGAGGCAGGATTATGAACATTTGGAGAGGTATAATATGATTAGGAATAGTCAGCATGGCTTTGTTAAAGGCAGGTCGTGCCTTACGAGCCTGATTGAATTCTTTGGGGATGTGACTAAACACATTAATGAGGGAAGAGTAGTAGATGTAGTGTATATGGATTTCAGCAAGGCATTTGATAAGGTACCCCACGCAAGGCTTATTGAGAAAGTAAGGAGGCATGGGATCCAAGGGGACATTGCTTTGTGGATCCAGAACTGGCTTGCCCACAGAAGGCAAAGAGTGGTTGTAGATGGATCATATTCTGCATGGAGGTCGGTGACCAGTGGTGTGCCTCAGGGATCCGTTCTGGGACCCTTACTCTTCGTGATTTTTATAAATGACCTGGATGACGAAATGGAGGGATGGGTTAGTAAGTTTACTGATGACACAAAGGTTGGAGGTGTTATGGATAGTGCGGGGGGCTGTCAGAGGTTACAGCAGGACATTGATAGGATGCAAAACTGGGCTGAGAAGTGGCAGATGGAGTTCAACCCAGATAAGTGTGAGGTGGTTCATTTTGGTAGGTCAAATACAATGGTAGAATGTAGTATTAATGTTAAGACTTTTGGCAGTGAGGGGGATCAGAGGGATCTTGGGGTCTGAGTCCATAGGACGCTCGAAGCAGCTGTGCAGGTTGACTCTGTGGTTAAGAAGGCGTACGATGTATTGGCGTTCATCAATCATGGAATTGAATTTAGGAGCCGAGAGGTCATGTTGCAGCTATTTAGGACCCTGGTCAGTCCCCACTTGGAGTACTGTGCCCATTTCTGGTCGCCTCACTACAGGAAGGATGTGGAAGCCATAGAAAGGGTGCAGAGGAGATTTACAAGGATTTTGCTTGGATTGGGGAGCATGCCTTATAAGAATAGGTTGAGTGAACTTGGCCTTTTCTCCTTGGAGCGACGGAGGATGAGAGGTGACCTCATAGAGGTCTATAAGATGATGAGAGGCATTGATTGTGTTGATAGAGGCTTTTTTCCAGGGCTGAAATGGCTGCCACAAGAGGACACAGGTTTAAGGTGCTGGGGAGTAGGTACAGAGGAGATGTCAGGGTTAAGTTTTTTTACTCGGAGAGTGGTGAGTGTGTGGAATGGGCTGCCGGCAACGGTGGTGGAGGCGGATACGATAGGGTCTTTTAAGAGACTTTTGAGAGACATGGAGCTTAGAAAAATAGAGGACTGTAGGTAAGCCTAGTAATTTCTAAGGTAGGGACATGTTCAGCACAACTTTGTGAGCTGAAGGGCTTGTATTGTGCTGCAGGTTTTCTATGTTTCTCCCCTCCCCTCTCCCCCACCCCCACTCCAACCCTCGCCCTCTACCCTACCCTACTCCAACCCTTCCCTTCACCCCCCCAACCCTTCACCCCCCCAACCCTTCACCCCCCCAACCCTTCACCGCCCCCAACCCTTCACCCCCACCAACCCTTCACCCCCCCAACCCTTCCCCCCCACTCCAGCCCACCGGCCCCTGTTTCTCTGTCCTTTTGCCCCTCCATTAACACTCTCACCTCTTGCTGATAATGCCCTTCTGTTGTGCTTGGCAGGGCAGGAGGTGAGGCCGGGTGAGTTCTGGGATGCAGTGATCATTACTGCTGCCGACGGAGAACAGGAGTATGCATTTCTTCAGCAGATCGCCAGCAAGCTGGAGAGGAGGGAGCTCCCCCTTGGAGTTCGCTATCATGTTTTCGCTGATCCAGTGGGACCAAAGATTGGTATGAACAAGCCCGGGTGCAGGATGGCATTTGAACTAAACCTTGGCAGATCTCTGCCTGGTTAAGTGTGGAGCTCAGGTTGGTTACTACACTCGGGGAGTATGCAGAGGAGGTTTTCCAGTAAATGAGCGCAGGAATCGACCATGCTAAGGCTTTATAAGGCGTTGGTCAGACCACATTTGCAGTATTGTGAGCAGCTTTGGGCCCCTTTTCTAAGAAAAGATGTTCTGGCATTGGAGCGGATCAAGAGAGGATTCACAGGAATAATTCCAGGAATGAAAGGGTTATCGTATGAGGAGTGTTTGATGGCTCTGGGCCTGTACTTGCTGAAGTTTAGAGTAATCAAATTCCTAACTCTGTCATCACCACTCGACAAGGTCACAGCTGATCCATTCTTCCTAAACTTTAGCTCCAACATCTCTCAAGTAGCTTAACTCAAGCCAGGGCAAAGAGCCCATTTGATCAGCACTGCATCAATACCACCCTCCTGAACATTCATTCCCTCTTCAACCAAATACACTGCAGCTACTCATCCAGCCTATTCTGACGGATACTCCCAAATCCACCAGCTCTACCTTCAGAAGAAAATGACAGCAGTTTCTCTTCAAATCCCAAATAATCCTGATTATCACTGGGGTTAAACTTCCGAACTCCCTCCCTACCAGCACTGTGAGGGCATCATCACCAGAAGTACAGCAGCGGTTCCTGAAGGCAGCTCAGCAGGAAGTACAGCCAGGTGGTATGTGAGACCAGGTGAGGGGAGAGGGGAAAGTGTACAAGCTGCAGGTGAGGGGGAGGGTGGGTGTGACGGGGAGAGGGGAAAGTGTACAAGTTGCAAGTGAGAGGGAGAGGGGAAAGTCTACAAGCTGCAGGTGACGGGGAGAGGGGAAAGTGTACAAGCTGCAGGTGAGGGGGAGCTGGGTGTGTTGGGGAGAGGGGAAAGTGTACAACCTGGAGGTGAGGGGGAGAGGGGAAAGTGTACAAGCTGGCAGAGAAGGGAATGTGTACAACCTGGAGGTGAGGGGGAGAGGGGAAAGTGTACAAGCTGCAGGTGAGGGGGAGAGGAGTGTGTTGGGGAGAGGGGAAAGTGTACAACCTGGAGGTGAGGGGGAGAGGGGAAAGTGTACAAGCTGGCAGAGAAGGGAATGTGTACAACCTGGAGGTGAGGGGGAGAGGGGAAAGTGTACAAGCTGCAGGTGAGGGGGAGCTGGGTGTGTTGGGGAGAGGGGAAAGTGTACAACCTGGAGGTGAGAGGGAGAGGGGAAAGTGTACAAGCTGCAGGTGAGGGGGAGAGGGGAAAGTGTACAAGTTGCAGGTGATATGTGAGATCAGATGGGTGTGTGGGGGTGAGGGGATGAAATGAGAAGCTGGAAGTTGATGGGTGGAAGGAGTAAAGGAGAGGACAGTGGACCACGAAAGGAAAGGGAAGGAGAGATGGCAGCGGAGGGAAGTGATGGGTAGGTGAGGATAGGACTTCCACCAGTCCTCTGTTACACTACTGAAACCAGCCTTCCCTCGATTCAAGACTT
Source organism: Mobula hypostoma (assembly GCF_963921235.1). Classification (NCBI taxonomy): domain Eukaryota; kingdom Metazoa; phylum Chordata; class Chondrichthyes; order Myliobatiformes; family Myliobatidae; genus Mobula; species Mobula hypostoma. The sequence continues at coordinate 114,696,419 of NC_086108.1, forward strand.
TTCCTTGAGGACTAACCTTATTCCTTTTTGCTAACTGTGGTAGGGTCTTGAACTAACTGCCATGGAAGTATGGAAGAAATGTTGATCATTGTTCTCTTTACTCAGGAAATGGAGGATCTACACTTCACGCTCTCCTTCGATTGGAAAAACTCTATGGAGATCAGTTGGATGGCTTCAGAATTCTATTAATCCATGCTGGTAAACATAATCATGGTTTTACTCAATGCCAGTGGTTCAAAGGGAAGATCTTTAAGTTAGCTGAAAATCCAAATAAAACAGCAAATCCTGGGAGCGCTCAGCAGGTCAGTTCAGGCAGCATCTTTGGAGAGAGAAACAGTTAATGTTTCAAGCTGAAGACATAGTAACGCAGAAGATAAACACGAGATTCTGCAGATACTGGAAAACTTGAGCAACTTGCACAAAGTGCTAGAGGTAGTCAGCAGGTCAGGCAGCATCTGTGGAGGGGAATAAACAGTATGTTTTGATGCTGTGTGAGTCAGAATTTGTCACATTTACAAGAACATATAGGAGCAGAAATTAGGTCATTTGGCCCATTGAGTCTGCTCCGCCATTCCATCATGGTTGATTTATTATCCCCCTCAACCCCATTCCCCTGCCTTCTCTCATAACTTTTAACAAATCAAGAACCTAGCAACCTCCACTTTAAATATACCCAATGACTTGGCCTCCACAACCATCTGGCAATAAATTCCACAGATTCACCAACCTCTAGCGAAATAAATTCCTACTCATCTTTGTTCTAAAGGGATGTCCCTCAATTCTGAGGCTGTGCCTTCTGGTCCTAAACTTCCCCACTATCGGAAATATCCTCTCCACATCCACTCTGTCTAGGCCTTTCAATATTCAATAGGTTTCAACGAGATCATAAATACTGAAATGTACCGTGAAATGCATCATTTATGTCAACAACCAACACAATCCGAGAATATGCTGGAGGGTCAGTGAATGTGCTCACCCTGCATCTGGTGCCAACACAGCGTGCCCACAACTCACTAGCCCTGACCCGATGTCTGGTATGTGGGAGGAAACTGGAGGAAACCCACGTGGTGATGGGGAGAACATACAAAGTCCTTACAGACAGCAGTGGGAAATGAACCCTGATCGGTGATCCCTGGCACTATAAAGATTTACACTAACCACTACACTACTGTACTGCCCTTGCTCAGTTTCTCCAATATTTTGTGTATTGCTCAGTAGTGCAGAAAGGTTCCCAATCTGACGGAGAGAACTGCCAGTGGACCTGAAGTGTGGGATGATACTCCAGCTGGAGCATGAGTTGATGAGCATTCACATGATGTGTCTCCCTAATTAGCCGATGATGTGTTGGTTGCTGCACAATGTCCTGACCCCACCCTGCAGAACCAGTGAAAGTGTCCTCATCCACAATGACCAGCAATGAGGATCAGCAGCTTTTCCAACAGATGTTACACAACATCAGGTACCACATGCCATCCATTGAACATCTGGCTCTGTGCCACTCAACATCTGGTACTGAGTGCCAATCACATAGCATCAGTGAAGAGAAACAGTGTTTCTTTACCACAGAACCTTTCTGAATGACGCAATGTTATTGATCCTGCTATACATTTTGTGATCTGTGCTGTAGATGATAAGTCAAGACTTCTCTTCCCTCCTTTTCTCATCAGTTAAATGGGAGACTAATAAAGGCCAACACACTATGTAGCTTCTTAACAACCCGATCAACTTGGCTGCAATTTTGAGGAATCTATTAACTCTGAATTCTGCCTTCAAATTCGATATTCAAAGTGAAGTGATTCAGTTTGGAGGGTCAAAATTCAAGGCAGAATACTCTGCCTTCAAACTCTGGTTAGGCAATACTTGGAATATTGTGTTCTGTTCCAGTCTCCTCACTATAGGAAGGATGTGAAAGCTTTAGAAAGGATGCAGAGGAGATTTACCAGGATGCTGCCTGGATTGGAGATCATGTCTTATGTGGATGGGTTGCGTGTGCTAGGGCTTTTCTCTTTGGAGTGAAGCAGGGTGAGAGAAGACTTGATAAAGGTGTACAAAATGTTGAGGCACATAAATCGAGTGGACAGTCAGAGACTTTCCCAGGGCATAAATGGCTAATACGAGGGGGCATAATTTTAAGGTGATTGGACGAGGTATCGGGGATTGGGATGTCAGAAGTAGGTGTTTTTTTTTAATCAGAATGGTAGTGTTATTGCCTCACAGCTCCAGATACTCCGATTCAGTCCCGATCTCTATCTTCATGTTCTCCCTTTGAGCACATGGGTTTCCTCCTGGTTTTAACGTCTCTGCCCACATCCCAGAGAGGGGTAACTCAGCAGATTGAACCATGTCAATCTAGGTAGCCTCCAACCTGATCAATCACTCCAACTTCTGATAATTTTTTCCTTCTCCTCCTTTCCTCTTCTTCTATTCCTACTCTGGCCTCTTCTCATCTGCTTATTACCTTCCCGGTGCCCTTCCTCCTTTCTCACGTAGTCCACTCTCCTGTCCTACCAAATTCCTTCTTCTCTAGCCCTTTACCTTTTTTTTTACCAGCTTTTCATTTACTGGCTTTTCACTTGGCTTCACCTTATCACCTTCTAGCTTGTCCTCCTCCTCTTCTCCCACCCCCACCACCTTATTTTGGCTTTATCCCCCTTCCTTTCCAGTCTTGGCCAGAAATGTCGACTGCTTATACATTTTCATAGATGCTGTCTGACCTGCTGAGTTCCTCCAGCATTTTGTGTGTGTTACTCTGGATTTCCAGTATCTGCAGGATCTCTTGTGTTTACGAATTGTCGATGTTTTGGTTAAAAGCTCTTCTGCATCAGAATTCCTTTTCTCCCACAAGTGCTGCTCAACCTGCTGAGTTCTTTGGCAGATTGTTTATTGCTCCAGATTCCTGTAATTGCAGTCTCGTTTATCTGTGGGTTAATTGGCCTCTGTAACTTGTCCCCAGTGTGCAGGTGCGTGGTGGAATCTGCAGGGAGTGGGTGGGAGTGTAGGAAGAACGAAATGGGATCAGTTTAGGATTAGTGTCAATGGATAATTGATAGCCAGCGCAGACTGGAGGGGCCTTGTGGCCTGTTTCTACACTGTTTCACTCTGACTCTCTCCTGCAGGGGGATATAGCCAGCGTTTACTGAGTGCTAGTGCACTGGGGAAGATCTTCATGGCTCTGCCTCTGGGTGAGCCTGTCTACCAGATGTTGGAGCTCAAACTGGCAATGTACATCGACTTCCCTGTGCACATGAAACCTGGGGTGTTAGTGACATGTGCCGACGATATTGAGCTCTACAGCGTCCTCGGGGCCAAGGCAGTTTGCTTCGACAGGCCTGGGTTCACTGCCTTGGCTCACCCATCCCCGCTGTCCATCGGCACCACGCACGGCGTCTTTGCCCTGGAACCTGGCTCATGGGTCAACGGACAGCCAGAACTGGAGTACAGACTCTGCCACCGCTTCCTGCACAAGCCCAGTGTGGAGACGATGTGGGAGGCTGGTGTGGTGTTCCCCTCAGCCCGGGGGCAGGCCTCCAGTGGGGACACGGAGCCTGGGCACTTTGTCTACACTGACAGTGTCTTCTATTTTGATCGCATGATAGCCAGGCGGCTGCTGACCATGCTGGAGGAGATGGGCCCTGTTGGCTGTGAGATTGATGCATATGGTGACTTTCTACAGGCGCTAGGGCCTGGAGCTGTAACAGAGGCCACTGGATCTAAGGTAGACATCAAGCAGGAGCTCCCAGCATTCAGGCAGAAGATCGCTGCCTCACTCTGGGGGACACCGCTCCATGTAGCCACGCTTAACAACTCTGTCTTCTACCATCTGGGCACAGCATGGGAGTACCTGTGTCACCTCACGGCTGAAGGGAGTTTGAGGGAGCATCTGGGGCTAACACCCAGCCCTGATGGGTTCTCCCAGCTCCCTCCAAAGGTGGGAGGCATGGTCCCCTGCATCATGGGAAGCCTGCTGGGGCCCAGGTGCCTCGTCTCACCTGGCAGCGTGGTGGAATATTCACGGTTGGAGGCACATGTCACCGTGGGTCCCAATTCCATCGTCAGTGGGTGCTGCCTGGGTGAGGGCACCACAGTGCCACCAAGTACCTTCCTGGTCTCGCTGAGTGTTCCAGGGGGCTTTGTCACAGCCATCCTTGGCACGGATGATGATGTGAAGCGCACCGCTCCATCTCTGTCGGAGATTGGCCATTTGCATCTGCTGGGCCTCGATCTCGGGGAGGTTGCCAGACGCTTGGGACTGGCCGTCTCTGAGAGTCTTTTCTCCGGGGCTGGAAAAGCCAAGCTCACGCTGTGGAATGCCAGAGTTTTTCCAAGCTCGCGAGTGAGTGCTGAAGACTCGGTAGCGGCGGCCCTGCAGATGTTGGAAGTGTTGAGGAGTCCCTTGGCTCCTCCACTCAGCAGTGATGATCAGCGACTGTCCATCGAGGAAATGCTTCAGCACAAGGACGTGCAGAGCATGCTGAAGTTCAGGCAGCAGCTGTTGCAGGACATTGCCTCGGAGAGGTACCAGCAGGGAAAATAATGTCTACCTTAAATATGGGTCACGATTCTGAATCACTTTACCAACCTTTGACAAATTGCAAGTGCCTTTTATTTCACCAAAAGACAGAGCTGAGACAATATCGGTTCCTGTTGTGAATCCAAACAACTGAATGTTCTTGCCAATGTTCTGTAAGTTCCTCAGAATCTGGTTTATTATCATTAGCATATGCCATGCAATTTATTGTTTTGCGGCAACAGTACAATGCAATACATAATAATTACTATAAATTACAACAATAATATAAAAAATAGTGCAAAAGTGATAAAGTTTAAGGGATTGGGGGATTCTCAGATTCCTGTAAACAATGGATTCAGTACTATGTCTGTGACTTCAGTGTGTTTGAATAATGTCTCACAGCTGCTTTCTTTGGAGCAAGATAAGTGTTAAAGTTCGCCCAGATCCACACATGATGTCTCTGGGCTTTTCACACTTTTTGATTTTGACAAAAAGCAGTACCTGATGGAAATTAGAACATTCCTTTCTTAATTAAAGCACAAATTTGACGGATGTTCTTATCTTTGTAATTAAGTTGTGGCTCCAGCAAACCAGGTAAGACATTCTTTTCTATAATTAAGGTGGCTGGAGTGTCTAACAAATTGATTGTACTTTTGTATCAATAGTCCATTGACTTGACCGGAATGATTATCAAACTGATTGTTCTTTTGTATTGGTGACCTTATAACTTCTGACAATTCTGACATTGGGCAGTGAACTTGTAGAACCGCCGGGGAGATAAGAACGGGTCTCTCCCTGATGTCGGGTCCAAGTTCACTTACTGGCTAAGCTTGAAGAAATAAAGGGGTGAAAAGATAAGTAACGATCATTTTGTGCTGTCGTTATTTGATCCAGCAAAGTTACGTTTACAAAGGAGAGCAAAATTGTGAAATAGTGCATGAGTTCATAGACTTCAGAAATCTGATGGCAGAGGGGAAGAAGCTGTTTCCAAAACATTGAATGTGGGGCTTCAGGTGCCTGTGCCTCCACCCTGATGACTGTAACGAGAAGAGGGTATGTCCTGGATAGTGAAGGTCCGTAATGGATGCCGCTGCCTTCAGGCATTGCCTTTTGAGGATGTCCTCAATGTTGGAGAGGCTAGCACCCAGGTGGCTGAGGTGGTTGAGCTTATAACCTTCTGCAGTTTTTTCCGATCCTGTGCTTTGGAGCCTCCACACTGGACGGTGATGGAACCGTCTGAATGCTCTCCACTGTACATCTGTTGATCTATGTACACAGTATCAGGAGAAAATTACTCCTATCATAAGTCCAAACAACTGAATGTTCTGGCCTTTTCTAAGTTCCTGTATTTGTCTCTGTAAATGTTGGATATTTGCCCTTTTTCTCCCAAGCTTCCTCCATGGATTGGTCAATACCTTCAAACCACTAACCCGGCTGTTTCAATGAAGATGAGGTCTGACTTCTAAAGGCTCCATCCTCCAAGGAACCTGTGGTTCGATGTATGGTGTCCATTCCTACTGGCTGCCCTTATTCATCAGTCAGCGATCAAACAGAGTGGGCTGTCCTTCTGTAGAAAGGGGGAGTGTTGACTAGATGGAGTAAAAACATAAAATGCTGGAAACATTCAATGGGTCAACCAACATTTGTGGAGAGAACACAAAAGGAGCAAGAATAGGCTACCAGTCCCTCAAGCCTTCCTTGCCATTCGAAATGATCGTGGCTGATCTACAGAGGCCTCAACTCCTCCTCTGTTCCCCACCACCTTCAATTCTATGATCTATGTGCAACTTAAATGTATTTAATAATACAGCCATGGGGACAGAGAATTCCAGAGATTCACTACTCTACCCCACACCTCAGGTTAAAATGACTGGCTGTTTATTGTGTACCCCGTTCCCTTGTTTGTGACTCTTTCGTTGGTAGAATCATCTCAGTGTTGATCCTGTCAAGCACCCCCTTAGGATTTTGTGTTTGAGTCAAGTCACATTTTGTTCTTCACATCCCCAAAGAATACCAACCCAGTCTCTAACCTCTTCTGACAACTGTCCCATCCCAGGAATTAGCCTGGTGAATCTCCTTTGAACTGCCTCCATCATTTTTTTTCTCTCATGAACCTTCTCTGCCTCCTCTCCAATGCCAGCATATCTTAGATTAGGAACCCAAAACTGGTCACAATACTCCAAGTATGATCTGATCAATGCCTTATAAAACCTAAGCACTATATTGTTGCTTTTGTATTCAGTCCTCTTGAAATGAATGCTAACATTGCATTTGCCTTCCTTACCGCCAGCTTGACCTTCAAATTAACCTGTGGGGAATCTTGCATGAGGACTCCCAGGTTCTCCTGCACCTCTGGAGTTTTGAATTTTCAAAATACTATAAAATAGTCCACACCTTTATTCCTTGTGCCAAAGTGCATGGCCATGCATTTCTCTACATTATATTCCATCTGCCACTTCTTTGCTCATTACCTCAATCTATGTCCTTCTGCAGACACCATGCCTCCTTAACACTGCCTGCCCCTCCCCCATCTTCGTATTGTCCGCAAACTGAGCTCCAAATCATCAAATCCTTCCTCCAAGTCATTGACAAACAAGGTAAAAAAAAAGTCCCAACACTGACCCATGCGGTACACCATTAGTCACTGAGAGCCACTTAGAAGATGCCCCCTTTATTCCTACTTTTTGTCTCCTAAAGATCATCCAATCTTCTACCCATGTTGGTACCTTTCTTGTAATACCATGGGCTCTTGTTACACAGCCTCGTGCAGCACTATGTCAAAGACCTTCTGAAAATTCAAATAAACATCCACTAACTCCTTTGTCTATCCTGCTTGTTATTTCCTCAAAGAATTCCAACAGATTTATCAGGCAAGATTCCCCCTTTAGAAAACCATACTGACTTTGGCCTGTTTTATCCTGTGCCTCCAAGTATCCCAAACTTCATCTTTCATAATGTTTCCAACCACTGAAGTTAGGCTGACTGGCCTATAATTTCCTTTCTTCTGCTTTTCTCCCTTCTGGAAGAGCGGAGTGACATTTGTAATTTTCTAGTCCTGAGGAACCATTCCAGAGTCTAGTGATTCTTGGAAAGCCTCCACATTCTATTCACCCTCCTCTTTCAGAACCCTGGGGTGTGGTCTATCTGGTTGATATGACTTGTCTACCCTCACTTTTAAAGGCCAATTTATACTTCTGCGTCAAATCTACGCTGTAGCCTGACGCGCGCCTCCCCAAAAGGTAACTCGCAGCGACACAGACCACAACTGTGATTGGTCCGCTTGGTAGCATCGCATTTCCTCCTACGCTGCAATAGCTTGCCATTGGGCGACTGAAGGGCAGGGAAGGAACTCTGGCTGCAATGCTTTCCATAAAGCTTTACAGACCTCTGAAATTATGGAGGACCCTGTGCTTAACGCCAGTTTGTAGTTAGCTGCTACAGCCTGTTGACCTTCACCTGAAGCTAAAGCTCAAATGGTGATTGCCAGTCTCTGAGTATACTGTGTGTACACTGATGCAAAATAAATGGTTGGAGATGATGAACCAAATCGTCAAAGAATATTTGAAATGCATTTCCTCGTCCATGTCTCTCAGTGGCCGGGCAAGCACGGAAAATTCACCCTCTTTCAGTTTCAGTTGCCATTGTTTGAAGTTTGAGTTCAACACTAAGAATCTCAACACAGTGGCAAAGAAACCGCACCTCCAACTAGCATTTTGGTGGTGAATCGCAGAGCGACGCAGACACACCAATGCACAGGTATTAATGCTCACAATGGCGTAGGCTACTACGCAGAAGTATAAATCAGCTTAACTTTCCAAGCACCTCCTGTTTAGCAATAGCAATGACACTCACTTCTGTCCCCCGACACTCTCACATTGCTGGCATTCTGCTAGTCTCTTCTAGAGTGAAGACTGTTGCAAAATACTTTATAAGTTTATCCACCATGTGTTCATACCTTTCCAACAGCATTTTCCAGCAATCTGATATCCATTCTTGTGTCTCATTTACTCTTTATATATCAAAAAAACTTTTGGTATCCTTTATTATTACTGACTAATGTTCCATAATATTTCATCTTTTCTCTTTAAGGCTTTGGAGTTGTCTTCTGTTTTTTTTAATGCTTCCCAATCCTCAAATTTCGGACTAATTTTTGCTATATTACATGCCTGTCTATTGCTTTCGTGCTGTTTTATACAGTAATCCACTTTGTGATCCCCTTTACTGAAGTGCGTTTGTCTGTGTTACTGCGCTTGTACAAAATGAAAAACTGCTGAAGGTCTTTTGTGCAGAAGTGTGGCTCCAGGGCAAGACACAGGAATTGCACTATATTTTTTTAACTTTCAATGCAATCATAATTAAATGTGCTGCATGGTACTGTGTTTTGCACCTTGGCTCTGGTGGTAGACTGTTTTGTTTGGCTGCATTCATGTGTATGGTTAAATGGCAATTAAACTTGAACTTGATCACCTCACACTTCCCCACATTTTGCAGGTTTTCACCCAACCACTCCATTGACATGTTTGGTTCAGAATCACAGCATGTGTTGCCACCTATTTTCATATCAACGGCAAATTTAGAAACCTTTTATTCCCTGTAAATAGCAAGCAATTGAGGCCAAGAACTAATCCCTGTGGTGGTTCATGAATTACATCCCTTCAACTGAAAATGATTCATTTATTCTAATTTTCTGTTTCCAACATTCCAGACAGTTGACAATCCAATCCACACTAACGCACTTCTGTAATATACTGGGCTCTGGATTTGCACCAATTTCATATGTGGCACCTTGTTAAATGCCTATTGGAAATCTAAACACACTCTATGTCTATCTCTTCTCTCTGTCATTATCTTCAAAGGACTGTAATAAATATGTTAAACATAATTTACATTAATTAGTTGGGGAACTGAGTTCATTAACCTCATGGTAATCATTTATTTTATTTAGCGATACAGAATGGTAACAAGCCAATGAGCCTGTGCCATTCAATTGCACATATGTGACCAATTAACCTGCTGTTTGCCAGAAGAAACTACAGTCTACAATTAGTGGATTTGATGAATCAAGGACAGAGCAAGCAAACAAACCAATTGTCTTTGGACTAAACACATTAAAGTTATTAAAACACATGTTGGTAAGGCAAATGAAATATTGAGTTTTGGAATTGGGGAACAAATGTTCAAGTGCATCTGTTGGTGAGGATAGTATCACATGCTGGTGTAATACTCAATTTGTGTAGCCTGATAATTGTATTGCTCAATGTATAATCAACTGAGAAGATGGAAGGCTGAAATAATGGAAAAATCGAGGATAATGCTTTCATGAAACATCAGAGATGATTGTTAAAATGGATGAATTTAGTAAGGGAAATGCTAATATTTGTAGAATTTACGTGTTTATATTTATAGAATTTAAGTGTTGCACACCCACTAGGGTTCCATAGTAGTCATATGGGCAGAGAACTGAATGAAAGGAGGATAATGATCCTAAGGTAAATATCTTTGGATTGAGAGGAGGGAGATGTTTGTCAGAAGAAACTACAGTGTACAGTTAGTGGATTTGATGAATCAAGGATAGGGGAAGCAGACAAGCGAATTGTCTGATTTTTCCCCCCCATTTTGTGGACTCTGAACTGATTATTGCTATGGGATAATCTAATCAGAGTAATTGAATGTGGTCACAATGGCCTGCTAAACGAAAGGCCACTCTCAGATGAGTAGCTTGTAATTATGTAAAATGCCGGATCTACCAAAAAAAAGCAATCTGTAATCTTGTTAGACTATGCCTGGGTTGCCTCATTTAACTGCTTTGGACCATCAGAGTGTAAAGACACAAATACACAAGGCTGGGGTGGGCAGAACCATGAGACAATGTTGATTGTAGCCCTGGACTACCATCAGGAAGAAGGTGACCTTGAGCCAATGGGATGGAGATCCACCAGTTCAACTGATGAGGAACACTATAAGAATCTGGAGCTCGAAATACACAGGGCGATAACTCTCCAGCAACCAGAGACCAACCCTTGTAGATAATGAGAACCCCACGGACACGTCAAAAATGGGACCATGCCTGGCCAGTGTGGACTCCTTTCATGGGTAATACCTTTTCTCTTCATTGACTGTTCATGGGGGGTTAGGGATTTTAGTGGGGTGCACATAGGTAGTTTGTGAACCTACATGCCTTTCAGTCGAGACAGTAAAAGTTACTTGTGTGTAGATTCTCAGTGCCTCACTGATCGTTATTACGAGGGGTGATCCTTGTAAGATTACTATCTTGTATGTTTTTGGAATGTGGGAGAAAACTGGAGCACCTAGAGGAAACCCACGTGGTCACAGGAAGCATGTACTCACTGGAGTTTAGAGGAATGAGAGGGAATCTCATTGAACCCCATCAAATGTGGAGATGATGTTTCCTATGGCGGGGGAATCTAGAACCAGAGAACACAACCAAAAAACAAAGGAGCATCCGTTTAAAATGGAGAGGACAATGAATTTCTTTAGCCAGTGTGTGGTAAATCTGTAGAAATCTTTATATATATTTAAAGTAAAGATAGCAAAGTAAAGTTATTGGGGTCTCCCTACCTTCTGTCCAAGACCTCTTTCAGAGTCGATGCCTCCAGAAGACACAGTACATCATTAAAGACCCCTCACACCCTCTCCATGAACTGTATGTTCTTCTGCCATCAGGCAAACGTTACAGGAGCATCAAAACTAAAACCACAAGACTACTAAACAGCTTCCTCCCACAGGCAGTCAGACTGCTAAATAGCTGCTCTACCTGACTCTGCTTTGGACACTTTTAACTTGCACTGGACACTTATAACTTGATTTTAACTGACATGTGGCTGTTGTGTTTTACTATTTATTGTTATGTTTATTATTTAGTGTTGCATTTGTTATGATATGATTGCACTGCTCCTGGGAAACGATGTCTCATTCTGCCCTGCAGAGCTGATGTACAGTTAGAATGACAATAACGTTTTTTGAATCTTGAATCTAGTCTTCACTAGTCAGGATAAAGGGATACCTGGAGATGGTCTGAGAGAAAAATGGATCAGCCATGAAGAAATGGCGAAGCAAATTTGATTGGCCAAATGGCCAAATTCTGCTGTACATCTTATGGTCCTATCTTTGAAGCTAATCTTTATCTTTAAGCCCCTCTCTTTGATTAGAGCAAATAGTACTGTGTATTGTTTCAGCTTTCATATTTGAAGAAATGGATATGGGGCATTGATATATTAAAAGATTTTCAAGGATGATATCAAAAGTGTGAGGTTATACATGTTTCAGTGGAGAGGCTTGTGAGTTTCTGTGATCCTGAGAGCAATGCTGTCTGCACTTTAGCCATCTGGCACTTTGTCTTTGGCAGGGTTCACCCATGGCAGTAAGGAAAAGAGGGAGGTTCAGACAAAGAGTAATTCAACCACATCCTCAATTGTGGAGCTTCTGGAAGATGATGACATCCCAATGGAAGTGAAGGTGGAGGATGGCTGCAACAGTGAAGGGTCCCAATTCTGTGCCACTGGATCCTGGTCTGATCTGTTAAGGACCATGTGGTGGCTGCCCATGCCAGAAGGCAGTGAATCAATGGAATTCATTATCATGAAGGGTATGGTGACCAAGTCATTGGTTATATTTAAGATGGAGGATTGGTAAGGGTGTCAAGGTTGATGGGGAGAAGGCAGGAGAATGAGGTTGAGAGGGATAATAAATCAGTCATGATAGAATGGCAGAGCAGATTGGATGGGTCAAAAGGCCTAATTCTACTCCTTTGTTTTATGATCTTAATATGTGGACCCCAGATTGTCTTCTACAGCCACATGAGGACCCACCAATAGACAACCCCGGAGGAGAACATCATCATTGTTGTGAGTGAGCACATTACTATGGAGGTGTCCTGCACACTGAAAGCAGTACTGAGGCTGAGTTGACAAGGTCCTTTTGAATTAGTAATGGTCTCATGGTCAGTCACAGGTCCAGGTGGTGAATAGTTGAGAGCTTGCTTGAGCCAATCACTTGCTCCCTCTTCTGGATTCACATCCATGCCCATGTGTCCTGGAGAAGGAGCAGGTGGTGTCGGGGGATTTCCAGGACCAGTGCGTGTCACAGGGCCACGGCAGTTAACACGACACTATTGCAGTTCGGGATGTTCTGGAGTTCAGAATTCAAGTCAGCAACAGTCTGTAAAGAGTTTGTATGTTCTCCCTGTGACCTTGTTGGTTTCCTCCCACAGTCCAAAGACATACCAGTTAGTAGGTGAATTGGTCATTGTGAATTGTCCTGTGATTAGGCTATGATTTAAACGGGCATGCTGCTGGGCAGCACAGCTTGTAGTGCCAGAAGGGCCTTTTCCCTCTGTTCTCAAAATAAATAAAAATTACTGTCTTACAAGTTGGAACTATTGACTGTATATCATGTATTATTACAATAAATCACAAAATAACTCTTCCCTGGAAAAAGGATAAAGAGGATTAGTAAAGGAGCTGGTGGAATTGGAGATCAAAACCTGGCTTTCTGAATATAAGACACTGATAAATCTCTGAAGGAATTTCAGAAAAGAAATTTACTTCAGAGAGTGGTGGGAATACAGAACTTGCTCCCACAGGGAGGGGTTGGGGTGGAGGAGGAAAACTGGAAAAACACAGTACTGGGATGGAGATGCTGTTGTGTAATGGTGTCTGATTACTGGAGTGTCTTTGGATACTGTAGTGTAACAGAGGGACTGGGTTCCAGGGTGGCTGGGATGGAGATGGGATTGTGTAACAGAAGGTCTGAATGCTGGGTGGCTGGGATGGAGATGAGATTGTATAACCGAGGGACTGGATGCTGGGTGGCTGGGATGGAGATGGGATTGTGTAACAGAGGGTCTGAATGCTGGGTGGCTGGGATGGAGATGGGATTGTATAATAGAGGGACTGGATGCTGGGTGGCTGGGATGGAGATGGGATTGTGTAACAGAGGGACAATGCTGGGGTGGCTGGGATGGAGATGGGATTGTGTAACAGAGGGACTGAATGCTGGGTGGCTGGGATGGAGATGGGATTGTGTAACAGAGGGACAATGCTGGGGTGGCTGGGATGGAGATGGGATTGTGTAACAGAGGGACAATGCCGGGGTGGCTGGGATGGAGATGGGATTGTGTAACAGAGGGATTGGGTGCTGGGGTGGCTGGCATGGAGATGGGATTGTGTAACAGAGGGACAATGCCGGGGTGGCTGGGATGGAGATGGGATTGTGTAACAGAGGGACTGAATGCTGGGTGGCTGGGATGGAGATGGGATTGTGTAACAGAGGGACAATGCCGGGGTGGCTGGGATGGAGATAGAATTGTGTAACAGAGGGATTGGGTGCTGGGGTGGCTGGGATGGAGATGGGATTGTGTAACAGAGGGACTGAATGCTGGGTGGCTGGGATGGAGATGGGATTGTGTAACAGAGGGATTGGGTGCTGGGGTGGTAGGGATGGAGATGGGATTGTGTAATAGAGGGATTGGGTGCTGGGGTGGCTGGGATGGAGATGGGATTATGTAACAGAGGGACTGAATGCTAGGGTGGCTGGGATGGAAACAATGTGTAACAGAGGGCCCGGGTACTGGGGTGGCTGGGAGGAGACGATGTGTAACATAGGGACTGAGTACTAGGGTAGCCGGGACGGAAGCAATGTGTAACAGAGTGATTGAGTACTGGGCGGTGGGGATGGAGATGCTGTTGTGACTGTGTGCCAGTGCTGTGATTCTGGCTGCTCTCGAGTGTCTGGTTAACTTTAGCCCTGATACCATGTTCCAGCTGTCACTTTCATCTCCCAAGCTTTTTTCTGTCCCATTATTGTATTCCGGCATTCCAGAGAGGGGCAGTGATTATTTTTAGCTTTGTTTATCAGCTGTTTCCTCAGTGAGGAGTAGAATTCTGCCGTCCAGGAGTGAGTGAGCAAGGCTTTGCCTCCCAGATCAACAAATCAACAGCGTTCGTCAGCAGAGGGCCTCTCTGATGGGAAACTACAAATCCAGGCCAAACCAGACCTGCACAGGTATAAACACCTTTGTTCAACAATCTCTCATGTTTAACTGAAGGTTAAAGAGGTCACGGTGTGCTTAGTAAAAAGAGAAATCTCTAGAAACACTCGTTGGTATCTGTGGGAATAGAAACGGTGTTTATTTCAGGTTAATGGCCTTCACTAGAACTAAAATACAGGAAGCTATAAGAATGTTTATGTGGTGAGGTGCAATCACAATGTGGTGGCAATGGCAGACCCAGACCCAGCGAGGGAATGGGTTCCAAATAAGTCCAGGGAGGGTTTATGAGAATGATCCTGAGAACAAAAGGGTTAACATGTGAGGAGCGTTTGATAGCTCTGGCCTTTACTCGCTGGAGTTTAGAAGAATGATGTGGGATCTCATTAGAACCAGAATCAGATTTAATATCACCAGCATATGTCGTGAAATTTGCTAACTTGGTGGCGTCAGGACAATGAAGTACATAACATAGACAAAATAAGTGAATCAATTACAGTAGTATATATTCGTATATTAAACCTTTAAATCAAAAATTGTAAATGAGCAGAAATAGTTTTAAAAATAGTGAGGTAGTGTTCATGGATTCAATGCCCATTTAGAAATTGGATGTCAGAGGGGAAGAAGCTTCCTGAATCATTGTGTGTGTGGCTTCAGTCTCCTGAACCTCCTTCCTGACGGTAACAATGAGAAGAAGGCATGACCTGGGTGATGGGGTTCTTAATGATGGACACTGCCTTTCTGAGACACTGCTCCTTGAAGATGTCTTGGATACTACGGACACTAGAACCCATGATGGATTTGACTAATTTTATAACTCTCTGTGGCTTCTTTAATCCTCTGCAGGTTCCTGTTCTTTCAAACCTATCGTATATTGAAAGGTCTAGACAGAGTGATACGGGGAGGGTGTTTCCAATAGTGGGGGAGTCTAGAACCAGACAGCACAGCCCTTTGGGATGTACAGTACCTTTAGAATAGAGACGAGGAATTTCTTTAGGCCAGAGGATGGTGAATATGTGGAACTTATTGTCATAGATGGCTGTGGTGGCCTCGTTATTGGGTATATTTAAAGCGGAGGTTGATAAGTTTTAGGTTAGTCGGAGCATGAAAGGTTACGGGGAGAAGCCGGGAGAATGGGGTTGAGAAGAATAATAAATTAGCCATGATGGAACAGTGGAACAGGCTCGAAGACTTGAATGGTTTAATTCCGTTCCTATTTCTTATTGTCTTATATTTATTAATACAAGGTGTTCAGGAAAGATATGGCAGGGAAGAAAGAAGGGACACACACACACACACACACACACACACACACACACACAATGCTGGAAGAACACAGCAGTCATACAGCATCTCTTGAGAAGGTTCTTGGTTCAAAACATTGACTGTTTATTCCTCTACGTAAAAATTGCTGAGTTCCTCCAGCATTTTGTGTGTGTTACTCTGGATTTCCAGCATCAGTAGAATCTCTTATGCTTAAGAAAGGAGGGAATTGCTCTCTGAATGAAGGAGTGTTCTTCAAGTGGATGTGGGATATCCATGGGAGAATGTCCAGTGAAGATAGGTGCATGGAACTGAGAAATAAGAAGGGAGGGGTCATTTTGATTGGATTGTACAATAGCCCTACCCCACACAATACCCAATGAGAATTGGATTGCAGAGAAATGTAAGAATAATAAGCTTGCAATAGTAATTTTACCTTCCCATATATTGACTAGGACAGCTGTAGTATTAAAGGATTAGATGGGTAGAATTTGATAATTGTGTCCAGCAGTTTTCTCAAGCAATATGTTGAGATGGCATGAACATTGATTTCTCTAAATTCCGGTAATCTCTTTCCCCTCTTCCCTTCTTTCTTTTCCCATTCCCCATTCCGGTTTCCCTCTCACCCCTTCTCTTCTCCTCACCTGCTTATCACCTACCTCTGACATCCCTCCTCCTTTCTTTTCTCCTAAAGTCCACTCTCCTCCCCTATCAGTTTCCACCTCTCCTGTCTTCTACTCGTGCCCCCCAGCTTCTCATTTCACACCCCCAACCCTCCTGCTTTCACCTATCATATACCAGTTCGTACTATTTCCCCTGTCCCCTAACCCCCCCCACGTTTTTATCTGGCATCTTCCCCATTCCTTTCTAGTCCTGATGAAGGGTCTCGGCCTGAAATGTCGACTGTTTATTCCCCTACATAGATGCTGCCTGATCTGAGCTTCTCCAACATTTTGCGTGTGTTAATTTAGATAGCCCTCCTATAGAGGGCGAGGGGCCCACTGGACCTCCTATGAGGAAATGAGGCCGGGCAAGTGACTGGGGTGTCAGTGGGGAGCACTTTATCAGCAGTGAACTTTATTAATTTTAAAGTAGTTATGGAACAAGATAGGACTGATCAACAAGTTAACATCCTATACTAGGGCAAGGTTAATCTTGACAGCATAAGACAGGAATTTACAAAGGTTGACTGGGGGAAGGGATGTCCAGCAAGTAAGAGGCTTTGGAAAGTGAGAGAGGGAAATTTGAGGCCACCATGAAGGGCAAGTTTGGCTGATAAGGGCTCTGCTCAGGAAAAAGGAAGAAGCATATGACAGGTACAGACATCTGGGATCGATGAATCCCTTGAATGTAACAGATAGAAAATGGAACAGTTCAGCAACAGTACATGACCTTTGGCCACGATGTTATGCCAACCTTTTAACCAACTCCAAATAGGAGTACAGGGTGTAGGGGCAGACTGAAAGAAATAAGGAGGGTTAAAAAGGGACATAAGATAAATTTGGTAGATAAGGTAAAGAAGAATCCTGAGAGGTTCTATCAGTATGTAACTAGGCAAAGAATGCAGGTAAGTGCTGTTGCTTCTGTAGAGCCACAGGGAATGAGTGAGGTGTTAAGTATGTACTTCTCATCTGTATTTAAGACCGTTAGACCATAAGACATAGCAGCAGATTTCGGCCATTTGGCCCAGTGAGTTTGCTCCACCATTCAATCATGGCTGATCCTTTTTCCCCTTCCTCAGCCCCGCCCCCCGGCCTTCTCCCCATAACCTTTGATGCCGTGTCCAATCAAGAACCTATCAAGCTCTACCTTAAATAGCCCCAACAATCTGGCTTCCACAGCTGCCTGTGGTAATAAGTTCCACAGATTCACCACCCCCGGCTAAAGAAATTTCTCCGCATCTCTGTTTTAAGTGGAAGCCCCTCTAGCCTGAGGCTGTGCCCTCTTGTTCTAGATTCCCCCACCATGAGAAACATCCTTTCCACATCTACTCTGTCTAGGCCTTTCAACATTTAAAAGGTTTCAACGAGATCACACTTCATCCTCTTAAATTCTGTCAAGTACAAATCTAGAGACGTCAAACGTTTCTTGTATGATAAACCTTTCATTCCCAGAATCATTGTAGTGAACCTCCTCTGAACCATTGCCAGTGCAAGCATATCTTTTCTGAGATAAGGAACTCAAAACTGTTCACAATACTCAAGGTGAGGCCCCACTAGTGCCTTATAAAGCCTCAGCATCACATCCCTGCTCTTGTATTCTAGACCTCTTGAAATGAATGCTAACATTGCATTTGCCTTCCTTACCACTGAGTCTACTCCAGAAAGCCATTGAGGGCGCCAAGAGGCAATATCGAGCCAAATTGGAAGCCCAGGCTAAACAGAGCGATGCCAGTAGACTATGGCAGGGTCTAAATGAGATCACCGGGCGCAAAGAAAAGGCTGGGAATATCAATAACTGTGGCGCTTCTCTTCCTGATGAACTTAACGTGTTCTACACAAGATTCGAACAGAAAGAGGAGCGTCCAGCTCCCTCCGGATGAACCGGACCTTGTGGCATCAAGATTCATTGTCACCGAGGAGGACGTTAGAAGGGCCTTCCTGAAGATAAATCTAAGGAAGGCGATGGGCCCAGATGGCGTCCCAGGATGGGTTCTCTGGACCTGTGACAGCGAGCTAGCTGGAGTGTTTGCTGACATCTTCAACTGCTCCTTGCTTCAGTCTAAGATCCCCTCGTGTTTTAAGAAGGCAACGATAATCCCAGTGCCGAAGAAGAGCAAGGTGGCATGCCTGAATGACTATCGACCTGTGGCTCTGACATCAATTGCTATGAAGTGCTTCGAGAGATTGGTTATGGCACACATCAACCACAGTCTACAGGTCAACCTCGATGCTTTGCAATTCGCCTACCAGAGCAACAGGTCAACGGCAGATGCCATCTCTCTGGCCCTACATTCCTCCTTAGAACACCTGGAGAATAAAGACGCATACGTAAGGCTCCTTTTCATTGACTACAGCTCTGCCTTTAATACTATCATTCCAAATAAACTGATTCCTAAGCTCCGGAACCTGGGCCTTAACACTCAGATGTGCAGCTGGATCTTCAACTTCCTCACAGACAGGACCCAGGCTGTAAAAATAGGGGACAAGCTCTCCTCTACAACCACTCTGAGCACTGGTGCCCCACAAGGCTGTGTACTCAGCCCCCTGCTGTACTCACTGTACACCCATGATTGTGTAGCCAAGTTTCCATCAAACTCAATATATAAGTTTGCTGATGACACAACAATTGTAGGCCGAATCTCAGGTGATGATGAGTTTGAGTACAGAGAGGAAATTAAGAACCTGGTGGTATGGTGCGAAGACAATAACCTATCCTTCAACATCAGCAAGACGAAGGAATTGGTTGTTGACTTCAGAGGGAGTAGCAGACCGCACGACCCAATTTACATCGGTGGTGCGCAAGTGGAACAGGTTCAAAGCTTTAAGTTGCTCGGGGTCAATATCACAAATGACCTGACTTGGTCCAGCTAAGCAGAGTTCACTGCCAAGAAGGCCCACCAGCGCCTTTACTTCATGAGAAAACTAAAGAAATTTGGCCTGTCGCCTAAAACCCTCACTAATTTTTATAGATGTACCGTAGAAAGCATTCTTCTAGGGTGCATCACAACCTGGTATGGAAGTTGTCCTGTCCAAGACCGAAAGAAGCTGCAGAAGATCATGAACATGGCACAGCACATCACACAAACCAATCTTCCGTCTTTGGACTCACTTTACACCGCATGCTGTCGGAGCAGTGCTGCCAGGATAATCAAGGACACGACCCACCCAGCCAACACACTTTTTGTCCCTCTTCCCTCCGGGAGAAGGTTCAGGAGCTTGAAGACTCATACGGCCAGATTTGGGAACAGCTTCTTTTCAACTGTGATAAGACTGCTGAACGGATCCTGACCCGGATCTGGGCTGTACCCTCCAAATATCCGGACCTGCCTCTCGGTTTTTTTGCACTACCTTACCTTCCATTTTTCTATTTTCTATTTATGATTTATAATTTACAATTTTAATATTTACTAATTTTTACTATTTTTAATATTTAATATTTGTAATCCAGGGAGTGGGAAGCGCAGAATCAAATATCGCTGTGGTGATTATACGTTCTAGTATCAATTGTTTGGCAACAATAAAGTTTAAAAGTGTAAAGTATACCTGCAAGTTAACCTTTACGGTGATCTGCACAAGGACTCCCAAGTCCCTTTGCATCTTAGATTTTTGGATTTTCTCTTCATTTAGAACACATTTATTTCTACTACTGAAGTGTATGACCATACATTTTTCAAAACTGTTTTTCAACTGTATTGCCATTTTCTTGCCAATTCTCCTAATCGGACTAAATCCTTCTGCAGCCTACCTGTTTCCTCAATATTACCTGCCCCTCCACCAATCTTCATATCATCTGCAAAGCCATCTATTCCATCATCTAAATCATTGATATATAGCATAAAAAGAAGACACTGACCTCTGCTGAACACCACTAGTCATTGGCAGCCAACCAGAAAAGAATCCCTTTATTTGCACTCACTGCCTCCTATCATTCAGCCAATGCTCTAACCATGCCAGTAACTTTCCTGTGATGCCATGGGCTCTTAACTTGGTAAGCAGCCTCATGTGTGAAGTCCAAATATATAAGGCCTTCAAATATATAAGTACAAGGCCTTGGTGAGACCACACCTGGAGTATTGAGTGCAGTTTTGGTCCCCTAATCTGAAGAAAGACATCTTTGCCATAGAGGGAGTACAAAGAAGGTTCACCAGATTGATTCCTGGGATGGCAGGACTTTCATATGAAGAAAGACTGGATGAACTGGGCTTGTACTCGTTGGAATTTAGAAGATTGAGGGGGGATCTGATTGAAACGTATAAGATCCTAAAGGGACATACATCAAAGTTGCTGGTGAATGCAGCAGGCCAAGCAGCATCTATAGGAAGAGGCGCAGTCGACATTTCAGGCCGAGACCCTTCGTCAGGACTAACTGAAGGAAGAGTGAGTAAGGGATTTGAAAGCTGGAGGGGGAGATGCAAAATGATAGGAGAAGACAGGAGGGGGAGGGATAGAGCCGAGAGCTGGACAGGTGATAGGCAAAAGGGGATATGAGAGGATCATGGGACAGGAGGTCCGGGAAGAAAGACAAGGGGGGGGGTGACCCAGAGGATGGGCAAGAGGTATATTCAGAGGGACAGAGGGAGAAAAAGGAGAGTGAGAGAAAGAATGTGTGCATAAAAATGAGTAACACATGGGGTACGAGGGGGAGGTGGGGCCTTAGCGGAAGTTAGAGAAGTAGATGTTCATGCCATCAGGTTGGAGGCTACCCAGACGGAATATAAGGTGTTGTTCCTCCAACCTGAGTGTGGCTTCATCTTTACAGTAGAGGAGGCCGTGGATAGACATGTCAGAATGGGAATGGGATGTGGAATTAAAATGTGTGGCCACTGGGAGATCCTGCTTTCTCTGGCGGACAGAGCGTAGATGGGAAGCAGGATCTCCCAGTGGTCACACATTTTAACTCCACATCCCATTCCCATTCTGACATGTCTATCCACGGCCTCCTCTACTGTAAAGATGAAGCCACACTCAGGTTGGAGGAACAACACCTTATATTCCGTCTGGGTAGCCTCCAACCTGATGGCATGAACATCGACTTCTCTAACTTCCGCTAAGGCCCCACCTCCCCCTCGTACCCCATCTGTTACTCATTTTTATGCACACATTCTTTCTCTCACTCTCCTTTTTCTCCCTCTGTCCCTCTGAATATACCTCTTGCCCATCCTCTGGGTCACCCCCCCCTTGTCTTTCTTCTCGGACCTCCTGTCCCATGATCCTCTCGTATCCCCTTTTGCCTATCACCTGTCCAGCTCTCGGCTCTATCCCTCCCCCTCCTGTCTTCTCCTATCATTTTGCATCTCCCCCTCCCCCTCCAGCTTTCAAATCCCTTACTCACTCTTCCTTCAGTTAGTCCTGACGAAGGGTCTCGGCCTGAAACGTCGACTGCGCCTCTTCCTATAGATGCTGCTTGGCCTGCTGCGTTCACCAGCAACTTTGATGTATGTTGCTTGAATTTCCAGCATCTGCAGAATTCCTGTTGTTTGCGTTTAAGATCCTAAAGGGATTGGACAGGCTAGATGCAGGAAGATTGTTCCCGATGTTGGGGAAGTCCAGAACGAGGGGTCACAGTTTGAGGATAGAGGGGAAGCCTTTTGGGACCGAGATTAGGAAAAACTTCTTCACACAGAGAGTGGTGAATCTGTGGAATTCTCTGCCACAGGAAACTGTTGAGGCCAGTTCATTGGCTATATTTAAGAGGGAGTTAGATATGGCCCTTGTGGCTACGGGGGTCAGGGGGTATGGAGGGAAGGCTGGGGCGGGGTTCTGAGTTGGATGATCAGCCATGATCATAATAAATGGCAGTGCAGGCTCGAAGGGCCGAATGGCCTACTCCTGCACCTATTTTCTATGTTTCTATGTTTCTATAAAATCCACTGTATCACCTTTATCTATCCTACTTGTAATCTCAAAGAATTCCAACAGATTCAGCAGGCAAGATTTGCCCTTAAGGAAACCATGCTGACTTCCCCTGTGTCACCAAGTACTCCATAACCTCATTCTTAACAATTGACTCTAACATCTTCCCAACCATGAGGTCAGGCTAACTGGTCTATAATCTCCTTTCTGCTGCCTTCCTCCTTTCTTAGAGTGGAGTGACATTTGCAATTTTCCAGTCCTTTGGCACCATGCCAGAGTCCGATGATTTTTGAAAGATCATTACTAGTACCTCCACAATCTCTACCTCTTTCAGAACCCTAGGGTGCAGTTCATCTTGCCCGGGTGACCTGCGTACCCTTAGGTCTTCCAGCTTTTTGAGCACCTTCTCCCTTGTAATGGTAACTACACTCTCTTCTCTTCTATCTCACCCTCAACATCTGGCATACTGCTAGTGTCTTCCACAGTGAAGACTGATTTACCGTGGAGAATAATATTAAACCTGGAGAATTCTGGGAGGAAACAGTGATGTCCTGAAACTTACTGATGTTCTGAAAAGAGGAGATGCTGGCGATCTTGAGGGGCATAAATGTGGATATGACTAAGTGTATCCTCGGATATTGTGGGGAGCAAGGGAAGAAATTGCTGAGGCCCTGGCAGAGGTATCTGTATCTTTCTCAGCCATGGGTGAGGTTTCAGACTGGATAATGTTTTGCCTTGATTAAAGAAGAGCTGCAAGGGCAAGCCAGGAACTACAGGCTGGTGAGCCTGAGATCAGCGGTGGGGAGGTTACTGGAGGGGGTTCTGAGGGAGAGGATCTACCCGTCTTTGGTTAGACAAGGACTAATTCGGGATAGTCAGCATGGCTAAAGTGGAGTTACAGTACAGAGGATTTGATTTTAGTATTCTCCTCAGAATATCATGTTTATTCAGAAAAATTAAGAGTAAAAGAGAGATGAGAGCAGATATTGGACAACTGGCGAGTGACACTGGAGAAGTAATAATGGGGGACAAAGAAATGGCAGATGAACACAATTAATATTTTGCCTCAATCTTCACTGTTGAAGACACCAGCACAATGCCTGAAACTTGAAAGAGCTAGGGGCAGAAGTGAGTGTAGTTATTATTACTAAGGAGAAGGTTCTTAGGAAGCAGAAAGGCGTAAAGGTGGATAAGTTTTTACGTTGTACATCAACGATGGCTTTGTGGCTAAGTTTGCTGATGATACGAAGATAGGTGGAGGGGCCGGTAGTGCTGAGGAAACGGAGTCTGCATAGAGACTTGGATAGATTGGAAGAATGGGCAAAGAAGTGGCAAATGAAATACAATGTTGGAAAGTGTATGGTTATGCACTTTGGCAGGAGAAATAAATGGGCAGACTATTATTTAAATGGGGAGAGAACTCAAAGTTCTGAGATGCAATGGGACTTGGGAGTCCTCGTGCAGGATACCCTTAAGGTTAACCTCCAGGCTGAGTCGGTGGTGAAGGAGGTGAACGCAATGTTGGCGTTCATTTCTAGAGGAATAGAGTATAGGAGCAGGGATGTGATGTTTAGGCTCTATAAGGCGCTGGTGAGACCTCACTTGGAGTACTGTGGGCAGTTTTGGTCTCCTCATTTAAGAAAGGATGTGCTGACGTTGGAGAGGGTACAGAGAAGATTCACTGGAATGATTCTGGGAATGAGAGGGTTAACATATGAGGAACGTTTGTCCGCTCTTGGACTGTATTCCTTGGAGTTTAGAAGAATGAGGGGAGACCTCATAGAAACATTTCGAATGTTGAAAGGCATGGACAGAGTGAATGTGGCAAAGTTGTTTCCCATGATGGGGGAGTCTAGTATGAGAGGGCATGACTTAAGGATTGAAGGGCGCCCATTCAGAACAGAGATGCGAAGAAATTTTTTTAGCCAGAGGGTGGTGAGTCTATGGAATTTGTTGCCACGGGCAGCAGTGGAGGCCAAGTCATTGGGTGTATTTAAGGCAGAGATTGATAGGTATCTGAGTAGCCAGGGCATCAAAGGTTATGGTCAGAAGGCAGGGGAATGGGACTAAATGGGAGAATGGATCAGCTCATGATAAAATGGCGGAGCAGACTTGATGGGCTGAATGGCCAACTTCTGCTCCTTTGTCTTATGGTCTTATAAGTCACTTGGACCAGATAGTTTACATCCCAGGGTTCTGAAAGAGGAGGCTAAAGAGATTGTGGAGGCATTAGTAATGATCTTTCAAGAATCACTAGTTTCTGGAATGGTTCTGCAGGACTAGAAAATTGCAGAAGGGAGAGAGGCTGGAGAAGGGAAATTGTAGGCCACTTAGCCTGTTTATTAAGGATGAGGTTTTGGGGTATTTGGAGGCACACAATAAAACAGGCCAAAGTCAGCATGGTTTCCTTAAGGGAAAACCTTGCCTGCAAATTGTTAGAATTCTTTGAAGAAATAACAGGCAGGATAGACAAATTAAAGTCAGTGGATGAAGTATACTAATTTTTTCAAAAGGCCTTTGACATGTTACTGCACATGAGGCAGCTAAACAGGCTGAGTGCTCATGGTATTACAGGATATTAGCATGGATAGTAGATTAGCTGACTGGCAGGAGGCAAAGAGTGGGAATAAAGGGGGTTTTATGGTTGGCGGCCAGTTACTAGTGGTGTTCTGCAGGGGTCACTATTGGGAGCACTATTGGGTCCCCTGTTTAAGAAGGGTGAGAGTCAGCAGAAAGGAAACTATAGACCTGTTAGCCTGACATCAGTGGTTGGGAAGTTGTTGGAATCGATTGTTAGGGCTGAGATTACGGCCAAAGCCAGCACAGTTTCCTGAAAGGAAGATCCTGTCTGACAAACCTACTGCAATTCTTTGAGGAAGTTACAAGTAGGGTAGACAAAGGAGATACAGTAGATGTGGTGTACTTGGATTTTCAGAAGGCCTTTGACAAGGTTGCGCACATGAGGCTGCTTAGCAAGATAAGAGCCCATGGAATTACAGGGAAGTTACAAGAGTGGGTGGAGCATTGGCTGGTCAGCAGAAAACAGAGAGTGGGAATAAGGGATCCTGTTCTGGCTGGCTGCTGGTTACCATTGGAGTTCCACAGGGGTCAGTGTTGGGACCACTACTTTTTACAATGTACGTCAATGATTTGGACTATCGTATTAAGGGATTTGTGGCTGAATTTGCCGATGATACAAAGATAGGTGGAGGAGCAGGTAGTGTTGAGGAAACAGAGAGACTGCAGAGAGACTTAGATAGTTTAGGGGAATGGGCAAAGAAGTGGCAAATTAAGTACAATGTTGGAAAGTGTATGGTCATGCACTTTGTTGGAAAAAATAAACGGGCAGACTATATTTTTAAATTTTTTATATTAAAAAATCTAACCCACTACCAAGACTGAAGCTGATTAATAGAGAAAAAAAGAAAAAAGATTGTTAATCATCATCTGTGCTTTAACAGCAAATCAAAGGTTTTGAAAATAATTCAGAAAGGGTCCCCAGAATGTTTGAAAGTCTTGATTGGATTCAAAGATTGAACATCGAATCTTCTCTAAATTTAAACATGACATCACATCACGTAACCATTGAACGGGAATAGGAGGGGCCACATCTTTCCATTTAAACAAAAGCGTCCTTCTGGTCATAAGAGACATAAAAGCCAAAATGTGCAAATCAGATGGCTCCAAAATAATATCCTTTCCTCCAACAATACCAAATAAAGTAGTCAAAGGATTAGGCTCGAAATTTACTTTAAAAAGTATCGAAAAGGTTTGAAATACTTCTTTCCAATATTTTCCAAGACTCGGACATGTCCAAAACATATGAATGAGTGAAGCCTCTCCATTATTACATTTATCACAATACGGAAATATATCTAAATAAAAACGAGACAACTTATCCTTCGTCATATGTGCCCTATGGACCACTTTAAATTGAGGGAGAGAACGACGGGCACATAACAATGAAGTGTTAACCATTTTAAAAATTTGATTCCAAGTTTCCTCAGAAATTGAAGTCTGTAAATCTAGATTTTTAATTTTATCTAAAGGAACACTTCTCATTCCCAACAGCATATTATAAATATTAGATATAGATCCAATATAAAAAAGTTTCAGATTAAAGATTACATCTAGTAGATTCTTATCAGGACTTTTAGGAAATGTACTTATTTGATACCGTAAAAAATCTCTTATTTATAGATATCGAAAAAAATTAGTTTTGGGTAAACTATATTTAATTGACAATTGTTCAAATGAAAAAAGACTTCCCTCTACAAACAAGTCCTGAAAACATTTAATACCAAATCTATCCCATTCTTTAAAAGCCACATCGATCATAGAGGGTCTAAAAAAAAAATTAGAAAAAATGGGACTCGAAAGAGATAACCTCAATAAGCCAAAATATTTTCGGAATTGTATCCAAATCCTCATAGTGTCTTAAACTACCAGATTATCAGTTAATTTACCCAAAGACAAAGGAAGTGAGGATCCAAGAAGAGAAATAATAGAGAATTTATTAACAGAATTAGCTTCTAAAAATACTCACGATTTATATAATATAACCAAAATGTAAGATTTCCTATATTAACTGCCCAATAATAAAATCTAAAGTTTGGTAAGGCTAATCCTCCATTCTTTTTATCTTTCTGAAGATGAATTTTATTTAATCTCGAACGCTTATTCTTCCATATATAAGAAGATATAACAGAGTCAAGTGAATCTAAAAAGGATTTAGGAATGAAAACCGGCAATGCCTGAAAAAGATATATAAATTTAGGTAATATATTCATTTTGATAGAGTTAATTCGACCAATTAATGATAACGAAAGAGGTGACCAATTTAATAGTATTCTTTTTACATGATTCAATAAAGTAAGAAGATTTTCTTTAAATAGACACTCATAATTTTTGGTGATTGTTACACCTAAATAAGTAAATTGGTTTCTTACAATTTTAAAAAAAGTTAGAATTTATTGGTACCAAATTGTTCAAAGGAAAATGTTCACTTTTATGTAGGTTTAATTTATAACCTGAAATCTGCTAAAACAGGAGAGTAAAGAAAGCACATGGGGTAATGAAGTCTCAACATTAGAAATAAATAGCAGCAGATCATCAGTATACAGTGAGACTTCATGAATAGTGTCTGTCCTTAAAATACCGGTGATATCATTAGATTCTCGAAAGGCAATGGCTAAGGGTTCTAAGGCCAGATCAAAAAGCAAAGGGCTCAACGGACAACCTTGTCTAGTGCCACGTTGAAGCTTAAATAGTTTGGAGTTATGAGAATTAGTGATAACCCTAGCAGAAGGGGCTAAATAAAGTAATTTAATCCATTGTATGAAAACAGGTCCAAAATTAAATTTTTCTAAAGTTTTAAATAAATAATTCCATTCAACTCTGTCGAAAGCTTTCTCAGCATCTAGGGATACTACATATTCCGATACCATGTTAGAAGGAGAATAAATAATGTTTAATAACCAGTGAATATTAAAGTGAGAATATCGATTTTTGATAAATCCGATTTGGTTATCAGAAATGACAGATGGTAAAATATTTTCAATCCTATGAGCCAAAACTTTAGATAAGATCATAGCATCAACATTAAGTAAAGAAACTGGTCTGTAAGAGGAGCATTCAGTTGGATCCTTATTCTTTTTAAAAATGAGCGAAATGGAAGTCTCATAAAAAGATTGAGGGGGTCTGCCCGACTTAAGTGAAAACGAAAAAAACTGAACATAAGTGAGGTATAAGCAATGAGGAAAAGGTCTTGTGAAATTCTCCAGAAAATCCATCTGAACCCAAAGCTTTCCTCAAACGTAATGAGCGCACAGCCGCAACAATTTCCTCAAAAGAAATTGGTTGTTCCAAAAATTTTTGGTTGTCAGCAAAAATTGTAGGAATATTTAGTTAATCTAAAAAATTGTTCATTACAGTATCATCCTTAGAAGGTTCAGAACTATAAAGTTTAGAGTAAAATTCTCTGAAAGTCTCATTTATTTCTAAATAATCAGTTATCCTATCACCATTAGCTTTGCATATTTCTTTAATCTGTTGTTCAGCTCTAAAAGTTTTAATTTGATCAGCCAATAATTTACCTGTTTTATCTCCATGAATATAAAATAGACTTTTATCTTTTAGAAGTTTTGTTTCAATTGGATAAATTAAAAGATCATATTTAGTTTTAATTTTAACACACATAAAAGTTGCTGGTGAACGCAGCAGGCCAGGCAGTATCTCTAGGAAGAGGTGCAGTCGACGTTTCAGGCCAAGACCCTTCATCAGGACTAACTGAAGGAGGAGTGAGTAAGGGATTTGAAAGTTGGAGGGGGAGGGGGAGATCCAAAATGATAGGAGAAGACAGGAGGGGGAGGGATGGAGCCAAGAGCTGGACAGGTGATAGGCAAAAGGGATACGAGAGGATCATGGGACAGGAGGTCCGGGAAGAAAGACAAGGGTGGGGGGGGGAGCCAGAGGATGGGCAAGGGGTATATTCAGAGGGACAGAGGGAGAAAAAGGAGTGTCCTGTCCCATGATCCTCTCGTATCCCTTTTGCCTATTACCTGTCCAGCTCTTGGCTCCATCCCTCCCCCTCCTGTCTTCTCCTATCATTTTGGATCTCCCCCTCCAACTTTCAAATCCCTTACTCACTCTTCCTTCAGTTAGTCCTGATGAAGGATCTCGGCCTAAAACGTCGACTGCACCTCTTCCTAGAGATGCTGCCTGGCCTGCTGCGTTCACCAGCAACTTTTATGTGTGTTGCTTGAATTTCCAGCATCTGCAGAATTCCTGTTGTTTGTGTTTTTAATTTTAACACATCTTTTATATAAAGCAGGTTCTGGAGCCAAGGCATACTCTTGTTCTAACTGCTTTAGCTGATTAGCTAAATCACTTCTCTCTTTATTAGCTTTCCTCTTAATACTTGCAGTATAAGAAATAATTTGTCCTCTAATATACACCTTAAAAGCATCCCATCTGATAAGACTAGAAGTCTTCTCTAACATATTCTGTTCAAAAAAAAGGTAATTTGTCTCTCCATAAACTTTAAAAAATCTTTATCATATAACAAAGTTAGATTAAATCGCCAAAATCTATTTGCTTGAAGAAGACCAGGAAGATTTAAAGATAGAAACACAGGAGTGTGATCTGAAACAGCAATCTCTTTATATTCACAGGATCGAACTAATGGAATCATTTGGCTATCAATAAAAAATAATCAATCCTGGAAAATGTATGATGAACACGAGAAAAAAAACAAATATTCCTTATCTACTGGATGAAAAAAATGCCAGGCATCAACAATGCCACATTTCATTTAAAAAGATTTGATAAACACAGCCGGTGATATCATTAGATACCCATTAATATCAGAAATTACTTTATGTTGAACAAAGGGAACTTTATTATCTATGAGGATCGAAATCATATAACCATATAACAATAGTCCGTGCCAAACTCTTACTCTCACCTAGTCCCACTGACCTGCACTCAGCCCATAACCCTCCATTCCTTTTCTGTCCATGTATCTATCCAATTTAACTTTAAACGACAACATCGAACCTGCCTTGGCCACTTCTGCTAGAAGCTCGTTCCACACAGCTACCACTCTCTGAGTAAAGAAGTTCCCCCTCATGTTACCCGTAAACTTTTGCCCTTTAACTCTCAACTCATGTCCTCTTTCTTGAATCTTCCCCATTCTCAATGGAAAAAGCCTATCCATGTCAACTCTATCAATCCCCCTCATAATTTTTAACACCTCTATCAAGTCCCCCCTCAACCTTCTACGCTCCAAAGAATAAAGACCCAACTTGTTCAACCTTTCTCTGTAACTTAGGAAATGAAACCCAGGCAACATTTTAATAAGCCTCCTCTGTACTCTCTCAATTTTATTGACATCTTTCCTATAATTCGGTGACCAGAACTGTACACAATACTCCAAATTTGGCCTTACCAATGCCTTATACAATTTCAACATTACATCCCAACTCCTATACTCAATGCTGTGATTTATAAAGGCCAGCATACCAAAAGCTTTCTTCACCACCCTATCCACATGAGATTCCACCTTCAGGGAACTATGCACCATTAGTCCTAGATCCCTCTGTTCTACAGCATTCTTCAATGCCCTACCATTTACCAAGTATGTCCTATTTTGATTAGTCCTACCAAAATGTAGCACCTCACATTTTTCTGCATTAAACTCCACCTGCCATCTTTCAGCCCACTCTTCTAACTGGCCTAAATCTCTCTGCAAGCTTTGAAAACCTACTTCATTATCCACAACTCCACCTATCTTAGTATCATCTGCATACTTACTAATCCAATTTACCACCCCATCATCCAGATCATTAATATATATGACAAACAACACTGGACCCAGTACAGATCCCTGAGACACACCGCTACACACACGCTCCAATCTGACACACAGTTATCCTCCACTACTCTCTGGCGTCTCCCAGCTAGCCACTGCTAAATCCATTTTACTACTTCGATATTAATGCCTAACAATTGAACCTTCCTAACTAATCTTCCGTGCGGAACTTTGTCAAAGGCCTTACTGAAGTCCATATAGACAACATCCACTGCTTTACCCTCATCAACTTTCTTAGTAACCTCATCAAAAAAAATTCAATATTTGTCAAACATGACCTTCCACGCACAAATCCATGTTGACTGTTCCTAATCAGACCCTGTCTATCCAGATAATTATATATACCATCTCCAAGAATACTTTCCATCAATTTACCCACCACTGACGTCAAACTCGTAGGCCGATAATTGCTAGGTTTACTCTTAGAACCCTTTTTAAACAATGGAACCACATGAGCAATATGCCAATCCTCCGGCACCATCCCCATTTCTAATGACATTTGAAATATTTTTTTCAGAGTCCCTGCTATTTCCACATTAACCTCCCCCAAGGTCCTAGGGAATATCTTGTCCAGACCCAGAGACTTATCCACTTTTATATTCCTTAAAAGCACCAGTACTTGCTCTTCTTTAATTGTCATATTTTCCATAACGACCCTTCTTGTTTCCTTAATTTTACACAATTCAATATTCTTCTCCTTAGTGAATACCAAAGAAAATAAATTGTTCAGAATCTCCCCCATCTCTTTTGGCTCCGCACATAGCTGTCCCCTCTGATTCTCTAAGGGACCAATTTTATCCCTCACTATCCTTTTGCTATTAACATAACTGTAGAAACCTTTTGGATTTATTTTCACCTCACTTGCCAGAGCAGCCTTGTATCTTCTTTCAGCTTTTCTAATTTCTTTCTTAAGATTCTTTTTACATTCTTTATGTTCCTTGAGCACCTCGTTAACTCCAAGCTGCCTATATTTATTGTAAATCCCTCTCTTTTTCCGAACCAAGTTTCCTATATCCCTTGAAAACCCTGGCTCTCTCAAACTTTTAATCTTTTCTTTCAACCTAACAGGAACATAAAGATCCTGTACCCTCAAAATTTCACCTTTAAATGACCTCCATTTCTCTATTACATCCTTCCCATAAAACAAATTGTCCCAATCCACTCGTTCTAAATCCTTTTGCATCTCCTCAAAGTTAGCCTTTCTCCAATCAAAAATCTCAACCCTGGGTCCAGTCCTATCCTTCTCCATAATGATATTGAAACTAATGGTATTGTGATCACTGGACCCGAAGTGCTCCCCAACACATACCTCCGTCACCTGCCCTTTCTCATTCCCTAACAGGAGATCCAACACTGCCCCTTCTCTCATTGGTACATCTATGTATTGCTGCAAAGAACTATCTTGCACACATTCAACAAACTCCAAACCATCCAGCCCTTTTACAGAATGGGCTTCCCAGTCTATGTGTGGAAAATTAAAATCTCCCACAATCACAACCTTGTGCTTACTACAAATATCTGCTATCTCCTTACAAATTTGCTCCTCCAGTTCTCGGTCCCCATTAGGTGGTCTATAATACACCTCTATAAGCGTCACAACACCTTTCCTATTCCTCAATTCCACCCAAATAGCCTCCCTAGACAAGTCCACTAGTCTATCCTGCTAGAGCACCGCTGTTATATTTTCTCTGACGAGCAATGCAACACCTCTCCCTCTTGCCCCTCCTATTCTATCACACCTGAAACAACGAAATCCTGGAATATTTAGTTGCCAATCACACCCCTCCTGCAACCATGTTTCACTAATAGCTACAACATCATATTTCCAGGTATCAATCCATGCTCTAAGCTCATCCACCTTTCTTACAATGCTCCTAGCGTTAAAATAGATGCATTTAAGAAACTCTCACCTCTTACTCTCTGTTTATCTTTAATGGAGCAAACTGCTTTGTTGTTTTTTGCTTCTTTGTCCCCTACATCTTTGGTCTGAGTGTTCCTGATCCCTGTCCCCTGCCTATCCTCCCTCACACATTTTCTACTAGCTTTCTCTATTTGTGAACTAACCTCCTCTCTCCTAGCCTCTTTAATTTGATTCCCACCCACCCCCCAACCATTCCAGTTTAAAGTTACCTCAGCAGACCTCACAAATCTCCCCACCAGGATATTGGTCCCCCATGGATTCAAGTGTACAGGTCACGCCTGTGCCAAAAGAGGTCCCAATGATCCAAAAACTTGAATCCC
Organism: Mobula hypostoma; assembly: GCF_963921235.1. Lineage (NCBI taxonomy): Eukaryota > Metazoa > Chordata > Chondrichthyes > Myliobatiformes > Myliobatidae > Mobula > Mobula hypostoma. The sequence continues at coordinate 114,729,325 of NC_086108.1, forward strand.
TGACCACTGCTCCAATCCCTCAGCCATGCATTTATCCTCCACCTCATTGCATTCCTACTCTCACTGTCGCGTGGCACAGGCAGTAATCCCGAGATTACTACCTTTGTGGTCCTTTTTCTCAACTCCCTTCCTAACTCCCTATATTCTCCTTTCAGCACCACTCCCATTTTCCTACCTATGTCATTGGTACCTATATGTACCACGACCTCTGGCTCCTCTCCCTCCCACTTCAGGATATCTTGAAACCTCCCTTGTTTTGGCCTGAATCGAAGAATGAAAATGAGATCCTCTCCATTGATTTTAAAAAAGCGTGAATTGTCACACTTATGTATATGTGTTTCTTGAAGAAAAACAATGGGTACCTTAAGTTTTTTAATATAGGCAAAAATCTTATTTCTAAACAGGCAGACTATTATTTAGATGGGGAGAGAATTCAAAATGCAGAGATGCAAAGAGACTTGGGAGGATACCCTAAAGGTTTGCCTGCAGGTTGAGTTGGTTGTGAAGAAGGTGAGTGCAATGTTGGCATTCATTTCATTTCTAGAGGTGTATAGTATAAGAGCCAGGATGTGATGTTGAGGCTCTATAAGGCACTCATGAGACCACACTTGAAGTATTGTGTGCAGTTTTGGGCTCCTTATTTTAGAAAGAATATACCGACATTGGAGAGGGTTCAGAGAAGATTCACGAGAATGATTCCAGGAATAAAAAGGTTACTGTGTGAGGAACGTCTGGCAGCTCTTGGGCTGTATTCCCTGGAGTTCAGGAGAATGAGGGGAGATCTCATAGAAACATTCTAAATGTTAAAATGCCTGAACAGATTAGATATGGCAAAGTTATTTCCCGTGGTAGGGAATTCTAGGACAAGAGGGCACAACTTCAGGATTGAAGGATGTCCTTTTAGAACTGAGATGCGGAGAAATTACTTTAGTCAGAGGGTGGTAAATCTGTGCAATTTGTTACCATAAGCGGCTGTGGAGGCCAAGTCGTTGGGTGTATTTAAGGCAGAGATAGATAGGTACTTGATTAGCCAGGGCATCAAAGGGTATGGGGTGAAAGCAGGAGAGTGGGGATGACTGGATGAAGTGAATCAGCCCATGATTGAATGGCAGAGCACTCGATGGGCCGAATGGCCTACTTCTGCTCCTATATCTTATGGTCTTATGGTCACTTCTTTTCATATTATATGTCAAAGGTGTGGGTGATGGAATTGATGGCTTTGCGAGCATGTTTGAAGACAATATGAAGATAGATGAGGGGCAGGATGTGTCAAAGAAGCAGAGAGTCTGCAGAAGGACTTAGAATAGAAGAAAGGGCAAAGAAGTGATAGGTGGGAAGCGTATGGTATGGTCATGCACTTGGGTAGAGGATATATAAATGTTGACTATTTTCTAAATGGGAAACAAATTCAGAAATCAGAGGTGCAAAGGGACGTGGGAGCCCTCATGCAGGATTCCCTAAAGGTTAACTTGCAGGTTGAGTCCATGGCAAAGTAGGCAAATGCAATATTAGAATTCATTTTGAAAGGATTAGGATATAAAAGCAAGGAAGTAATGCTGAGGCATCATATAAAGCATCAGTCCAACCACATTGGAGTATTGTTAGCAGTTTTTGGATCATTGGGACCTCTTTTGGCGCAGGCGTGACCTGTACAAAAAGGACGGGTTACACTTGAATCCGAGGGGGATCAATATCCTGGCAGAGAGATTAGCGGGGGCTACTGAGGTGGCTTTAAACTAGAATGGTTGGGGGGTGGGAATCAAATTAAAGAGGCTAGGCGAGAGGAGGTTAGTTCACAACAGGGGGATGGGAACCAGTGCAGAGAGACAGAGGGGTGTAAAGTGAGGGTAGAAGCAAAAAGTAGTAAGGAGAAAAGTAAAAGTGTCAGGCCGACAAATCCAGGGCAAGCATCAAAAAGGGCCACTTTTCAACATAATTGTGTAAGGGCTAAGAGAGTTGTAAAAGAGCGCCTGTAGGCTTTGTGTGTCAATGCCAGGAGCATTCATAACAAGGTGGATGAATTGAAAGTGCAGATTGTTATTAATGATTATGATATAGTTGGGATCACAGAGACATGGCTCCAGGGTGACCAAGGATGGGAGCTCAACGTTCAGGGATATTCAATATTCAGGAGGGAAAGACATGAAAGAAAAGGAGGTGGGGTGGCGTTGCTGGTTAAAGAGGAGATTAATGCAATAGGAAGGAAGGACATAAGCCGGGAAGATATGGAATCGATATGGGTAGAGCTGCATAACACTAAGGGGCCGAAAACGCTGGTGGGAGATGTGTACAGGCCACCTAATAGTAGTAGTGAGGTCGGGGATGGTATTAAACAGGAAATTAGAAATGTGTGCAATAAAGGAACAGCAGTTATAATGGGTGACTTCAATCTACATGTAGATTGGGTGAACCAAATTGGTAAAGGTGCTGAGGAAGAGAATTTCTTGGAATATATGCTGGATGGTTTTTTGAACCAACATGTCGAGGAACCAACTAGAGAGCAGGCCATTCTAGACTGGGTTTTGAGCAATGAGGAAGGGTTAATTAGCAATCTTGTCGTGAGAGGCCCCTTGGGTAAGAGTGACCATAATATGGTGGAATTCTTCATTAAGATGGAGAGTGACATAGTTAATTCAGAAACAAAGGTTCTGAACTTAAAGAGGGGTAACTTTGAAGGTATGAGACGTGAATTAGCTAAGATAGACTGGCAAATGATACTTAAAGGATTGACGGTGGATATGCAATGGCAGGCATTTAAAGATTGCATGGATGAACTACAACAATTGCTCATCCCAGTTTGGCAAAAGAATAAATCAAGGAAGGTAGTGCACCCCTGGCTGACAAGAGAAATTAGGGATAGTATCAATTCCAAAGAAGAAGCATACAAATTAGCCAGAAAAAGTGGCTCACCTGAGGACTGGGAGAAATTCAGAGTTCAACAGAGGAGGACAAAGGGCTTAATTAGGAAGGGGAAAAAAGATTATGAGAGAAAACTGGCAGGGAACATAAAAACGGACTGTAAAAGCTTTTATAGATATGTAAAAAGGAAAAGACTGGTAAAGACAAATGTAGGTCCCCTACAGACAGAAACAGGTGAATTGATTATGGGGAGCAAGGACATGGCAGACCAATTGAATAATTACTTTGGTTCTGTCTTCACTAAGGAGGACATAAATAATCTTCCAGAAATAGTAGGAGACAGAGGGTCCAGTGAGATGGAGGAACTGAGCGAAATACATGTTAGTAGGGAAGTGGTGTTAGGTAAATTGAAGGGATTGAAGGCAGATAAATCCCCAGGGCCAGATGGTCTGCATCTCAGAGTGCTTAAGGAAGTAGCCCAAGAAATAGTGGATGCATTAGTGATAATTTTTCAAAACTTGTTAGATTCTGGACTAGTTCCTGAGGATTGGAGGGTGGCTAATGTAACCCCACTTTTCAAAAAAGGAGGGAGAGAGAAACCGGGGAATTATAGACCGGTTAGCCTAATGTCGGTGGTGGGGAAACTGCTGGAGTCAGTTATCAAGGATGTGATAACAGCACATTTGGAAAGTGGTGAAATCATCGAACAAAGTCAGCATGGATTTGTGAAAGGAAAATCATGTCTGACGAATCTCATAGAATTTTTTGAGGATGTAACTAGTAGAGTGGATAGGGGAGAACCAGTGGATGTGGTATATTTGGATTTTCAAAAGGCTTTTGACAAGGTCCCACACAGGAGATCAGTGTGCAAACTTAAAGCACACGGTATTGGGGGTAAGGTATTGATGTGGATAGAGAACTGGTTAGCAGACAGGAAGCAAAGAGTGGGAATAAACGGGACCTTTTCAGAATGGCAGGCGGTGACTAGTGGGGTACCGCAAGGCTCAATGCTGGGACCCCAGTTGTTTACAATATATATTAATGACTTGGATGAGGGAATTAAATGCAGCATCTCCAAGTTTGCAGATGACACGAAGCTGGGCGGCAGTGTTAGCTGTGAGGAGGATGCTAAGAGGATGCAGGGTGACTTGGATAGTTTGGGTGAGTGGGCAAATTCATGGCAGATGCAATTTAATGTGGATAAATGTGAAGTTATCCACTTTGGTGGCAAAAATAGGAAAACAGATTACTATCTGAATGGTGGCCGATTAGGAAAAGGGGAGGTGCAATGAGACCTGGGTGTCATTATACACCAGTCATTGAAAGTGGGCATGCAGGTACAGCAGGCGGTGAAAAAGGCGAATGATATGCTGGCATTTATAGCAAGAGGATTCGAGTACAGGAGCAGGGAGGTACTACTGCAGTTGTACAAGGCCTTGGTGAGACCACACCTGGAGTATTGTGTGCAGTTTTGGTCCCCTAATCTGAGGAAAGGCATCCTTGCCATAGAGGGAGTACAAAGAAGGTTCACCAGATTGATTCCTGGGATGGCAGGACTTTCATATGAAGAAAGACTGGATGAACTGGGCTTGTACTCATTGGAATTTAGAAGATTGAGGGGGGATCTGATTGAAACGTATAAAATCCTAAAGGGATTGGACAGGCTAGATGCAGGAAGATTGTTCCCGATGTTGGGGAAGTCCAGAACGAGGGGTCACAGTTTGAGGATAAAGTCGAAGTCTTTTAGGACTGAGATTAGGAAAAACTTCTTCACACAGAGAGTGGTGAATCTGTGGAATTCTCTGCCACAGGAAACAGTTGAGGCCAGTTCATTGGCTATATTTAGGAGGGAGTTAGATATGGCCCTTGTGGCTAGGGGGATCAGAGGGTATGGAGGGAAGGCTGGTGCAGGGTTCTGAGTTGGATGATCAGCCATGATCATAATAAATGGCGGTGCAGGCTCGAAGAGCCGAATGGCCTACTCCTGCAGCTATTTTCTATGTTTTCTATGTTTTCTATGTTTTGAGCCTCTTATCTAAAAAGAATCTGCTGGCATGTGGAGGATCCAGAGGAGGTTCACCAGAATGACCTGGGAATGGTAGGGTTAACGTATGAGAAATGTGTGATGTCTCTGTACTCATTGGAGTTTAGAAGAATGAGTGGGGATCTCACTGAAACCTATCAAATGTTCAAAGGCCTAGATAGAGTTGATGTAGAGATGATGTTTCCAATAGTGGGGGAATCTAGGACCAGAGACAGCCTCAAAATAGCCTAAGAATGACTTAATTCTACTCTTACGTCTTATGGGGGAGGGCGGGGTAAAGATGTGTCTCTACCAGTGGAAGTGTAAGGCAGTCCTTCCCTCTGCTAGTCTGCTTGGGCAAGATGTAGCACCTGCTTAGCCCCTTGATCAGGGTCGTGTGAAGCCGTGGAGCAGGTGATGGATGGTTGTATGAGCAGCTGGTGCATATCACAAGTCCTGGTTTTGCAACCACTGACACCAGGCAGACAATCACTGAAGTGTATTGATGATAATGGCTGGGGTCACCCATCTTATAAAGACACTGTCCAGGAGAAGGCAATGGTAAAGCACTTCTGTAGAAAAATTTGCCAAGAACAATCATGGTCAAAAACCATGATCGCCCAGATCATATAACATGGCACCTAATGATAATGATGTCTTGTGGTCCTACAGTTATAGTCATTATTCCTGCAATCCTGATTGAGAATCTACAGAACCTGGCCCTTTATACCTCCCTCTACAAATGGATCCTCGACTTCCTAACTGGAAGACCACAATCTGTGCAGATTGGTAATAACATTTCCTCCTTGCTGGTGATCAATACTGGCACACCTCAGAGGTGTGGGCTTAGCCCACTGCTCTCCTCTCTCTATACCCATAACTGTGTGGCTAGGCACAGTTCTAATGCCATTGATAAATTTGCTTAAGGTACAACCATTGTTTTTGGAAAGCTTCTTTCGCCGTTGTTATTCTGTATTTGATATCTGTGTCGCACCTGCCATCACTTGTTATTAGGCTACCAAGATATCTGAATTTGTTGACTTGTTTGATGTTTGTATTTCCGATCTTAATCAGACATTGTGGGATGTTTGTCTTTCTGGAGATGACCATGCTTTCTGTCTTCTTGATGTTGATTGAAAGGCCTCTGTGATTACTTTCTGCTGCCACTATAGTCAATAGTTCTTGTAGTTTTGCTTCTGAGTCAGCTGTTAGTACGATGTCATCAGCATATGTAATGTTATTTATACTATGGCCTCCAATTGTGAAACCTTTGATGTCTTTGATACTTCTCAAGATATTTTCACTATACAGGTTGAATAAGTTTGGTTGAATAAAAATGACCATATTAACAGACAGAAAGATGAGCACGTACACTAAAAACAGAATACTGCAGTGCTACATTTATTCTATCCTGACTTATGGAAGTGAATGCTGGACCATTTCCCCAGCAATGGAAAAGAGACTAGAAGTAGCTGAATTATGGTTCTACAGGAGAATGTTAAAAATATCATGGACCACACACACATCAAATGAAGAAGTTCTCAGAAGAGCCCAAGCAGTTTGATCACTCATACCAACAATACGAGAAAGACAACTCAGATTCCTCGGACACATCATGCGGAAAGATGAGCTAGAAAAACTCATACTCTCTGGAAAATTGAGGGGAGCAAACCTGGAGGAAGACCTCAGCTTATGTACATCAAAAGCATAGCCAGGTGGCTACACATTGAGGAAATGGAAGTCATCCAAAAAATGAGGGATAGATCTATATGGAAAACCATGGTCACCAACGTCCACATCGGATAGAATGGTGATGGTGGCGTGTGTGTATCGCGAGGCACAATGTCTTAGCAGATTTCGAAAGCTAGTGTTAATTTATCTGCCTATTTCCCACGTGTTCGCTCGATTCGGCTATGCGAACTACACTTACAGCAAACAGTCACTTTTGGACATTAACTATCGATGCACCAACACAGTTTTGGACTATCCATTCAGCTTCCGCCAACTACCTCCGGAGTTAGTAAGGACACCGCAGACCTGCATTCAACTCACTCCGACCAGAAGGGCCCGGTGCCAGCGTCAAGACCGTAAACAAAGACAGGGTAAGTGCGGAGGTTTATGTGTCGGGCTAAAGGCTGATTTATACTTGTGAGTACGGGCTACGCCGTACCCTACGCAAGTGGCCTATGCTGTTGTGAGCATTTATACTTGTGCATTGGTGTGTCTGCGTCGCTCTGCAATTCACTGCCAAAACGTTAGTTGGCGGTGGGGTTTCTATGCCACTGTGTTGAGTTTCTTCCTGTGCTTCAAACAATGGTGATTGAAACTGAGCGTATCATGTTGGAGTTGGAGCTCATAAATGTTGAACAAGAGTTTCTTCTCCCTCAGTTCTGAAATGGCGGAGAAGAAGCAGCAACCGGAAATGCGTAGGTGGGAATGCGATGCTACCAAGTGGACCAATCACAGTTGTTGCGGTCTGCGTCACCACGACACATAGTTACATTTTGGGAGAGGTGCACGTTAGACTACGGCATAGGGTTCGGCATAGAGTACAGCGTAGGATACGCGGCTACGCTGTACCTACGGCGTACATTTGACACAGAAGTATAAGTTGGGCTTCAGGCTAAATCCACACCGGCCAGCGCTACCTAGCATTTTCCTCACCAATGTTCGGTCTCTGACAAACAAGCTGGACAAACTAAAGACTTGGACCCTCACACAAAGGCTTACGGATTGCAATGTCATGTTTTTTACGGAGATGTGGCTAAACAGTGATGTCCCAAACAACATGTGGAACCGGACGGGCGCACGGTCTTCAGGGCTGACAGAGCTGTAACAGCAACAGGTAAAAGTAGAGGAGGTGGTTTATGCATCTACGTGAATCGATCATGGTGTACTAACTCTACCATTGCTGACACTTATTGCTGTGCTGATCTGGAATACCTGATTATTAAGTGCAGACCTTTTTTATCAAGCTCGAGAGTTTACGTGCATTATTGCTGCCGCAGTTTATGTTCCACCGGATGCTAATGCTAAAGTAGCCATGAAAGACCTCAGTGCCGCTATTAGCAAGCTGCAGACATTGGATCCAGATGGAGCCTTTATTGTTGCTGGGGACTTTAATCATTGTAACCTATGTACCGTGCTTCCAAGATTTTACCAAAATGTATCAGGAACCACAAGGAGTAATAAAACCTTAGATCATGTCTACACAAATGTGGCTGACGCTTACAAAGCCACTACTCTTCCCCACCTGGGACAGTCCGACCATCTTTCACTGTTTCTGCTTCCCATGTATAGCCCGGTCATTAAATGTGTGAAACCCACAATGAAGACTATTAAGATCTGGCTGGAGGGTGCTGACTCTGCTCTTCAGCACCAATTCCAGTACACAGACTGGAGTGCATTTGCTGCCCATGTCACCACAGACTCTCAGAGTAACATTGCCTTATATACCAACTCTGTCCTTGAGCACGTCAACAAATGTGTAGATAGACTGACATCACAAAGACAAATAAAAGTTTCTCCCAATCAGAAACCATGAATGAACAGAGAAGTTCACCTCCTGCTCAAAGCCAGAGATTCAGCCTTCAGGTCTGGAAACCAGGAGGCTTACAGCTCAGCCAGGGCCAACCTGAGGAGGCAACTCTCTCAGGCTAAACACATATGCAAATAGAGAATCGAGGAGCATGTCAACTCCTCGGACCCCCGGCGCATGTGGCATGGCATACAGGTCATTACAGACTTCAAACCACCTCGTACTGTGCCTCCTTCCAGCTCTGCTTCCCTCCCTGATGAGCTCAATTACTTCTACGTTCGCTTTGACAGAGAGAACAAGGAGGTCACCCTCAAAGCGGATCTCGCACCTGGTGAACTGCCTCTTTCACTTTCCACCTCTGATGTTTGTGCCACACTGAACAGGGTGAATGTACGGAAGGCAGCTGATCCAGATAGAATACCTGGCCGTGAGCTCAGAGTCTGTGCAGGGCAGTTGGCCGGGGTCTTCACGGACTGTTTTAATCTGTCCCTGGCCCAGGCAACTTCTCACATCCTTATTGATGATGCAAAGATCATTGCCAGAGGCTCAGCAATCTCCTCCCTCACCTCCCACAGTAGCCTGGGGTACATCCTGTCCGGTCCCAGTGATGTATCCAACTTGATGCTTTCCAAAAGCTCCAGCACATCCTCTCCCTTAATATCTACATGCTCAAGCTTTTTAGTCCACTGCAAGTCATCTCTACAATCGCCAAGATCCTTTTCTGTAGTGAATACTAAAGCACTGATTTGGCAGGACATTGTGGGCCAAAAGGCCTGTTAAATGCTGAATTGTTCTGTGTTCTAATATAGGACGGATAAAAGGATCAACTTTATATAAAAACGCTATTTATAAAAAAACAATACCATTAACATTGCAAAATCACTGTTCAATAGATGTCCAATTATCACCTGCTGAATTGGACATCAGATTGGATAATAGTTACAAAGCAAACATTTGTAGGGATTTTCAGAAGGAATAGGGAGTGGAGCTGATTGGAGATTCTTATGGCGAACCAGTGGAAACACGTTGGGCAGAATTATCTCTCGGATCGAGGATTGATGTCCACGCTGCTGGAACAAAGGGGCATGTTAACGATCAGACACAAACAGGAGTCAGTGAGGCATGGGGCATGGGGCGTGGGGAGGATGAGAGCCATTGACCAAGATGTCTTTCCCAACAGATGAGTGGAAGAAGAAAGTGAGTGAATCGTATGCAGTGGCGATTGAGAAGCTGCAGGATGATCAGCGAATTAAGGAGAGTGAACTGGTGGAACTTAAGCATGTCTTCAGGTGAGGAAGAGATGACTGGGATTGTTGAGCAGTTCAGCAGAGGTGTTTGTCCCTACATCACCCTCTGCTCCACCGCCCATTCCTTCCTCCATATATCCTCAACCCTACCTTACACCGACTTATTGACTGGTGACAACCTCAGCCATTCTAGAATCCCTTCCACAGTCCAGCACCTGTTCACCCTCCCTCCCTCTCCTGACCCAACTCCTGCACCCCCACACTCTACATATCTTCAACCTTGCTGCTCATTTCCAACTCCCTCCGTCCCATTCGCACAGTGCCTCCTGCTCCTTACAGCCCCTACACCCCTCCCCATCTCTGTAACCCCACTGGCCCCCTACACAAATCCCCGTTTCTGTAACCCCTTCCGGAACCCTGCACCACTTCCTGTCTCTGTAACCCTCTCAGCCCCTACATTTCTGTCTGGCTCTATAATCCCCTCAGACCCCTACATCCATCCCTCTCTCAGTAAACTCCTCCCTACCCTCTGCCCCTGCTCATCTCTATAATCCCCTCTGTCCTCTACACCGCTCCCTGTCTCTATAACACCCTCTGGCCCCTAAGCCCCTTCCTGTCTCAGACGCCCTTTGCTCCTCTCAGAAGCTGCCTGAACAGTGCCCTGGTGTAGAGGTGGGGTGTGTGGGCCTGATGGGGATTACTGCATTAAAGGTGCTATATAAATGCAAGTTACTGTTGAGAGGGTCACACTTTAACTATGGACCCAATGGACCCCAGAAGGTTATGAGTGTCCCAGTTAAGTCAGTGACAGTGGTCATGTTTGTAGTCCTGGAGTCATTGCCACAAATCAGGCCCTTGAGTTCACTGACCCCATGCTGACCATGAAGCACTCTTCATAATATTGTAAAATTTGATAACTTGATGTCTCATTCAGAGATCCCCATGGTTCTGCCCCAGGCTGTCTGTAGGCTTATATCTGACACAGTCTTTAAACCCACCAGGGCCCTGTTTCCCTCTCTCTTTAAACCCATTGGAATCCTGTCTCCTGCTCCCTTAGGGTCCCAATAGGTTTAATCTCCTGCTCCCTTTAAACCCACCAGGACCTTGCATCCCGCTCCCTTTAAACCCACCGGGACCCTGTTTCCTGCTCCATTTAAACCCATTGGGACCTCGTCACCCACTCTCTTTAAACCCACGGGGGCCCCGGTTTAATGGAGGTGTAAGAGTGGGGGATTTGGACTGGAAAGTGAAAATCACCACCTTTCACAGTTGACACTGGCTTAGTGTCTCTCTCTCTGCAGCTCGGATGAAGCCTTCGGCAAAGTGAACATGAACTATCGGACGGAGAACGGACTCTCCCTACTTCACCTCTGCTGTATCTGTGATGGTGAGTCCCACTCAGCACCACCCCTACCCCTGTGTGGGTGGAGCAGTGCCTGTACAGCCAATACCCAAGTGTTAGCATTCTCACCTCATATGCAGACCACTCTGTGGTTTCACGCACCCCCCCCATCTCTCCCAACACATTCTACAATGTCTACAAAGTCCATCACAGGTAAAGCCCTCCCCACCCCACTGAGCACATCTACATGGAGAGCTGTCACAGACAAGCAGCGTCTATCATCAAGGACCCCACCTCCCAGGTCATGTTCTCTTCTCGCTACTGCCATCAGGAAGGAGGTACAGGAGCCTCAAGGTTCGGAAAGAGTTATTACCCATTAACCAGAGGTCCATGAGCCAGTCCTCATCAGATGATCAGAGGTGGAGAGGGTCGTAAACTTTAAATACCTCAGTATTTCAGAGGACTGTCCTGGGCCCAGCACAAAAGTGTAATTAGGAAGTAAGAACAACAGTGCCTCTACTTCCTTATGAGTTTGCAAAGATTTGGCATGACTTCTTAAACTTTGACAAATTTCCATAGATGTGTACTGAAGAGTATATTGATTGGCCTCTTCATCTCATGTTCTCAATATTTATTGCTTATTTATTTATTTTTTATTATTACTTCAATGGCATTTTTTGTTTCTGTGTATTTACTGTGAAAGCCCGTAGGAAAATGAATCTCAGGGCTGTGCGTGGTCACGTATATATGTACTTTAATAGTAAGTTTACCTACAAGTTTTTGAACTTTGAATGCCGGTGACCAACCAGAGTCTGCCTCCCTCAAAATCTCAAAGTAAATTATCAAAGAGCGTATATGTCACCAAATACAACCCTGAGATCCATTTCCTTGTGGCTATTCATAGTAGAACAAGTGAATGCAATAGAATTAATGAAAAACTACACTCACAAATTTTGACAAACAACCAATGTGCAAAAGAAGACAAGTTGTGCATATACAAAAATAAACAAATAATAATGATAAATAAATCATACTGAGAACATGAGTTGTAGAGCCCTTGACAGTGAATCTATAGATGTGGAATTGAGTGAAGTTATCCACACTGCTTCAGGAGTCTGATGGTTGAAGCACAGACCTATAGGTTGTGGAATCAGTTCAGTGATGTGGTGAGTGAAGTTATCCATGATGGTTCGGGAGCCCGATGGTAGAACCACAGAAACAGGTCATTCCCAGTAATTCCACGCTGACCCTTTTTGTCCATCTACTTTAAAGTAAGTTCAAACTTCAAAGCAGATTTATTATCAAAGTATGTATGTCACCATGTGCTACCCTGAGATTCTTTTTCTTGTGGGCAATCGCCGTAAGTACAAAGAAACACAACAGAATTAATGAAAAATACAAAAAGAAGAATAATAATAAAAATAGTTTAATCTCCACAATCTCTCCTCCTACGTCACGTTATATATGTTATGGGAGGTCTACAAGTTCCTGAAAGAACAGAATCAGAATCAGATTTAATATCACTGACATATGTCATGAAATTTGTTGTTGTTTTGGGGCAGCAGTATCGTTCAATACGTAGCAATTAAAAACTATAAATTACAAAAGCTATATTTTTTAAAAAATTAGATGGGTAGTACAAAAAAGAGGAAAGATAGTGAGGTAGTGTTTGTGGGTTCATTGTCCATTCAGAAATCTGATGGCGGAGGGGAAGAAGCCATTCCTGAAATGTTGAATGTGAGTCTTCAGACCTCTGTACCTCCTCCCTGACGGTAGCAATGAGAGATGGGGCATGTACTGGCTGATGGAGGTCTTTAATGATGGATGTCCCTTCTTGAGGCATGACATCTTGAAGATGTCCTGGATGCTGGGGACGTTGGACATGTACACACTCCCTTGGAAATCAGGTCCGCCCATGCCTCAAGTCCAACTCAACCAGCAATCAAAGAGGACAGCAGAAAGCCAACGAGCCAGAGTCAGATTTAATTTCATACATAATGAAATCTGTTGCTTTGCGGCAGCAGTACATTGCAATGTATAATAATAAAAACTATTAATTACAATAAGCATATAAATTAAATAAGCGATACAAAAAAGAGGGAAATAAATAGTGAGGTATTGTTAACAACAGGAATTCTGCAGATGCTGGAAATTCAAGCAACACACATCAAAGTTGCTGGTGAACGCAGCAGGCCAGGCAGCATCTCTAGGAAGAGGTACAGTCGACGTTTCAGGCCGAGACCCTTCGTCAGGACTAACTGAAGGAAGAGTGAGTAAGGGATTTGAAAGTTGGAGGGGGAGGGGGAGATCCAAAATGATAGGAGAAGACAGGAGGGGGAGAGATGGAGCCAAGAGCTGGACAGGTGATTGGCAAAAGGGATACGAGAGGATCATGGGACAGGAGGTCCGGTAAGAAAGACAAGGGGGGGGGTGACCCAGAGGATGGGCAAGGGGTATATTCAGAGGGAGAAAAAGGAGAGTGAGAGAAAGAATGTGTGTATAAAAATAAGTAACAGATAGGGTACGAGGGGGAGGTGGGGCATTAGCGGAAGTTAGAGAAGTCGATGTTCATGCCATCAGGTTGGAGGCTACCCAGACGGAATATAAGGTGTTGTTCCTCCAACCTGAGTGTGGCTTCATCTTTACAGTAGAGGAGGCCGTGGATAGACATGTCAGAATGGGAATGGAATGTGGAATTAAAATGTGTGGCCACTGGGAGATCCTGCTTTCTCTGGCGGACAGAGCGTAGATGTTCAACAAAGCAGTCTCCCAGTCTACGTCGGGTCTCGCCAATATATAAAAGGCCACATCGGGAGTACCGGACGCAGTATATCACCCCAGCCGACTCACAGGTGAAGTATTGCCTCACCTGGAAGGACTGTTTGGGGCCCTGAATGGTGGTAAGGGAGGAAGTGTAAGGGCATGTGTAGCACTTGTTCCGCTTACATGGATAAGTGCCAGGAGGGAGATCAGTGGGGAGGGATGGGGGGGACGAATGGACAAGGGAGTTGCATAGGGAGCGACCCCTGCGGAATGCAGGGGGGGGGAGGGAAAGATGTGCTTAGTGGTGGGATCCCGTTGGAGGTGGCGGAAGGCTTAGTGGTGGGATCCCGTTGGAGGTGGCGGAAGGCTTAGTGGTGGGATCCCGTTGGAGGTGGCGGAAGGCTTACTGGTGAGATCCCGTTGGAGGTGGTGGAAGGCTTAGTGGTGAGATCCCGTTGGAGGTGGCGGAAGGCTTAGTGGTGAGATCCCGTTGGAGGTGGCGGAAGGCTTAGAGGTGGGATCCCGTTGGAGGTGGCGGAAGGCTTAGTGGTGAGATCCCGCCACTAAGCACATTTTTCCCTCCCCCCCCCCCCGCATTCCGCAGGGATCACTCCCTACGCAACTCCCTTGTCCATTCGTCCCCCCCATCCCTCCCCACTGATCTCCCTCCTGGCACTTATCCGTGTAAGCAGAACAAGTGCTACACATGCCCTTACACTTCCTCCCTTACCACCATTCAGGGCCCCAAACATTCCTTCCAGGTGAGGCAACACTTCACCTGTGAGTCGGCTGGGGTGATATACTGCGTCCGGTGCTCCCGATGTGGCCTTTTATATATTGGCGAGACCCGACGCAGACTGGGAGACCGCTTTACTGAACATCTACGCTCTGTCCGCCAGAGAAAGCAGGATCTCCCAGTGGCCACACATTTTAATTCCACATCCCATTCCCATTCTGACGTGTCTATCCACGGCCTCCTCTACTGTAAAGATGAAGCCACACTCAGGTTGGAGGAACAACACCTTATATTCCGTCTGGGTAGCCTCCAACCTGATGGCATGAACATCGACTTCTCTAACTTCTGCTAATGCCCCACCTCCCCCTCGTACCCCATCTGTTACTTATTTTTATACACACATTCTTTCTCTCACTCTCCTTTTTCTCCCTCTGTCCCTCTGAATATACCCCTTGCCCATCCTCTGGTTCCCCCTCCCCACCTCCTTGTCTTTCTTCCCGGACCTCCTGTCCCACGATCCTCTCGTATCCCTTTTGCCAATCACCTGTCCAGCTCTTGGCTCCATCCCTCCCCCTCCTGTCTTCTCCTATCATTTTGGATCTCCCCCTCCCCCTCCAACTTTCAAATCCCTTACTCACTCTTCCTTCAGTTAGTCCTGACGAAGGGTCTCGGCCTGAAACGTCGACTGCACCGCTTCCTAGAGATGCTGCCTGGCCTGCTGCGTTCACCAGCAACTTTTAAGTGAGGTATTGTTCATTGGTTCATTGTCCATTCAGAAATCTGATGGTGGGGGGGACGAAGCTGTTCCTGAAATGTTGAGTGTGTCTCTTCAGGCTCCCGTACCACCACCTTGATGCTGGCAACGAGAAGCGGGCAAATACTGGTCCTTGATGCCTTTTTGAGGCATCGCCTTTTGAAGGTGTCCACGATGCTGGGAAAACTCGAACCCATGATGGAGCTGGTTGAGTACAATCTTCTGCAGCTGTTAATGATCCTGTGCAGTGGCCCCTCCATACCAGACGGTGATGCAACCAGTTAGAATGCTCTCCATGGTACATCTGAAGAAATTTGCAAGTGTCTTTGGTGACATACAAATCGTCGAAGAATCTACCATGTTTTACCATATTTTATTGTAAAAGAATTTACCCAGTAATCAAACAGAAATAAAGACACAGACCTTGGTATATGGTTAAGCCACAGGGAGCTGTTGCCTTACCATTTTGTCAACTTCAGGTTACATCTAAAATTTATACAGTAAAGTTTGGGCAATAGCCAACAGCTAAACATACTTATTGAACGAATTCAAGAAGCACTTGTTAGATATCAGCCAGTTGACAAATGTCTCTGTGCGGTGCACAACATTAGAACTGCATGTCCACATTCACTTCCCCTATTAGCCAGACAAAGACCGCCAATACCTCATTATTGGCATGGCCTATTGTTAGCTGGCACACGCAAGACAGAGTCTGTGTCTTATCCTGTCACTCTCATGACCCAAATCTTGGGTAATGCTTAGCTAGTCAAGCTTGACAACAAAAGTTAATTCAAAATTTAATTTTTCCCACACCAGTTCTCCTCATACTCCTAAGGAAATATAGCTGCTGTCATACCTTCTTTGTAATGGCATCCCAGTTGAGTCCCCAGGGTAGACCCTCAGAGATGTTGGCACCCAGGAACTTGAAATCGCTCACCCTTTTCACTGCTGATCCTTCACCAGAGTGGTGTGTGTTCCTTCAACTTCCCCTTCCTGAAGTCCACTATCAACCCCTTGGTCTTCCTGACACAAGACTTGAAGGAAGTAAGACAATAGACAATAGGTGCAGGAGTAGGCCATTCGGCCCTTTGAGCCAGCACCGCCATTCACTGTGATTATGGCTGATCATCCACAATCAGTACCCCGTTCCTGCCTTCTCCCCATATCCATTGACTCTGTTATCATTAAGAGCTCTATCTAACTCTTTCTTGAAAGCATGCAGAGAATTGGCCTCCACTGCCTTCTAGGCAGAGCATTCCACAGATCCACAACCCTCTGTGTGAAAAAGTTTTTCCTCAACTCCGTTATAAATGGCCTACCCCTTATTCTCAAATTGTGGCCTCTGGTTCTGGACTCCCCCAATATCTGGAACATGTTTCCTGCCTCTAGCGTGTCTAATCCCTTAATAATCTTATATGTTTCAATCATATTCCCTCCCATTCTTCTAAATTCCAGTGTGTACAAGCCAAGTCGCTCCAATCTTTCAACATATGACAGTCCCGCCATCTCGGGAATTAATCTCGTGAACCTCCACTGCACTCCCTCAATGGCAAGAATGTCCTTCCTCAAATTTGGAGACCAAAACTGCACACAATATTCCAGGTGTGGTCTTACCAGGGCCCTGTACAACTGCAGAAGGACCTCTTTGCTCCTATACTCAACTCCCTTGTTATGAAAGCCCACATGCCATTAGCTTTCTTCACTGCCTGCTGTACCTGTATGCTTACTTTCAGTGACTGATGAACAAGGACACCAAGAACTCATTGTACTTCCCCTTTTCCTAACTTGACACCATTCAGATAGTAATCTGCCTTCTTGTTCTTGCCACCAAAGTGGATAACCTCACATTTATCCACATTAAACTGCATCTGCCATGCATCTGCTCACTCACCCAACCTGTCCAAGTCATCCTGCATTATCTCAACATCCTCCGCACATTTCACACTGCCACCCAGCTTTTGTGTCATCTGCAAATTTGCTAATGTTACTTTTAATCTTTGTCTTACTTGATTATACTGGCAGAAGTCCATTCAGTCCACTGGGGAGGTTCTGGCTCTGTGAGAGGTCTCTCCATCCACCCCACTCCCACATGCTCTTCCCTACAGCCCTGCACACAAGAGCAGAGGAAAAAGGAGCAATAAGTGGTCACTCAGCCCTTCAAGTTTGTCCCACCAATCGTAGCGTCATGTAGTCACAGAGCACAGGAAAAGGCTTTTCAGCCCAACTGGACTGTGCTGAACAAGATCCATTTTGGATGCATTTGGCCCATATCCCTCTAAATCTTTCCTATCCATGTCACTGTCTCAGAACCTTGTAAATGTTGTTAATGTACCTGCCTTGACCATTTTCTCTGGCAGCTTGTCCCCTGCACAAACCACCCTCTGGTTCCCTCCCTTCTAATTTTCAAGCTCAGGATTAGACCTGGGTGTTCGGTGTTCATGCTGTCGTTTGTTAACAGGGAACAAGGCACACGTGAGGACCTTGATGCTGAAAGGTCTCCGCCCCTCCCGGCTCACCAGGAATGGATTCACCGCTTTGCACCTGGCTGCGTACAAGGTGAGTGTGATGGGTTCCTCCCCATTACAGTGGGGCTGCAGCGTCTCCACACAGGGCTGCTGCGTCCTGGCTCCAGAGACCTCCGGTTCAAGATGTAAGATTGCTCATTGTACATAGAATGCAGAACAGGCCCTTCAGCCCACCATGTTGTGCTGGCCAGAATTATTATTCAGGATTATTATTACTGACAAATCTGAAATTTGTTGTTTTGCAGCAGCAGTAAATTACTATAAGTTGCAATAAGAAATGCAAAAACTATTTATGCAGAAAGAGAGCATAAAATGGTGAGGTAGTGTTCATGGGTTCATTGTCCATTCAGAAACCTGATGGCAGAAGGGAAGAAGGTGTTTTCTGAATCACCTCAAGCTCCCGCACCACCTCCATAGTGGTCGGAATGAGAAGAGGAAGCATGAATTGAATGATGGGGGCCTTGTCTTTAATGGTGGATGCCACCTTTTGAAGATGTCCTCGGTGGTGTGGTGGAGAACCCCCAGGATAGAGTTGGCTGAGTTTACAACTTCCTGCAGCTTTTTCTGATCCTGTGCACTGGCTCCGCCATACCAGATGATGATGCAACCAGTTAGAATGCTCTCCACGGAATCTCTGTAGAAATTTGCTAGTCTTTCTTATTAAGTTCTGCGGAGGCCAAGTCATAGGGTGTATTTAAAGCGGAGGTTGATAGGTTCTTGATTTGTCTGGGTATCAAAGGTGACTGGGAGAAGGCAGGAGAATGGGGTTGGGAGGGATGATAAATCAGCCACGATGCAATGGTGAAGTGGACTTGATGGGCCGAATGGCCTAATTCTGCTTCTATCTGTAATTGTATTATGGTCTAAGTGATTTATTTTTGAACAAAAGGTTGTGTCTCCAGGGCAGAGATCTGTGAAAAGTGTACTCTGTGGGCTGGGGCCACAGTCAGTGAGGTAGCAGAGTGAGGTGGTGATTTAAACCATGTCCCATCTATTCCACACCGTGATCAGTAAAGTGTCCTGTGTAACAACAGCAGCAAACTGTTACAACCCACTAATCAATGAGACTAATTGGGTTAATTACATCCTGACAGATGTTCTGGTACAGAGGGACATCCTTCACTGATTTCTTAAACACTGTAAATATATTAACAATTACCCAGTCTCACTTTGTGACTCATTAATGGTTGTAATGAGTAGCCAGTGTTTCCCAGATGGGAATGCCTTCTGTGATAGAGGTCTCCTTCAAAGGTGGGGAGGGTTGTGCCTATGGTGACACCAGAGTGGTGTGTGCTCTTCCATGTGGCACCAGTGTGGGTTGTGGTGTGTGTGTGTGTCTGTCTGTCTCCCTGTCTCCGTGTGTGCATGTGTGTGAGAGTCTGCCTGTCTCAAGGTCTCATTGTGTGTGTGCATGTATGTGTCTGTCTCCATCTTAGTGTGTATGTATGTGTCTGTCTCCGTCTTAGTGTGTGAGTCTGTCTGTCTCCCTGTCATGGTGAGTGTGTGTGTGTGTGTCTGTCTGTCTCCCTGTCATGGTGAGTGTGTGTATGTGTCTGTCTCCATCTTAGTGTGTATGTATCTGTCTGTCTCCCTGTCATGATGAGTGTGTGTGTGTGTCTCCCTGTCATGGTGAGTGTGTCTGTCTGTCTGTCTGTCTCCATGGGTACAGGGCTCCATTGGTGATGGCCTCTGGCTCTCGTCCACAGGCAAGCTCTGACCTGGTGACTGCTCTCCTCCACGGTGGTGCTGACATTCAGCAGGTGGGCTACGGAGCACTCACTGCTCTGCACATCGCCACCATCGCCGGTCACAGTGAGGTAAGGGCCTTCCGACTCCATCTGGGCCATTCAATATTTGATGGGTTTCAATGAGATCCCCACTCATTCTTCTAAACTCTATTGAATACAGGCCCACAGCTTGCAAATGCTCCTCATACATTAACCCTTTCATTACCGGGAGCATTCTCATGAACTTCCTCTGGACCCTCTCCAATGCTAGCACATCTTTTCTTCAATAAGAGGTCCAAAACAATATTCCAAGTATGGTCTGACCAATGTCTTATGAAGCTTCAGCATGACATCCTTGCTTTTATATTCTAGTCCTCTTGAAATGAATGCTAACATTGCATTTGCCTTCCTTACCACCGACTCAGCCTGCAAGTTAACCTTTAGTGAATCCTGCACGAGGACTGCCAAGTTCCTTTGCACCTCTGATTTCTGAGTTTTCTCCATTTAGAAAATAGTCCATGTATTTATTCCTTCAATGAAAGTGCACGACCGTACACTTCTCTATACTGTATTTCATGTGCCTCTTCTTTTCCCGTTCTCCTATTGACAAAGTCCTACTGCAGACTCCCTGCTCCCTCAGCACTACCTGCCCCTCCAGCTACCTTCGTATCATCCACAGTATCTGAAGTAAACTAGCTTTATTACAGATTATCTTTATTTGTCACACGTACATGCAGTGAGCTGTGCAGTTTGCATCAACAACCAGCACAGTCGAAGATGTACTGGGGCAGCCTGCAAGTGTCTCCATGCTTACTAACCCTAACCTTTGGAATGTGGGAGTAAACCAGAATACCCGGAGGAAACCCACGTGGTCATGGGGAGAACATGCAAACTGCTTAAGGCTGATTTATACTTCTGCGTCAACTCGACGCCGTAGGTACGGCATCACCGCAAACCCAACGCAGTGCCTACGCGGATCCCTACGCCGTAGCCTGACATGCACCTCTTCCAAAATGTAACACCGCGTCGCGGCAACGCAGACCACAACGACTGTGACTGGTCTGCTTGGTAGCATCGCATTTCCTCCTACGCTGCAATAGCTTCCCATTGGGTGACTGAAAGACAGGGAAGGAACTCTGGCTGCAATGCTTTCCATAAAGCTTTACAGACCTCTGAAATTATGGAGGACACATTTCGCTTTTACGAAAAAAAGATGCTCACTTTAAACTTGTTTACCCCGAGAAAGACTACCACGACCACGAAGCCTTACACGGGCAGGTGTGTGAGCATGTGCGACATGCCCGAATTGTAGAGCGACGCAGACACACCAACACACAAGTATAAATGCTGACAATGCACGTAGGCCACTTACGTAGGTTACGGCGTCGAGTTGACGCACAAGTATAAATCAGCCTTTACAGTCAGTTAACAGAAATTGAACCTCAACCTGTGATCACTGGAGCTGTAAATCATTACGTTAACCGCTATACTACTGTGCCACTGTTTGACCCTTGAACAAGGAGACAGTGACCAGGAAAGACCCCCCCCCCACCTCCAGCACCTGCCCCCCCACCCCTTTACGGACACCGCCCCACACCCCCTCGCCTTCTAATCATGTTTGGTTGCTCTCTGCAGACTGTTGATATCCTCCTCCAACACGGTGCTTTTGTCAATGTGCAAGATGCCGTCTTCTTCACTCCTCTGCACATCGCCGCTTACTTCGGCCACGAGCAGGTATCCCTGCAGCTTCCACGGGTAAAGGCACCATTGGCATAGACAGAACGGGCAGACAGTTTCCTCTCCCCAGTGTGGGAATGTATAACACTGACAGCCTGCATTTAAGGGGAGAGAGGGGGTAACTTCAAAGGAGGTGTGTGGGATCAGTTTTTTTTTACACAGTGAAAAATGCAGTGCCTCGGTTGCTGGTGAAAGCTAACACAAAAAGTAGATCTGGCCCAGTAATTTCTGGGTAAAGACCTCCCACTAACTGAGCACATCTACATGAAATGCTGTCAAAGGAGAACAGCATCCATCATCAGGGACCTCCACCACCCAGGACATGCTGCTGCCATCTGGAAGACAATACAAGAGCCTCAGGACTCTCACCACCAGATTTAGGAACAGTTACTACACCTCAGCCATGGTGACATACAGTGCTTATAAAAAGTATTCACCCCTCCCCTTGGAAGTTTACATGTTTTATTGTTTTACAACATTAAATCCACTGTGATTCAATTTTTTTGATGCTGATCAACAGAGAAGACGCTTGTGTCAAAGTGAAAAATTTCTACAAATTGGTCTAAATTTATCACAATTACTAAACATAATCTGATTACATAATTACTTAACCCCTTCAAGTCAGTATTTAGTAGATGTACCTTTGGCAGCAATCATAGCCTTGAGTCTGTGTGGACAGATCTCTATCAGCTTTGCACATCTGGACACTGCAATTTTTCCCCATTCTTCTTTACAAGACTGTTCAAGCTCGGTCAGATTACATAGGGATCATGGGTGAACAGCCCTTTTCAAGTCCAGCCACAAATTCTCAATTGGATTAGGGTCTGGACTCTGACTTGGCCTCTCCAGGACATTAACCTTGTTGTTTTTAAGCCATGTCTGTGTATCTTTGGCTTTATGCTTGGGGTCATTGTCTTACTGGAAAACCAATCTTCTCCCAAGTCGCAGTTCCCTTACAGACTGCATTACATTTTCCTCCAGGATTTCCCTGTATTTTGCTGCATTCATTTTACTCTCTACCTTCACAAGCCTTCCAGGGCCTGCTGCAGTGAGGCATCCCCACAGCATGATGCAGCCACATCCATGCTTCATGGTAGGGATGGTGTGTTTTTGATGATGTGCAGTGTTTTGTCTTGTGGCCAAAAATTTTACCTGACCTCCCTGATTTGCAATTCTTGTAACGAACTGAAGGACTTCATAAAGTACATCTTGCCGACTGTTTGTGTGAAAAGACCTTAAACTTGCTAGAACTGAGGATGAATCTGAACATATCAATGCTTTGGCTTGTCTGGCTTTCTGCACCCATTGCAACGCAACCAACACTGCCAGCATCTCCACTGTAAACACCCCTAACTTATTAGATGTTCTTCTGCTGATTCCAATTTCTTTTGCTGGTATTACCACCCCAAACCCTGTCACTCCTGTTTCAGGTTCCTTCGCACCATCCGTATAAATGTGAGTATAATCACTATACTTTTCCATCACATGACAGTTAAATGCATTTACCAAATCTGTTTTATATCTTTCTTTCCTTTTTACCTCTAACAAATGCCAGTCTATGTCAGGCCATACAAGCTTCCATGGTTGCACTGGGTTTTGAGCAATGAGGAAGGGTTAATTAGCGATCTTGTTGTGAGAGGCCCCTTGGGTAAGAGTGACCATAATATGGTGGAATTCTTCATTAATATGGAGAGTGACATAGTTAATTCAGAAACAAAGGTTCTGAACTTAAAGAAGGGGAACTTTGAAGGTATGAGACGTGAATTAGCTAAGATAGACTGGCAAATGACACTTAAAGGATTGACGGTGGATATGCAATGGCAAGCATTTATAGGTTGCATGGATGAACTACAACAATTGTTCATCCCAGTTTGGCAAAAGAATAAATCAAGGAAGGTAGTGCACCCGTGGCTGACAAGAGAAATTAGGGATAGTATCAATTCCAAAGAAGTAGCATACAAATTAGCCAGAGAAAGTGGCTCACCTGAGGACTGGGAGAAATTCAGAGTTCAGCAGGGGAGGACAAAGGGCTTAATTAGGAAGGGGAAAAAAGATTATGAGAGAAAACTGGCAGAGAACATAAAAACGGACTGTAAAAGCTTTTATAGATATGTAAAAAGGAAAAGACTGGTAAAGACAAATGTAGGTCCCCTGCAGACAGAAACAGGTGAATTGATTATGGGGAGCAAGGACATGGCAGACCAATTGAATAATTACTTTGGTTCTGTCTTCACTAAGGAGGACATAAATAATCTTCCAGAAATAGTAAGGGACAGAGGGTCCAGTGAGATGGAGGAACTGAGTGAAATACATGTTAGTAGGGAAGTGGTGTTAGGTAAATTGAAGGGATTGAAGGCAGATAAATCCCCAGGGCCAGATGGTCTGCATCCTAGAGTGCTTAAGGAAGTAGCCCAAGAAATAGTGGATGCATTAGTGATAATTTTTCAAAACTCGTTAGATTCTGGACTAGTTCCTGAGGATTGGAGGGTGGCTAATGTAACCCCAATTTTTAAAAAAGGAGGGAGAGAGAAACCGGGGAATTATAGACCGGTTAGCCTAACGTCGGTGGTGGGGAAACTGCTGGAGTCAGTTATCAAGGATGTGATAACAGCACATTTGGAAAGCGGAGAAATGATCGGACAAAGTCAGCATGGATTTGTGAAAGGAAAATCATGTCTGACGAATCTCATAGAATTTTTTGAGGATGTAACTAGTAGAGTGGATAGGGGAAAACCAGTGGATGTGGTATATTTGGATTTTCAAAAGGCTTTTGACAAGGTCCCACACAGGAGATTAGTGTGCAAACTTAAAGCACACGGTATTGGGGGTAAGGTATTGGTGTGGGTGGAGAATTGGTTAGCAGACAGGAAGCAAAGAGTGGGAATAAACGGGACCTTTTCAGAATGGCAGGCGGTGACTAGTGGGGTACCGCAAGGCTCAGTGCTGGGACCCCAGTTGTTTACAATATATATTAATGACTTGGATGAGGGAATTAAATGCAGCATCTCCAAGTTTGCGGATGACACGAAGCTGGGCGGCAGTGTTAGCAGTGAGGAGGATGCTAAGAGGATGCAGGGTGACTTGGATAGGTTGGGTGAGTGGGCAAACTCATGGCAGATGCAATTTAATGTGGATAAATGTGAAGTTATCCACTTTGGTGGCAAAAATAGGAAAACAGATTATTATCTGAATGGTGGCCGATTAGGAAAAGGGGAGGTGCAACGAGACCTGGGTGTCATTATACACCAGTCATTGAAAGTGGGCATGCAGGTACAGCAGGCGGTGAAAAAGGCGAATGGTATGCTGGCATTTATAGCGAGAGGATTCGAGTACAGGAGCAGGGAGGTACTACTGCAGTTGTACAAGGCCTTGGTGAGACCACACCTGGAGTATTGTGTGCAGTTTTGGTCCCCTAATCTGAGGAAAGACATCTTTGCCATAGAGGGAGTACAAAGAAGGTTCACCAGATTGATTCCTGGGATGGCAGGACTTTCATATGAAGAAAGACTGGATGAACTGGGCTTGTACTCGTTGGAATTTAGAAGATTGGGGGGGGATCTGATTGAAACGTATAAGATCCTAAAGGGATTGGACAGGCTAGATGCAGGAAGATTGTTCCCGATGTAGGGGAAGTCCAGAACGAGGGGTCACAGTTTGAGGATAGAGGGGAAGCCTTTTAGGACCGAGATTAGGAAAAACTTCTTCACACAGAGAGTGGTGAATCTGTGGAATTCTCTGCCACAGGAAACTGTTGAGGCCAGTTCATTGGCTATGTTTAAGAGGGAGTTAGATATGGCCCTTGTGGCTACAGGGATCAGGGGGTATGGAGGGAAGGCTGGGGCGGGGTTCTGAGTTGGATGATCAGCCATGATCATAATAAATGGCGGTGCAGGCTCAAAGGGCCGAATGGCCTACTCCTGCACCTATTTTCTATGTTTCTATGTTTCCACATCATATCATAGGCTTTTTCAATGTCAAAGAACACTGCCACTACTGACTCTCTATTTGCCTGGGCCTTCCTTATTTCAGTCTCTAACATAATCACGAAGTCCATGGAATTCCTTCCCTTTCTAAAACCACTCTGATAACTTGCCAGCATTCCCCTCTTCTCAAGCTCATATGATAACCTTTCTGTTATCATCCTTTCCATTATCTTACATATACTTGATGTTAATGCAATTGGTCTGTAGCTAGTGGGTTTTGACAGATCCTTGCCAGGCTTCCTTATTGGAATTACTACTGCTTCTTTCCATGTACTTGGTAATATTCCCTCCTCCCACACTCTGTTATAAAAATGCAGCAACTTCAAGAGCGCTCCTTCTCCTAGATTTTTTAGCATCACAGAGCATATCAGATCTTTCCCTGGGGAGGTTGGTCTCGATCTCTTTATTGCTCTCACCATTTCTGCTAATGTAAATGGATCATCAATCATATCATCTGTTCCTTCCCTCCTGCTTAACACACCTGGGTGTTGGCTCATTATTCTTTCCCTTCTTCTTCTCCCTTCTTCAGACAAATTTTCTGAACTGTGTATCAGTACAAATGACTTGGCCATGACCTCAGCCTTATCCCTACTGGAGACTGCAGTTTCCTCCTCAGATATCATTACTGGATATTCCCATTCCCTTCTATCTCCTCCCATCCTCTTAATCATTCCCCATATCTCTCCCACAGGTGTTGTTCTTCCTACCTTGTCGCAAAAACTCCTCCAACTTGCCCTTTTAGCTTGACGTATAGTTCTTCTCACCACTGCCTGTACTTTCTTATATTGAACCGAATGCTGCATATTATGGGTTCTTTTAACTAGCCTGAATGCTCTATTTCTGTTTTTTACAGCCTGACAACATTCCTCTGTCCACCATGGTACCAGTTTTCTATTCATCCTATTTTTACTCCTCGGTATAGATCCTTCTGCTGCCATGATAATTGCTGAAGTCACCTGACTGTTTAATTCATCTACATTTCCAGAAATATCAATCTTTGTCAACCCTTCTTCACTCAACTTCTGGAACTTACCCCAATCAGCTTTTCCAAACACCCACTTTGGGGTTCCGCCACCTGGTCTTACTTCAACTCTTTCACCCATTGAACACAAAACTGGGTAGTGATCACTGCCTACTGTTGAAGCAGTCCAAACTCCCCAGTTACTAATGCCAGCCAAGGTATTAGACACTAACGTAATATCTAACACTGACTCAGTTCCTGTTGTTATATCTATCCTTGTGCCGCTACCATCATTCATACACACCAAATCCCTTTCTTCCATCAAATCTTCAATTACCTTTCCATTTGGATCTGTAATCTGATCCCCCATATTGTGCTATGAGCATTGAAATCTGCACACCACACTACTTTATGTCTGTTTTGTCCTTGTATCTTTAATAGGCTGTCCAAATCCAACCTTTTACATGGATTGTAGTAGTTAATTATAACCACTCCCTTCCCTCTCTCCCACACTTCCACCACTATGTATTCCTGATCATCTCCTTTCTCCAGTACCCTATATGGTATACCTTGCTTGATTAACATAGCACAACCCCCTCCTCCCCCTAGATTTCTATCTTTCCTTATCATTGTATACCCATATACCACAAAGTCTAAAGTTGGTTCCAACCAAGTTGCCTGAATACACACTACATCCGGTTTTACAACCATTTCTTTAATAAAGTGCTTGAATTCCTGGCTATTGGCCAGTAAGCTCCTTGCATTCCATTGTAAAAGAATCACCATAATTAGTATTAACCAACACATGACACTTCCTGGCTTGACTGATTACTGAGGTTCTCCCTCACTTCCTCCCATGTCAGTCCTACTAACCCTAAATGGTTTACTGCTGCTTTTACCACCAGCTGAATTTTGTCACTTTTTGACTTTACCTCAGCCGTACTATTAATCACTCCTGCAATGAATGTTTCTAGAGCCTTTTTGTCTACATAAATCCTGTCATTAGTTCTTTGTTGCATCTCTCATATCCCTATTGCTCCCTGTTCATTAGGAGCATTATTCTGTTCTCTTGACATTCTTACAGCTTCTGCATAAGTGATCTTTCTTTTCACTCTTATTTCTTGAATTTTAGTCTCCCGTCTGACAACCTCACACCCACTATATGCAACATTATGAGCTCCTCCACAATTACAGCATTTTGGTTGAACTCCTGTTCCACACTTTCCATATTCATGATCACCCCCACATCTAGCACATCTCCTCTGCCTTTTACAGTTTTTAGCCATGTGTCCAAACCTTTGACAATTATAGCACCTCAATGGCTTTGGCACATACACCCTTACTGGGTAACTCATGAAACCCAGGAACACCTTCCTTGGCACTCTTTCTTCTTCAAATTCAATCAATACAGATTCACTTTCCTTTTTCACTCCCTCCTTTGTTGTTTTCAGTCTTTGAACATTCATTACTTTCCCTCCTTTGATATTCCTCTTTATCTCCTCCATATTTATACTCATTGGTATCCCCGTGATCACACCTTTACAACCACTGTTGTGTGCTCCCACCCTCCCAGTGTATTCCACTTTGCATTTTCCTATCTCTTTTAGCTTGAGTGCTTTCTCAAGTTGTTCCTCATTCGCACATCTTACCAATAAGTTGCCATCATTAAGGACTTTTGCAAATACTATTTCCCCTATCTTATTTGTCAGAGTTGTTGTTAGCACAAACGGGTTAATTTTCTTCATATGTCCCTGAGCCTTCTCATTAAACCTAATTATGACAACACCTCCTCTCTGAGCTTGTTCATCTTCCTCACTTTCAGAGCTTTCTCCACTATCATTTCTTATTCTTTTATTCCCTTTGTCTTGGTTTTTATTCATCCGACCCCTCACTACCTCCTCATTCCCTTTATTTCTCCCTTCACAATAATCCACCTCTCCCCAGCAGCCTACCTCTGGTCCCAAGTCTCTATCCCTCTCCTTCTCCACTTTCTTTCCCTCAACCCAGCCTCTTATCTTGTCCGCCATTACTGGACCCACATGACCCCCTCCCAGCAATTTCCGTTCCTTCCCCACTCTCTTTCCCTCAACAGGTTCCAAACCACATTCACGCATCAAGCAAAACACAGCCAGCTTCCAGTCGAGCCAACTCAGCCACTCCCTTCTCAGACGCCGGATTGCCAGGCCACTCCTGAACGGAGCACGACTCCCGACCAGCAGTTGGACCTTCCAGATCCGGCGCCTCTCCAGCAGTTGGACCTTCCAGATATTGGTGTATTTTTACTACGATCAATTGAAACACCTTGACTGCACACAGATGATCTCCACTTAACTAATTATCTGACTTCCAAAACCAATTGGCTGCACCAGTGATGATTTGGTGTGTCATATTAAAGGAATGAATACTTTTGCAGTCAATTACTTTGTATTTTATATTTGTAATTAATTTAGATCACTTTGTAGGAATCTGTTTTCACTTTGACGTGAAGGACACTTTTTCTGTTCATCAGTGTCAAAAAAAATCAAAGTAAGTTCGCTGTGATTCAATGTTATAAAACATGAAAACTTCCAAGGAGATAAATACTGTAAACTTTGGAGGCAATTGGTGCGCTTCGAGAAGCACTTGGATGTGTAGGGAATGGGGGGATATGGACACTGTTGTTGGTTGTCAGTCTTTGTTTATGTATGGTTTTTCATAAATTATATTGAATCTATTTACCTTCCAGTCAATGCCTGCAAAAAAAATGAATCTCAGGGTGGAGTGTGTGTGTGGCCTCCGTCGGTCGTAGTCGACCACGGGTGCTGCGCCTCTGGTAGTCACTGGGAGTGACCTCTCCCAGGGCAGGGCAGAGTTGACATGGAGATCCGTCTGTTGCCCATGCAGTGGAATCCCCTCTCCATGCTGATGACGAGTCCAAAGGAATGACGAAAGTCGATACAGTTTGGTGCCAGCAGCATCGCAGGAGTTTCCGTGCCGGCGCTGGGTACAGCAGTCAGCCGCCTTCCGGACTCCGACTCCGGATTTTTCCTCGGGGTTTACTCCCAAGGCCTTTCCCGTGAGCGGGTATAGCCACAAGACAGTGGAGGTTTGAAATCGGAGTTTTCCCTCTCCTAGATGAGCTGCCATATGTGGTTAATGAGCCCTGTCTGCCCGGAGCAACTGATTTTAAGGTGCCAGTAGCCTGACTTTGCCCCTTCTCCTGTCAGTGAGAACAGCTCCGCCAGGCATAAGAACTAGGCCACACGTGAAGGCCGGGAGTTGGACTTGGTTGTCAGAGGCTGTTTGAGACGCGCACCATGAAGAACATTTGCTTAGCAGTGGGAGCTCATCCCCACTACCACCATTTGGCTATGACTACCTTTGGAGCCTAAAGGTGGTACATAGTGACATATACATACTTTGATAATAACGACTTTGAATTCTGAAATTTGATTGTGTAGGTGGAAGGATTAGTTCAGCTGTCCATTTGATTACTAATTTAATTGGTTCGGCACAACACTATGGGCCAAAGGGCCCACCCTGTGCTGTACTGTTCTATGCCCCATGTTGCAGTGTGGATATCCCCAATGTCTATAAGGTGATGTTGGAGCAGTGGATATAGCTGAAGTGCCAGATGACATTGAACCTGGATCTCCCGATTGCTGATATTGCATGGTGTTGTGCTAATCCTACACCACCGTGCTGCCCTTTAGATGGTTGAAGGCAGGGGTTCTCAGCCTGGGCTCTACAGACCCCTTGATAGGGGTCCCTGGCATAAGAAGGTTGGAGACCCCTGATTTAAAGAGATTTAGGCCAAATGCAGGCAAATGGGACTAGCTCAGTAAGGTACCTTGGTCAGAATCAAAGATATGAGCCAAATGGCCTGCTTCTCTGCTGCATTACTCTCTGCTTCTAGAACTTCCTTGTGACTCTGTGGTCGGGACCAGAACTCTGAAGCCTCGATACCAGATGATCCCTGAGAACCCTCTTCAGAATTAAGGGGAGTGTTTCTCCCCAGACAGGGAACCGGAATAAATCAGAGTCAGTTATTATCACTGACATCTGTCATGAAATTTGTTTTGCAGCTGCAGTGCAAGACATAATTATTATGTTACAGTAGGAGGTATATTTTAAGCCAAAGTAGTGCAAAAAGAGCACAAAATAGTGAATTAGTGTTCATGGTCTGTTTAGAAACCTGACGGCAGAGGGGAAGAAGCTCTTCCTAAAATGTTGAATGTGTGTCTTCAGGCCCCCATGTCTTTCATGATGGTAGTAATGAGAAGAGGGCATGTCCCAGATGGCAAGGGTCCTTAGTGATGGATGCCAACCTCATGAGGCATGGCCTTTTGAAGATTTGGAGTTGGGTATAAGAAGAGAGGGGAAAGACGGTTGGGGGATTGGGGCTGATGATCTCGCGCTGCTAATACAATTATGTATCCGTACAGGTCACCCGTCTGTTGCTGAGGTTTGGAGCGGATGCCAGTGTCAGCGGAGAGGTTGGCGATAGACCCCTACACCTCGCCTGTGCGAAGGGCTACCTCAACATTGTCAAACTGCTGCTTACGGAGGCTAGCTCGGCCGACGGTGAGACCACTGTAACAGGGCAACACGGGGACGGTTTGTGTCATCGTGGGCTGTGCTCCAGACCTGGGCTCTGGCTGACGGATTCCCGTTCCAGGCTGTGGGGGGCGGGGCTGGGCAACCTGGAAGTCGGAAGCCGGGCAACCTGGAAGTCGGAAGCCAGACAATCGAGAACTGCTTCCTTACTCCGAGCACAGGAATAGAAAAAGGTTGTTCGGCCTGTCTAACCTATCCCACCATCAATGTAACCATAGCTGATCCGCTCCAGGCTACATCTCCTCTTCAGTGGCAATCGGTATTGGGGGTAAGGTATTGGTGTGGGTGGAGAATTGGTTAGCAGACAGGAAGCAAAGAGTGGGAATAAACGGGACCTTTTCAGAATGGCAGGCGGTGACTAGTGGGGTACCGCAAGGCTCAGTGCTGGGACCCCAGTTGTTTACAATATATATTAATGACTTGGATGAGGGAATTAAATGCAGCATCTCCAAGTTTGCGGATGACACGAAGCTGGGCGGCAGTGTTAGCAGTGAGGAGGATGCTAAGAGGATGCAGGGTGACTTGGATAGGTTGGGTAAGTGGGCAAACTCATGGCAGATGCAATTTAATGTGGATAAATGTGACATTATCCACTTTGGTGGCAAAAATAGGAAAACAGATTATTATCTGAATGGTGGCCGATTAGGAAAAGGGGAGGTGCAACGAGACCTGGGTGTCATTATACACCAGTCATTGAAAGTGGGCATGCAGGTACAGCAGGTACAGCAGGCGGTGAAAAAGGCGAACGGTATGCTGGCATTTATAGTGAGAGGATTCGAGTACAGGAGCAGGGAGGTACTACTGCAGTTGTACAAGGCCTTGGTGAGACCACACCTGGAGTATTGTGTGCAGTTTTGGTCCCCTAATCTGAGGAAAGACATCTTTGCCATAGAGGGAGTACAAAGAAGGTTCACCAGATTGATTCCTGGGATGGCAGGTCTTTCATATGAAGAAAGACTGGATGAACTGGGCTTGTACTCGTTGGAATTTAGAAGATTGAGGGGGGATCTGATTGAAACGTATAAGATCCTAAAGGGATTGGACAGGCTAGATGCGGGAAGATTGTTCCCGATGTTGGGGAGGTCTAGAACGAGGGGTCACAGTTTGAGGATAGAGGGGAAGCCTTTTAGGACCGAGGTTAGGAAAAACTTCTTCACACAGAGAGTGGTGAATCTGTGGAATTCTCTGCCACAGCAAACTGTTGAGGCCAGTTCATTAGCTATGTTTAAAAGGAAGTTAGATATGGCCCTTGTGGCTACAGGGGTCAGGGGGTATGGAGGGAAGGCTGGGTTCTGAGTTGGATGATCAGCCATGATCATAATAAATGGCGGTGCAGGCTCGAAGGGCCGAATGGCCTACTCCTGCACCTATTTTCTATGTTTCTATGTAATCCCCCATCACCCTCAAACCCCTGACCTGTCAAACATTTCTCTCCCTCCTCTTTACACACTCCCAGTGATTCCGTCTCCACACCCCCGGGTGGAAAATTACACAGATTCCCTTCCTTCTGTGAGAAGCCCCGGCACACCTCAGTTTTAAATGTCTGCCCCCTAATCCTGTAACTGTCCCTTTGATTGAGGCATTCCCACTGGTTGAAACACCTTCACATCTCCCCTGTTGCATCCCCTCAGGATCTAAGATGTTTCATTAAGATCACCCACATTCTGCTAAACTCCACAGGATATAGATTCAACTTCTTTAACAGCTCCTGATAGCATCACTGTGTGGTGTGACTGTGGCGGTGTGACGATGGTGTGACCGTGTGGTGTGACTGTGGTGATATCACTGTGTGGTGTGACCGTGTGGTGTGACTGTGGTGATATCACTGTGTGGTGTGACCGTGTGGTGTGACTATGGTGATATCACTGTGTGGTGTGACTGTGGTGATATCACCATGTGGTGTGACTATGGTGATATGACCGTGTGGTGTGACTATGGTGATATCACCGTGTGGTGTGACTATGGTGATGTGACCGTGTGGTGTGACTATGGTGATATCACCGTGTGGCGTGACTGTGGTGATATGACCGTGTGGTGTGACTGTGGCAGTATCACTGTGTGGTGTGACTGTGGTGATACGACCGTGTGGTGTGACTGTAGTCATATCACTGTGTGGTGTGACTGTAGTGATATCACCGTGTGGTGTGACTGTGGTGATACGACTGTGTGGTGTGACTATGGTGATATCACCGTGTGGTGTGACTATGGTGATGTGACCGTGTGGTGTGACTGTGGTGATATCACTGTGTGGTGTGACTGTAGTGATATCACCGTGTGGTGTGACTGTGGTGATACGACTGTGTGGTGTGACCAAGGTGATATCACCGTGTGGTGTGACTATGGTGATATGACCGTGTGGTGTGACTATGGTGATATGACTGTCTGGTGTGACTGTGGTGATATGACTGTGTGATGTGACTGTGGTGATATCACCGTGTGGTGTGACTGTGGTGATATCACCGTGTGGTGTGACTGTGGTGATACGACTGTGTGGTGTGACCAAGGTGATATCACCGTGTGGTGTGACTATGGTGATATGACCGTGTGGTGTGACTATGGTGATATGACTGTCTGGTGTGACTGTGGTGATATCACCGTGTGGTGTGACTGTGGTGATATGACTGTGTGGTGTGACTGTGGCAGTATCACTGTGTGGTGTGACTGTGGTGATACGACTGTGTGGTGTGACTGTGGTGATATGACTGTGTGGTGTGACCAAGGTGATATCACCGTGTGGTGTGACTGTGGTGATATCACCGTGTGGTGTGACCAAGGTGATATCACCGTGTGGTGTGACTATGGTGATATGACCGTGTGGTGTGACTATGGTGATATGACTGTCTGGTGTGACTGTGGTGATATGACTGTGTGATGTGACTGTGGTGATATCACCGTGTGGTGTGACTGTGGTGATACGACCGTGTGGTGTGACTGTGGTGATATCACTGTGTGGTGTGACTGTAGTGATATCACCATGTGGTGTGACTGTGGTGATATCACTGTGTGGTGTGACTGTAGTGATATCACCGTGTGGTGTGACTGTGGTGATACGACTGTGTGGTGTGACTATGGTGATATCACCGTGTGGTGTGACTATGGTGATATGACCGTGTGGTGTGACTATGGTGATATCACTGTGGTGTGTGACTGTGGTGATATGACTGTCTGGTGTGACTATGGTGATATGACCGTGTGGTGTGACTGTGGTGATATCACCGTGTGGTGTGACTGTGGTGATATGACCGTGTGGTGTGACTGTGGTGATATCACCGTGTGGTGTGACTGTGGCAGTGTGACTGTGTGGTGTGACTGTAGTGATATCACCGTGTGGTGTGACTGTGGTGATACGACCGTGTGGTGTGACTGTGGCAGTGTGACTGTGTGGTGTGACTGTAGTGATATCACCGTGTGGTGTGACTGTGGTGATACGACCGTGTGGTGTGACTGTGTGATATCACTGTGGTGTGTGACTGTGGTGATATGACTGTCTGTGTGACTGTGGTGATATGACTGTGTGGTGTGACTGTGGTGATATCACCGTGTGGTGTGACTGTGGCAGTGTGACTGTGGTGATACGACCGTGTGGTGTGACTGTGTGATATCACTGTGTGGTGTGACTGTGGCAGTGTGACTGTGGTGATACGACCGTGTGGTGTGACTGTGTGATATCACTGTGGTGTGTGACTGTGGTGATATGACTGTGTGGTGTGACTGTGGTGATATGACCGTGTGGTGTGACTGTGGCAGTGTGACTGTGGTGATACGACCGTGTGGTGTGACTGTGTGATATCACTGTGGTGTGTGACTGTGGTGATATGACTGTCTGG
Source organism: Mobula hypostoma (assembly GCF_963921235.1). Lineage (NCBI taxonomy): Eukaryota > Metazoa > Chordata > Chondrichthyes > Myliobatiformes > Myliobatidae > Mobula > Mobula hypostoma. The sequence continues at coordinate 114,763,943 of NC_086108.1, forward strand.
TGTGACTGTGGTGATATGACTGTGTGGTGTGACTGTGGTGATATCACCGTGTGGTGTGACTGTGGTGATATGACCATGTGGTGTGACTGTGGTGATACGACCGTGTGGTGTGACTGTGTGATATCACTGTGGTGTGTGACTGTGGTGATATGACTGTCTGGTGTGACTGTGGCAGTGTGACTATGATTGTATGACTATAGTGAGCTACACAGATGTTTTGCTCTCCCCCTCTGCTGCGCTTTCTGTCTACAAATCTGTCTTTGTGTTCATTGATTTGCTCTCCATGCCCTCTGTGGTGGAGAATTTCACAGGTTCACCTCTCTCTGAAACCCACCTTTCTCCCCACCCACATATCACAATTTACGGCTAACATGAAGGTAGAAACCATCCCTTCACACCGATCCAAGCCGCACCTCAAGTGAGCCATCAGTACTCATACCAACCCTGTTCCCCAACACTGGTCATGACTGATATATTAAATACACAACAGTAACCAGCTGTGTCTTCGTGATTCAAGTCCCGTGGGGAGTCAAGTGCTCGTGCAGATACTTGTTCAATATTGTGAGGGTCTCTGCCCCAACCTTCCCCTCAAGCTGTCAGTTTCAGATTCCACCCTCCCTCTCGGTATCCTGCTCCAACTACCCTCCCCCAACCCCACTGAAACACCTAGCCTTTTCCCCTAACCTCTGCCCTCTGCTGTCTGCTTATAGCTGCCTCTCCAGTGGGGAAACATTTCTCACAGTCTCTCCATGTATGCTCCTTAGTTATAGAGTCTTTCAGTACTCCAGCACAGAAAAGGCCATCAGCCCATCTAGTCTGTGCTGACCTGTTATTCTGCCTAGACTCATCGACCTGCACCTGGACCATAGCCCTCTGTTCCCCTCTCATCCATGTATCTATCCGAACTTTTCTTAAATGTTGAAATCAAACTTGTGTCCCCCATTTCTGTTGGCAGCTTGTTCACCAATCTCACCACCCTCTGAGTCAAGCAGTTGTCCTTCAGGTTCCCCTTAAACATTTCTCCTTTCACTCTTAACCTGTGACCTCTATTTCTCACCTCACCCAACCTCAGTGGAAAAAGCCTGCTTACATTTACCGTATCTACACCCCTCATAATTCTGTTTCCCTCTTCCAAATCTCTCCTCAATCTTCTACATTCTAGGGAATAAAGCCCAATTGTTCAACCTTTCCTTATAACTCAGGTCCTCAAGTCTTGGTACCATCCTTGTAAATTTTCTCTGCACTCTTTCAATCTTACTTACATATTTCTTGTAGGTAGGTGACTAAAATTGCACACAATACTCCAACTTGGCCCTCAGCAACATCTTGTACAATTTCAACATCATATTCCACTTCTTGTACTCAATACATGGATTTAAAACCTTTCTTTACCCATCACACTACTTTCAAGAATCTCTCTGTTCTACTGCACTTCTCAGTGCCTTACTACTTACTGTGTAAGACGTACCCTGGTTTGTCCACCCAAAGGGCAACATTTACCTTGCACTTTTCTGCATTAAATTCCATCTGTGACGGGGTCCTGAATTACCCCTATGAACTGTGCTCGATTACCCCTATGAGCTGTGCTTTTGAAAAGAGAGAGAGAGATATTTAACACTGACATCTTGTTTTTAAGAGAGAGAGAGAGGCGAAGAATGCTCACAGTATGTTTACATTTTTACAAGGATGCTGCCTGCTTGGAAATCCTTACAGACAGAGAAGGGAGGAGCTGTTTGAGAGACACTTGGTATTCAGCATGGGGAGATAAATAGAAGGTCAGATGATAGACCTCAGACACATGGTTTTGGACACCGAATGAGCTTGTTGTGCCTACAGAAAAAGTGGATTTTGGAGGATCAATCAGGTAGATCCATCAGTGGCTCTCGCAGTGTGAACAGGGTGTGACCGGTGGGGAGTTGTTAGTTCCACCACAGAAGAACGGTCCCCTTTGTCGTGGTCACAGTCGGTGACTTCTAAAGGATTTCGGAGGACAATGGGAAAATTGACGGCGTCAGCTCACCTGAAGACTCAAATCTCTCCTTCTCTCTCTCGCCATCACTACTCAACTCAATACCACCAACTGAACTGAACTTTACTCATCATTGTAAGACTGTATCTATTTACCCCTAGACTTGAAGAAGCTTGATTTTTCATATATTTCCACACTTACTTATAATCATTGCTAACCTGTTTTATATATCTACATTTATATTACTGTATTGCGTAGTTACTAATAAATATTATTAGTTAATAGCAATACCAGACTCCAAAGTGTTTTCCATCTCTGCTGGTTCTTTAACCCGTCACTGGGTACGTGACACATCTGCCATATTTCAGTTCATTTTCCCAGCTGGTCCAGATCTGCTGCAAGTTCTGATACTCTTTGCTGTCCACTGTACCCCCATTCTTGGTGTCATCTGCAAATTTGCTGATCCAGTTAACCACATTATCATCTGGACCATTGATATAGATGACAAACAACAATAGACCCAGCACCGATCCCTGAGGCATTCCACTCATCACAAGCCTCCAGTCAGAGAGGCAACTCTCTACTATCACTCTCTGGCTTCTCCTGTGAGGCCAATGTCAAACCCAATTTACTACCTCATCTTGAATGCTGACCAACTTTCCATGTAGGACCTTGTTAAATGCCTTGTTAAAGTGCATGTGGACAACATCCACTGCCTTGCCTTCATCAACTTTCCTGGTAACTTCCTCAAAAAAACTTTTTCAAATTGGTTAGACACTACTTACCACACACAAAGCCATGATGAGTATCCTTAATCAGTGTCTGTCTTTTCAAATACTTATATATCTGGTCCAATAACTTGCCCACTATGGTTGTCAGGCTCACCAGCCTATAATTTTCTGGTTCATTCTTTAAACAGAACAACTTTAGCTATCCTCCAGTCCTCCACACCTGACTCGTGGCTGCAGATGCTTTAAACATCTCCGCTATGGCTCCTGCAATTTCTGAACTAGCCTGACAGACGGTCTGAGGGAACACCGTGTCAGGCCCTGGGGATTATTTATCCAGCCTAATTTGCCTCAAGACAGCAAGCACCTCCTCCTTTGTAATTTGTATAGGGTCCACGACTTTGCTGCATTGACTCACATCTCTAGATTCTGTGTTTGTCTCCTGAGTAAATACAGATGCAAGAAGTCCATTTATGACCTCCCCCATCTCTTGCAACTTCATACATAGGTTACCATTCTGATCTTCCAGAGGACTAATTTTGTCCCTTGCTATCCTTTTGTTCTTATTCATATCCCTCCATAACCCTCCCATCCATGTACTTCTCCGAATTTCTCTTAAATGTTGCATTTGAACCCACATACTTCAATTCCAGTGGCAGCTCAGTCCACACACTCATCACCTTCTGACTGATCAAGTTCCCCTTAAACATTTCACCTTTCACCCTTAAACTATGCCCTCCAGTTCAAGTGTCGCCCAACCTCCGAGGAAAAGCCTGCTTGCATTTACCCTATTTCTATATATAACTCTTCAAGTTCCCCCTCATTCTCCTTCACTCGAGGGAATCAATCCAACAACTAAATCAAATGTTTCCAGTAATTCAGGTTCTCAAGTCCTGGCAACTTAGTACAGAGTACATTTTCTCTGTACTCTTTCAATCTTATTGATCTCCAGAAACACCTTGCTTGTTTTGGCTTAGTTGTATCTTCAATGATACTAATGAGTGTTATTCCCTGTTCCCTGGTGATTCCAGTTAATTCCCTGGACAATGAGGACCACTCTCCTCTCCACTTCTCCTCCCGCTTTGGCCACCATGAGATCGTCAGTTACTTGCTGCAGGGAAACTTTGGGGTGCAGCCTCATGCCGTGAACATCTACGGAGACACAGCTCTACACCTGTGAGTTAAAACCAAACTACAGAAGGAATTTGGGTTGGAGGAGGGGTTGAGCAGCACCCATGGTGGCGAAGGAGAGTTGGCCATTGATGGATCAAGTCCTTGCATAGGGCTGAGTGTTGAGTGAAGATAAATTTGTTATAGTTGGAAAAATGGATTGGAAGATGGATTTTAATGCAGACAAGTGTGAGGTGTTGCACTTTGGGAGGACAAACCAGGGTAGGTCTTACACAGTGAGTGGTTGGGTACTAATGGATTCTGATGTTTTTGATGCAAGGTTCTTTTTGGACATCAGAAGAGAGGCATCAAACTTGTTGCTCCCAATTGTTTTATTAAGAGTTAATAGAACGAAGTGTTGTTAATGTCAAGGTGCAAACGTTTAGTCGCTAAATTAGAGTGACTAAAGGCTAAAAGAAAAAGGTGACCAATGTGGTCTTGTATTCCAAAGATAAGAAATATTTCATTCAAATTCGTAGATAAGAGTTAACCAATTAGATAGTCCCTATTCAAATAGTACAACACCAGAGAAGCTTTCAGAGCTCTCCAGAATGATACAAAGAACTGTAACCACGAAGGGATACACTAAACAATTACATATACATACTGTGACCACTAGGGGACACACTGAACAACTACATATACATACTGTGACCACTAGGAAACATACTAAACAATTACCTGTATTAAGTAGTTATATAAAATACAAAGGGGCATAAACTGTTAAACTGCAAAGAAAATGACAATTAAACAGTATAATCCAGAAGAGCTGAGGAGTGCAGAAGAATAGAGGGATCAGGAAGCACAGTCCATAATTCCTTGAAAGTGCTGCCACATGTAGTTAGGGTTGTAAAGAGAAATTTTAACACGTTGACCTTCATAAATCAAAGTATTGAATACAGGAGATAGGATCTTAGGTTGGAATTGTATAAGACATTGGTGAGGTCTAATTTGGAGTATTGTGTCCAACACACTCAAAATGCTGGCGGAACTCAGCAGGCCAGGCAGCGTCTATGGAAAAAGTATACAGTCGATGTATTGGGCCGAGACTCTAATCAACAGTGATTAAAATAGAAAATAGTCTGATTGGCCTGTTCCTCGCTATGTCTGCAGACATATTTGTGGGTTTGGCATAGGATCTGACCCAATGAACATGCTAAAATCTGATTTTCCACAGAGGTGGTGGGTAGTGGACTGAGTTGCCAGAGGAGGTGGTGGTAGAGATGGATACAATTGCAAACGTTTAAGGACCCTTGAACAGAAACATAGATAGGAAAGGTTTAGAGGGATGTGGGTCAAACCCAGGCAAATAGGATTTGCTTGGATGGGAATTCTGGTCAGCAGGGACAAGTTGGGCTGAAGGGCCTGTTTCAGTGCTATGTGACTCTCTGTTGTGTGCTATGTAACACTTACTGGTATACAAAGGGCCCGAAGGATTGTTGAGGATCCCTACAATCCATCTCACAGTCTCTTTGACTCACTACCATCAGAAAGGAGGTGCAGGATCATCAGGACGAGGCCTGGACTGGATATCAGCTTCTTCCCTCAGGCTGTGAGACTGATAAATACCCTGCCACCACTGAGGTCTCATCACCAGGACAGCGAGCTGTTTACTCTTTACTGCATTTCGAACTCATTAACTTATTTATTAACTTATTTATGCTGTGTGGGATCTATGTTTTGTGGGTGCACCGTGGTCCGCAGGAATGTTGCTTTGTTTTGTTGTTCATTTGGCCAGTCAGATGACAATAAACATGAACTTAACAAGTCGGAAGGGTCTCAGACCCTGGGTCTGATCCAGGACAAGTTAGAGCTCATTCCAGCCGGCAGGAAGCCCCTTCTCCCACGGGGGCGGGGGTGGATCTCATCCCACAAAATTATCACTGCGCTGAAGGTCAAAGCTGAGACTGCTCGGTGTTAATACCGTAAGACATTAGGCCATTTGGCCTTTTCAATCGTGCTATCCCTCTCAACCCCATTTTCATGCCTTCCTCAGTAACCTTTGATGCCCTCACTAACCAAGAACATGCCAACTTCCACTGTAAATATACCCAGTGATTTAGCCTCCACAGCCATCAATGGCATTGAATTCCACAGATTTGCCAACTTTTGCCAGAAGAAATTCCTCTTAATTTCTGTTCTAAAAGGATGTCCCTGTATTCTGAGGCTGTGCTTTCTGGTCCTAGACTCCCCCACTGTCAGCAACATCCTCTCCACATCAATTCTATCTAGGCCTTTCAATATTCGATAGATTTCAGTGCGATTCCACCCCCCCCCCATGCTTCTAAACTCCAGTGAGTACAAGCCCAGAGCTATCAAATGCTCCTCAGAAGGTTAAACCTTTCATTCCCAAGAGCTGGTAATCAAGAGGGGCTCTGGGGGCCCTCTTGGGCTAAAGGCCCCTCCTATCTCTGCTGCGAGATGCAGCCCCTCCCAACTCCACTCTGAATGGGGAGGCTGGAGACCCAGGTGTGTCCCCTTCAGCAGTTACAATGAGGAATTGCAAAGGGGTTCCACCTGGAGGACAGAGGGAATGGGGAGGTGGGGGGGTGGTCGAGGGATGGGGAGGAGGAGGTGGAGCATGGAGGTGGGGATCGGAAAGGGTCTGGTATGAAACCAGAACACCAGCACGAAGGAGAAGGGCTGAGCTACCTTCAAGTCCCCTGTGATGGTTGACGGATCAGGATCAGAATTGGGGTTAATATTACTGGCATACAGTGTGTCATGAAATCTGTTGTTTTGTAGCAGCAGTGCATACAATATATAGTAAAAACTGTAAATCACAGTAAGTAAATTAAATGCAAAATGAGGAGGAAAAAGTATTGAGGTAGTGTTCATGGGTTCATTGTCCATTCAGAAATCTGATGCAGGGGAAAAAGCTGTCCCTGAATCATTGCGTGTTTGTGTCTTCAGGCTCCTGTACCTCCTCCCCGATGATAACAATGAGAAGAGGGCATGTCCTGGCTGATGGGGGTCCTTAATGATCGGTGCCGTCTTTTGACAGTGTCCTGGGTGCTGGGGAGGCTGGTGGAAATCTAGGGGCTGAATAGCCCGCTGGTTTTGGCCTTGCAGTGTGTGGCTGGAGCAGTCACTGCTGCTGTTTGTTCATCCCTCAGGGCCTGTTACAACGGCAAAATGGAAGTGGCCACTGAACTGATCCGTCTCTCGGGGACTGAGAGCCTGACCAAGGAGAACATCTTCAGTGAAACCTCCTTCCACAGGTGGGTGTCGCTCGGCCAGAACCTTCGGCCTTCCACCTCAGCCTCTCTCCGGCAGCCCAAGTCTGACCACCCGAGCTTCTATCCTTTCTCTTCTTTGTCTGCAGCTCCTGCACCTATGGCAAAAACATCGAGCTGGTGGAGTTTCTGATCAACCAGAACGCCATGAGTATAAACCACCAGGGGAGGGACGGACACACTGGTGAGAGTATTTGTGGTGTCAGTGAGTCATCCTGCACACGGATATGCCCTTCGGCCCATCATATCCCTCCCACCACCACCCCATACCAACCCCATTCCGGCACTTGGTCTGCACTCTTCTCTGCCTTGGTCATTCAGATGCTTGTTTAATGCTGTGAGACACTCTGCCTCCACCTTCCCCCTCTGTTAGTAAGTTCCAGAATCCAACCCCTCTCCAGGGGGAAAATATTCCACCTCAGATCTTCACTCAATGTCTTCCTGCTCACACTAAGCTTCTCCCTCTTGATTTTGGACATGTAGACTTATTGACGTCCAGACAAACAGCAGAGTCCCTTGCAGAACGCCACCAGTATTAGATCTTCAGTCAGAATCACATGCTTTACCATGACCCTCTTACTTCTATGGCCAAGTCAAATTTGAATCCAATCCACCAAGTCCCCATGGATGTTGATCTTCCGGACAAGTCTTCCATGATTGCCCTTGCTAATGTCCATATAAACAACATCCACTGTCCTGTCCTCATCTTCATCACCTCATCAACTAAACTGTTTCAGGAGTAAGACATGACCTTCCTCACACAAAGCCATGCATTTTATCTCTTAAAAAGTCTGTGCTTTTCCAGATGTGAGCAAATCTTATCCTTAAGAATTAGAGGAATCCTCCTCGCTAATCATTAAGGATCACCAGCCTATTGTTGCTGGTTCATTCTACTGCCTTTCTTTAACAAAACAAAAACATTGGTTTTCCTCCATCCCTCTGGGCCAAAGCTGTCGCTAAAGGGGAGACAAAGATCTGTCAACACCCCTGCAGTCTCCACTCTCACCTCTCTCAATAACCTGGGATAGATCCCACTGGCCCTGGGGAATTATCCACTTCGTTCTTCAAGGGACGCAAAACCACCACATCTTGATATCAACAGCCTCGAGTATCAGTACCCCCTCCCTGATCTCCCTCTCCTTTATGTCCTTCCCTCGCCTTCATCATTTGGCTTTCCCCTTGAGTGGTCCCTTGTGAATCTTTTGTTTTTTAATGAATTTATAAAATACCTCGGATTCTCAATTCTCCCCACCAAGGATATTTCAAAGCTGCTCTAACTCATCCTCAAATTCAAGTTTAATTGTCATTCAGCCACACATGAATGTAGCCAAATGTAACAGTGTTCCTTTGGGGCCAAGGTGCCAAACACATTACTAACAGCCCACAGCCCACAGTACAAATAACACAGATGGTTATGGTTACAGGAAAAAAAAATATAGTCACAAAGAAAAATAATAATAATATAGCCCATCCCTGAGTGACATGACTAGATTGATGGTACACACACACAAAATGCTGGAGGAACTCAGCAGGTCAGGCAACATCTAGGAAAAGAGTACAGTTGACCTGAAATGTCGACTGTACTCTTTTCCATAGATGCTGCCTGGCCTGCTGAGTTCCTCCAGCATTTCAAGCGTGTTGCTTGGATTTCCAGCATCTGAACATTTTTTCTTGTTTGTGATTAGATTGCTGGGGAGGCAGGGTTTGAGGGTCGGCACAACATTGTGGACCGAAGGGCCTGTACTGTGCTGTACTATTCTATGTTCTATGTATGTTGTCCTAGTCCAGCTTGTCCTTCCACTAAGTGAACACTGGAGGGCAGCACAGAGCAAACATTAGAGAGCCCGATTCTCTGATGCCCTGTTTTAAATTCTCTCCTGATGCCTTTGTATTCCTCAAAGTCCCTATCTCATTCCGGTTTCCTAAACCTTACATATGTATCTTTTTCCCTCTTACATACCTGAAAAATGAAACATAGATGCTTCAGGACTTTTCTTAATCTTACTAGGTAGTGATATTTCGGTCCTCTTTGCTCTCCTAATTTCTTTTTATGTGGCCCCTACATTTAGAATCAGAATCAGGTTTATTGTCACTGGCATGTGTCGTAAAATTTGTTAACTTAGCAGCAGCAGTTCAATGCAATAAATTATATCGAAGAAAAATAAATTAATAAATTGCAGTAGGGAAGAAGCTGTTCCTGAATCACTGAGTGTGAGCCTTCAGGCTTCTGTACCTCCTGCCTGATGGTAACAGTGAGAAAAGGGCATGCCCTGGGTGCTGGAGATCCTTAATAATGGACGCTGCCTTTCTGAGACACCGCTCCCTGAAGATGTCCTGGATACTTTGTAGGCTCGTACCCAAAATGGAGCCGACTATATTTACAAACTTCTGCAGCTTCTTTCGGTCCTGTGCAGTAGCCCCTCCATACCAGACACTGATGCAGCCTGTCACAATGCTCTCCACGGTACATCTATAAAAGTTTTTAAGTGTATCTGTTGACATGCCAAATCTCTTCAAACTCCTAATGAAGTATAGTCACTGTCTTGCCACCTTTATAACTACATCGATATGTTGGGACCAGGTTAGATCCTCAGAGATCTTGACACCCAGGAACTTGAAGCTGCTCACTCTCTCCACTTCTGATCCCTCTGAGGATTGGTATGTGTCATTCATCTTACCCTTCCTGAAATCCACAATCAGCTCTTTCGTCTTACTGACGTTGAGTGCCAGGTTGTTGCTGCGACACCACTCCACTAGTTGGCATATCTCACTCCTGTACACCCTCTCATCACCACCTGAGATTCTACCAACAATGGTTGTATCATCAGCAAATTTATAGATGGTATTTGAGCTATGCCTAGCCACACAGTCATGAGTATATAGAGAGTAGAGCAGTGGGCTAAGCACACACCCCTGAGGTGCACCAGTGTTGATCATCAGCGAGGAGGATATTTTATCACCAATCCGTACAGGTTGTGGTCTTCCGGTTAGGAAGTCGAGGATCCAATTGCAGAGGGAAGTACAGAGGCCCAGGTTCTGTAACTTCTCAATCAGGATTGTGGGAATGATAGTGTTAAATTCTGAGCTATAGTCGATGAATAGCATCCTGACATAGGTGCTTGTATTGTCCAGGTGGTCTAAGGCCATGTGAAGAGCCATTGAGATTGCATCTGCTGTTGACCTATTATGGCGAAAGGCAAATTGCAGTGGGTCCAGGTCCTTGCTGAGGCAGGAGTTCAGTCTAGTAATGACCAACCTCTCAAAGCATTTCATCACTGACTGTCAACGTGAGTGCTACGGGTCAATAGTCATTAGGGCAACTCACATTATCCTTCTTAGGCACTGGTATAATTCACAACGCATTGGAGGAACTCAACAGTTCGGGCAGCATCTGTGGAAACAATCAGTCGACGTTTCGGGCCGGAACCCTTCGTCAGGTTCCGGTCCGAAACGTTGACTGATCGTTTCCACAGATGCTGCCCGACCTGCTGAGTTCCTCCAGCGTGTTGTGAGTGTTGCTTTGACCCCAGCATCTGCAGATTATTTTGTGTTTACTGGTATAATTGTGGCCTTTTTGAAGGAAGTGGGAACTGCCGCCCGTAGCAGTGAGAGGTGGAAAATGTCTTTGAATACTCCCGCTAGTTGGTTGGCACAGGTTTTCAGAGCTTTACTGGGTATTCTGTCGGGGTCTTCTGCCTTGCGAGGGTTTTAAAGACAGTCTAATATCAGCCTCTGAGACAGAGATCACAGGGTCATCAGGTGCAGCAGGGATCTTCACAGCTGTATTTGTGTTCTCCCTTTCAAAGCGGGCGTAGAAGGCGTTGCGTTCAGCTGGTAGTGAAACATCGCTGCCATTCATGCTATTGGGTTTCTCTTTGTAGGAAATATTGTCTTGTAAACCCTGTCAGAGTTGTCGTGCATCCGATGTTGCCTCCAACCTTGTTCAAATTTGTCACATTGTCCTTGAAATAGCCCTCCACAAATCATACCTGGTTTTCTGGTACAAACCTGGGTCGCCAGACCTGAATGCCACAGATCTGGCCTTCAGCAGATGACGTACCTCCTGGTTCATCCACGGCTTTTGGTTTGGGAATGTACGTCAAGTCTTTGTAGGCACAACTACAGCATACTCATCCAGATTCGAAGATGAATCCTGGAATATAGTCCAATCCACCGATTCGAAGCAGTCCTGTAGGTGCTCCCGTGCTTCTCTTGTCCATACCTTCTTGGTCTTCACTACTGGTGCTGCAGTCTTCAGTCTCTGCCTATACTCAGGGAGTAGAAGTACAGCCAGGTGGTCAGACTTCCCAAAGTGAGGGTGTGGAATAGTATATAATGGTGGTGTAGCAATGGTCCAGTGTGTTGTTTCCTCAGGTATTGCAAGTGATCTGTTGATGGTAGTTGGTTAGTGACATTTTCCAGACTGGCCTGGTTAAAATTCCCCAAGACGACAGTGAAGGCGTTAGGGTATGCTGTTTCGTGCACATTGATCCCGTTGCTCAGATCGTCTAAAGCCTGATTGCCATTGGCCTGAGGTGGAATGTCTATGCTATTCTGCACTCTGACAGAGCCTCGGCTGTGTACCTCCACAAACTTCCTTTTCTCCTTACCCAGCAGGTGATATTATTTTAAATGTTCATTTAGAAATACAGTGTGGTAACAAGTCCATCTGGTCCAATGAACCTGCACTGACCAATTACACCCACGTGTCCAATCAATGTACTAACCACTATGTCTTCGGATAAGGAAGGAAACGAGAGCACCCAGTGGAAACCCATACAGTCAGGAGGAGAACATGCAAACTCTTCACAGACAGCAATGGGAATTGACCCAGGTTGCTGACGCTGTAAAGCGTTAAGCTCGCCGCTACGTTACTGATATCCCTGTGATATCTGTCGTACCTGGACTTGCTATTGCTCACTCTGGACCCCGTTTCCCACAATCCCTGTAATCTCCACTTCCTGCATTCCCTTGGATCACAGAACACTACAGCACAGTACAGCACAGTACAGACCCTTCAGCCCACAGTATTGTTCTGACCTTTTAAAAATCAATCCAATCATTCTCTCCTGCATAATCCTCCATTTTGCTATCATCCATGTGCCTATCTACGAGTCTCTTAAATGTCTCCTCTACCACAACGTTCGTGCTCCCACCACTCTCTGTGCAAAACTACTACCTCTGGCATCCCTCTATACTTTCCGCCAGTCAAAAGATTTTGGTTGATTCCGAAGAGTGCTATATGAAGTCATTCTTACCCTTGTCCATTAGGTTCTATAATGAGTCAGCCTATAGCTCAGGATGTGATCAGACCCTCCTTGTTAGACTGTTTAAGGCAACTTATTGTTTATTTATTCTTTCTTATCTTCTAATATTTGTATATTTATGCACATGTAATGCTACCATGACGCTGTAATTTTCTTTGGGCTGAATAAAGTATCGATCCATCCATCTATTTATCTATCTATCAGCTCCCTGCACTGTTCACTGAAAACGCAAGTACATTGCTGCGTAATATGAGGGGTAACATCCAATAGACTGGAGAGTAGATGGCTGTGCTGGCTTCTCTGAGAGTCACTGATGTCCCTGATCTCAATCCACACCAGGATTGCACAGTGCCTGCTACCATGGCCATATCCGGCTGGTACAGTTCCTGCTGGACAGAGGGGCCGACATGAACCTGGTGGCGTCTGACCCCAGTCGCTCCAGCGGGGAGAAGGACGAGCAGACGTGCCTGATGTGGGCGTACGAGAAAGGTGAGTCACTGCCAGGAGAGACCGTTAGCGGCTACAGTAGGGAGAAGTTGAGCTAGAGGCTGACGTGAGTGATTCAGAGACGTGGGCAACCCCAGTGCAAAGAGGTGGTACTGAGGGAGGGTCACACATTGGAGGGGTGGTACTGCGGGAGGGTGGTATTGAGGGCGGTCATACTGTGGGACGGTTGGTACTGGGGAAGGGTCATCCTGTGCTTGGGTGGTATTGGGAGGAGTCACACTGAGGGAGGGGTGGTACTGAGGGAGGGTCACACTGAGGGAGGGGTGGTACTGAGGGAGGGTCACACTGAGGGAGGGGTGGTACTGAGGGAGGGTCACACTGTGGAGGGGTGGTATTGGGAGGAGTCACACTGTGGGAGGGGTGGTACTGAGGGAGGGTCACACTGAGAGGGGTGGTACTGAGGGAGGGCCACACTGTGGGAGGGGTGGTACTGAGGGAGGGTCACACTGTGGGAGGGGTGGTACTGAGGGAGGGTCACACTGTGGGAGGGGTGGTACTGAGGGAGGGTCACACTGAGGGAGGGGTGGTACTGAGGGAGGGTCACACTGGGAGGGGTGGTACTGAGGGAGGGTCACACTGGGGGGGGTGGTATTCAGCGGGGGTCACACTGTGGGAGGGGTGGTACTGAGGGAGGGTCACACTGAGGGAGAGGTGGTATTCAGCGGGGGTCACACTGTGGGAGGGGTAGTACTGAGGGAGGGTCACACTGTGGGAAGGGTGGTACTGAGGGAGAGGTGGTACTGAGGGAGGGTCACACTGGGAGGGGTGGTACTGAGGGAGGGTCACACTGAGGGAGGGGTGGTACTGAGGGAGGGTCACACTGTGGGAGGGGTGGTATTCAGTGGGGGTCACACTGTGGGAGGGGTGGTACTGAGGGAGGGTCACACTGTGGGAGGGGTGGTACTGAGGGAGGGTCACACTGAGGGAGGGGCGGTACTGAGGGAGGGTCACACTGTGGGAGGGGCGGTACTGAGGGAGGGTCACACTGAGGGAGGGGCGGTACTGAAGGAGGGTCACACTGAGGGAGGGGCGGTACTGAGGGAGGGTCAGTGGTGTTTCAGTGTAATGCCATTGTGGATTGGGGAATTTCACAGCTAACGCTGCTGTTCGATCTGCAGGGCATGATGCTATTGTGACCTTGCTGAAACATTATAAACGACCACAGGATGAATCTCCCTGCAACGAGTACTCGCAGCCTGGAGGAGGTGAGTCAGGCAGAAAGCCTCCTCACCAGAAACACAGATCATCCTCATTTCACAGCCTCTGCATCACTGGTATCATTCCAGTTCTCAATGAACTGGGTCAGAATTCACCTCAACATTTGTGTCAGTGTTTTCCGCTCTCTGTCTGCGATTCTCTCTCACAAAAACAGAAGCTGGTTCATATTGGAATGAGCTGGCAGGATCAGAATCAGATCTAGCATATGTCATGAAATTTGTTTTGGGGCAGCAGTACATTGCAATGCATAATAACAATATATGTAAATTAATACTTATTTAATATATAAATTAGACAAGTAGTGCAAATAAAGAAAAAAGTAGTGAGGTAATGTTCATGGGTTCATTGTCTGTTCAGAAATCTGATGGTGGAGGGGAAGGAGCTGTTTCTGAAACATTGAGTGTGTGTCTTCAGGCTCCTGTTGATAGCAATGAGAAGAGGGCATGACCTGGGTGGTGGTGGACTTTAATTGAAGGATGCCACCTTTTTGAGGCATCACCATTTGAAGGTGTCCTCAATGCTGGGGAGACTAGTGCGCATGATGGAACAGGCTGAGTTTGCAACTTCCTGCAGCTTTTTCCGATCCTTTTCAGTTGCCCTTCCGTATGAGACGGTGATGCACGCAGTCAGATGCTCTCCATGGTACATCTGTAGAAAATTGTGGACACGTTAGCAATATTGAAAAGCTATCTAGATAAGTGCATGGATAGGAGAGATTTGTAGAACTGTGGGCTAGATGTGGGCGAATTTGACCAGCTCACAGAGCAACACAAAATCAGTATCGGATCAGAGACACCCCAAATACTACAGCTTGTGGAAATCTAGGGCAATGCACACAATGTGCTGGAGGAGCTGAGCATGTCAGGCAGCATCTATGGATGGAATAAACAGGCAACGTTTCAAGACAATACTCTTCATCAGGACTGGAAAGGAAGAGGGAAGAAGTCAGAATAAGAAGGGGGGAGGGGAGGAAGAAATACAAGGTGCAAATGACAGGTGAAACCGGACGAAGAAGAGGGGTGAAGTAAAGAGCTGGGAAGTTGATCAGTGGAAAAGAAAGGGCTGGAGAAAGGGAAATCTGAAATGAGAGAACAGAAGACCATGGAAGAAAGGGAAGGGGCGGGGGACTGGAGATGGCGGAAGTTAGGGAGAATTTTGTGGTGGATGCAGAGTTTTGTGGGGTGGTAGGTGAGGACAAGAGGAACCCTATCTTTGATAGTGTGGCAGGAGGATGGGGTGAGGACAGATGTGTGCAAAAAGGAAGAGATGCGGGTGAGGGCAGCATTGATGGTGGAGGAATGGGAGCCTCTTTCTTTGAGCTGTTCTGGAATGGGCAGCCTTATCCTGAAAGCAGATGCGGTGGAGACAGAGACTTAGAAAAGGGAATGGAAGTTTTACAAGTAACAGGGTGGGAAAAGGTATAGTCAGGATAGCTGCGAGTGTCAGTGGTTTTATAAAAGATATCAGTAGAAAGGCAGACTGTCTCCAGAGATGGAGATAGATTGAATAAGGGAGAGAGGTGTCAGAAATAGACCAAGTAAATTTGAGGGCAGGGTGGAAGTTGGAGGGAAAACTACGTAGACCAGTCCATGTTCCAAGCCTACACTGGTATCGCTGCCCAACACTTCCTACACTATATTGATGACTGCAATGCTGCTTCTTCCTGCACCCACACTGAGCTAGTCAATTTCATCAACTTTTCCTGCAACTTCCAAGGGAAAGGTTCAGGATGTATTCGGAACTGGAGGGCTTGGATTATACGGGCACGGAAGCTGGAGGGAGGAGAGGTGGGTGGGACAGGAGGAGTTTCAGGGATGGAGGAGTCAGGCTGAGTGGACTATTTGAGTCCATGCATTTGGTGTAAAACCAGCCTCCTCTCTCTTGCAGACGGCTCCTACGTCTCCGTTCCATCACCGCTTGGGAAGATCAAGAGCATGACGAAAGGTGAGTGGAGTGAGGTTTGTGTATCGCGGTCTCTCAGTCACCATGGTAACGAACACATTACAGACTCCCGTCCTCCACTGGAATTTCATGCCTCTTGTTTCAGAGTCACTCAGCACAAAAACTGACCTACCGACTCATTGAGTCCGTGATGACCATCGCACTGATCTACTGATCAGTCCGACACTGATCCCATTTTATTCCTGAAGAAGGGTCTCGGCTCGAAGTGTCGACTGTTTATTTATTTCCATAGATGCTGTCCGACCCGTTGAGTTCCCCCAGCATTGCTCAATATCTCCAGCATCTGCAGAATCTCGTTTTCCTCATTTTACCCTTCCCCTCATTCCCATCAACTACCCCCAGATTCCATACTTCACCCACACACTGGGGATAATTTACAACGAACAATTAACCCACGTCTTTGCATACGGGGGGGAATCAGAGCACCCGGAGAAAACCACACAGTCACATGGAGAACGTGCAAACTCCAGACAGACAGTCGGGAGTGAACCCGGCTCTCTGGGACAATGAGCACTATCTGCTGCACTGCTGATTTATAGAAACATAGGGAGTTGAAATTGACTGTTTCATGCCAGAGTCTCCTCCCTTCACCTCTTAGGTTCACGAGAAATGAGAATGATAGCATTAACGTATGAGGAGCGACTTATGGCTCTGAGCCTGTACCTGCTGGAGTTTAGAAGAATGAGGAGGGATCTCATTGAAACCTATCAAATATTGAAGGGCCTAGAGAGAGTAGATGTAGATGGTTCCTCCCACATACCAGACATCGGGTCAGGGCACCAGACAGTTGTGGGCATGCTGTGTTGGCACCAGATGCAGGGTGAGCACATTCACTGAGCCTCCAGCACATCCTCAGATTGTGTTGGTTGTTGACATAAATGATGCATTTCGCGGTACCTTTCAATATTTTATGATCTAGTTGAAACCTATTGAATACTGAAAGACCTAGATAGAGTGACTGTGGAGAGGATGTTCCCCATAGTGGGGCAGTCTAGGACCAGAGGACACCAATTCAGGCTAGAGTGACATCCCGTAGAGCAGGGATTGAGGAGGAGTTTCTTTAGCCAGAGGGTAGTGAATCTGTGGAATTCATTGCTATGGATGGCTGTGGAGGCCGCATTATTGGGGTTCTTTAAAGCAGAGGTCGATAGATTTTTGATTAGTCAATGCGTCAAAGGTGACAGGGAGAAGGCAGCAGAATGGGGTTGGGAGGGATAATAAATCAGCCATGATGGAATAGTGAAGAAGACTCGATCAGCCAAATGACCTAATTCTGGTCCCATGTCTCTCTCCCTGTCAGAGAAAGCAGACATCCTGCTCCTTCGAAGCAGCCTCCCGTCTCATTTCCACCTACAGCTGTCTGACATCGAGTTCCATGAAATCATCGGATCAGGTCAGGAACGCCAGTGGGTGGGAGGGAGGGGGCTTATGTAGAAGGTGACACTGACATGTTGTCTCCTCTCCGTCCCCCAGGTTCCTTCGGCAAGGTTTACAAAGGAAGGTGCCGGAATAAGATTGTTGCCATTAAAAGGTGAGATGCCACCTGAAGAAGCAACGTTGTGGGCCAGTGAACGATCTCAGACGGCCATTGTCCGTGGTATTGATAATCGTTGTGTATGGACAACATAGCAATGGTGCAGTTAGCACAATTGCGTTACAGCACCAGCCATCACCAATCAGGGTTCAGTTCCTGCCGTTATCTGTAAGGAGTTTGTACATTCTCTCTCAGACCCCATGGGTCTCCTCTGGGTGCTCTGGTCTCATCCCCCAGTACATAAACGTACGGGTTAGGGTTAGTAAGTTGTGGGCACCAGAGGCATGGTGAGACTTTCGGAGTGCTCCCAGCACATCCTCGAACTCTGGTAGTTGTTAATGGAAACAACACATTTCATATATGTTTCGATGTTTCCACAACACCATGAAACATAGGAGCAGAATTAGGCCATTCAGCCCATCGCATCTGCTCCACCATTCTATCATGGTTGATCCCCGATCCCATTCAACCCATACACCTATATACCTGTCTTCTCGCCATATCCTTTGATGCCCTGACCAATCAAGAAACTATCAACTTCTGCCTTAAATATACCCACAGACTTGACCTCCACCGCAGTCTGTGACAGAGCATTCCACAGATTCACTACTAAAAAATCTCCTCCTTATCTCTGTTCTGAAAGGTTACCCCTCAGCTTTGAGGCTGTGCCCTCTAGTTCTGGATACCCCCACCACAGGAAATATCTTCTCCATATCCACCTTAAATAGTCCTTTCAACATTCGGTAGGCTTCAATGAGATCCCCCCCCACATTCTTCTAAATTCCAGTGAGGGCAGCCCCAAAGCTGCCAAATACTCCTCGTGTTAACCCCTTCATTCCCAGAATCATCTTCGTGAACCTCTTCTGGACTCTCTCCAATGACAACACATCCTTTCTGAGATATGTGGCCTTAAACAGTTGACAATACTCTGAGTGCGGCCTGACTAGTGTCTCATAAAGGCTCAGCATTATCTCTTTGCTTTTATATTCTATTCCCCCTGAAATAAATGCCAATATTGCTTGTACCTTCTTCACCACAGACTCAATCTGTAAGTTAACCTCTGGGAGTCTTGCCCGAGAACTCCTAAGTCCCTTTGCACTTCTGAGTTTTGAATTTTCCACCTTGCTGCACCTTGTGAACTATTCTGAGAAACTTCAGCCATCTCTGCTCTGCCATGATCCCCACCAATGTGCTCCTCCATTCCACCTGGGCAAGCTCCTCTTGTACGTCTGTAATTCCCTTCATTCCATTGCAATGCTGATACATGTGAGTTATGCTTCTCCCTCTCAAAGTGCAGGATGAATTCAATCATATTATGATCACTGTCTCCTAAGGGTTCCTTTATCTTAAGCTCCCTAATAAGATCTGGGTTATTACACAACACCCAATCTAAGGTAACCTTTCCCCGAGTAGGCTCACACACAAGCTGCTCTAAAAAGCCATCTCACAGGCATTCAACAAATTCATTCTCTTGTGATCCAATGCCAACCTGATATTCCCAATCCCCTTCCATATTGAAGTTCCCATTACAATTGTGTCCTTGCCTTTATTCCATGCCTTTTCTAGTTACCTTTGCAACCTCAACCCCACATTTTTGCTACTATTTTGAGGCCTATATATGATCCCATAATGCCTGGGGAAGCTCCTCTCTCATGCCTCTGTAATTCCCTTCATTCCATTGCAATACTGATACATGAAACTTGTGCTACTCCCCCTCAAATTGCAGTCTGTATTGAATTTTCCCAATTCCCTTGCATATTGAAGTCCCCCATTACGAGTATGACATTATCCTTATTACAGGCCTTTCCCAGCTCCCTCTGCAATCTCAGCCCCACATCTTGGCTACTATTTGCAGGCCATGATTTCCATATTGTTTTATTTACCCTTGCAATTTCTTAACTCCAGCCCCAAAGATTCACCATTCTCTGACCCTATGTCACCTCTTTCTAAAGATGTAATTCCATCTCTTACCAACAGAGCCACACCACTCCCTGTGCCTTTCTGCCTGTCCTTCCGATACAAAGTATATCCTTTGATATTAAGCTCCCAACTCTGGCCTTCTTTCAGCCATGACTCAGTGATGCCCACAACATCATACTGACCAATCTCTAATTGCGCCACGAGTTCATCCACATTATTCCAAATGCCAGGTGCATTTAAACACTGCACCTTCAGCCCTGCTTTCTTCACCCTTTTGAATTTTGCCTCTGTGGTACAATTTCACTCTTTGCTCTGTCTGCATTTGTACCCAGTCATTGGCTTGTCCTTCCTTACATTCATGTTACACCCATCATCTACTTGTAAACCTGCTGGCTCATCCTCAGCTCTATCACACTGGTTCCCTTCCCCTGACATATTAGTTTTGATGTAGAAGTGACAAGCAAAGCTAATATTTAATCGTGATCTTTCATTGATGGGGTGTGCCAGTAGCTGGAGAGGATGTTATTGTTGTGCCATCACTATCTCACTATCCCAACGCCAGCAAAGACTCAGTGGGCCAAAAGTGGATAGTAAAGTTTTTTAAAGTAGAACATAGAAACATAGAAAACCTACAGCACAATACAGGCTCTTTGGCCCACAAAGCTGTGCCGAACATGTCCTTTTCTTAGAACTACCTAGACTTTACCCATAGTCCCCTATTTTTCTAAGATCCATGTAGACATCCAGGAGTCTCTTAAAAGACCCCATCGTTTCTGCCCCCACCACCGCCGCCGGCAGCCCATTCCACGCACTCTGCGCAAAAAAACTTACCCCTGACATCTCCTCTGTACCGACTTCCAAGCACCTTAAAACTATGCCCTCTTGTGCTAGCCATTTCAGCTCTGGGGAAAAGCCTCTGACTATCCACATGATCAATGCTTCTCATCATCTTATACACCTCTATCAGGTCACCTCTCATCCTCTGTTGCTCCAAGCAGAAAAGGCCAAGTTCTCATATTCTATTCTCATAGGGCATGCTCCCCAATCCAGGCAACATCCTTGTAAATCTCCTCTGTACCCTTTCCACGTCCCTCCTGTAGTGGGGCAACCAGAATTGAGCACAGTACTCCAAGTGGGGTCTGACCAGGGTCCTATATAGCTGCAACATTACCTCTCGTCTCTTAAACTCAATCCCACGATTGATGAAGGCCAATGCACTGTATGCCTTCTTAACCACAGAGTCAATCTCCATAGCAGCTTTGAGTGTTCTATGGATCCTTCTGATCCTTTGCACTGCCAAGAGTCTTGCCATTAATGCTATATTCTGCCATCGTATTTGACCTACCAAAATGAACCACCCCACACTTATCTGGGTTGAACTCCATCTGCCACTTCTCAGCCCAGTTTTGCATCCTATTGATGCCCCACTGTAACCTCTGACAACCCTCCACACTATCCACAACACCCCCAACCTTTGTGTCATCAGCAAATTTACTAACCCATCCTTCCACTTCCTCATCCGGTCATTTATAAAAATCACAAAGAGCAGGGGTCCCAGAACAGACCCCTGAGGCACACCACTGGTCACCGACCTCCATGCAGAATATGACCCATCTACAACCACTCTTTGCCTTCTGTGGGCAAGCCAGTTCTGGATCCACAAAGCAATGTCCCCTTGGATCCCATGCCTCCTTACTTTCTCAATAAGCCTTGCATGGGGTACCTTGTCAAATGCCTTGCTGAAATCCATATACACTACATCTACTGTTCTACCTTCAATGTGTTTAGTCACATTCTCAAAAATTCAATCAGGCTCTTAAGGCATGACCTGCCTTTGACAAAGCCATGTTGACTATTCCTAATCATATTATGCCTCTCCAAATGTTTATAAATCCTGCCTCTCAGAATCTTCTCCGTCAACTTACCAACCACTGAAGTAAGACTCACTGGCCTATAATTTCCTGGGCTATCCCTACTTCCTTTCTTGAATAAGGGAACAACATCCGCAACCCTCCAATCCTCTGGAACTTCTCCTGTCCTCATCGATGATGCAAAGATGATCGCCAGAGGCTCAGCAATCTCCTCCCTTGCTTCCCACAGTAGCCTGAGGTACATCCTGTCAGGTCTCGGTGACTTATCCAACTTGATGCTTTACAAAAACTCCAGCACATCCTCTTCCTTAATATCTACATGCTCAAGTTTTCAGTCCACTGCAAGTCATCCCTACCATCGACAAGATCCTTTTCTGCAGTGAATACTGAAGCAAAGTATTCATTAGGTACCTCTGCTATCTGCTCTGGTTCCATACACACTTTTCCACTGTCACAGTTGATTGGTCCTGTTCTCTCATGTCTTATCCTCTTGCTCTTCACGTACTTGTAGAATGCTTTGGGGTTTTCCTTAATCCTGTCTGCCAAGGCCTTCTCATGGTCCCTGCTGGCTCTCCTAATTTCATACTTAAGATCCTTCCTGCTTGCCTTATAATCTTCTAGATTCCTATCATTACCTAGTGTTTTGAACCTTTCATGATCTCTCCTTTTCTTCTTGACTAGATTTACAACAGCCTTTGTACACCATGGTTCCTGGACCCTATCCTTTCCATGTCTCATTGGAATGTACCTACTCAGAGCCCCACACAAATATCCTCTGAACATTTGCCACATTTCTTCTGTACATTTCCTTGAGAATGTCTGTTTCCAATTTATGCTTCCAAGTTCCTACCTAATTGCCTCATATTTCCCCTTACTCCAATTAAACGTTTCCCTAACTTGTCTGTTCCTATCCTTCTCCAATGCTATGGTAAAGGAGATAGAATTGTGATCACTATCTCCAAAATGCTTCCCCACTGACACCTGACCAGGTTCATTTCCCAATAAGAGATCAAGTACAGCCTCTCCTCTGTAGGCTTATCTACATATTGTGTCAAGAAACCTTCCTGAACACACCTAACAAACTCCACCCCAGTTTTAATTGGGGAAGGGCAAATTATGAGGTTATGAGGCTAAAAGGCTAGAACTTGCGGGTGTGAATTGGGATGATGTTTTTGCAGGGAAATGTACTATGGACATATGGTCGAAGTTTAGAGATCTCTTGCAGGATGTTAGGGATAAATTTGTCCCGGTAAGGAAGATAAAGAATGGTAGGGTGAAGGAACCATGGGTGACAAGGGAGGTGGAAAATCTAGTCAGGTGGAAGAAGGCAGCATACATGAGGTTTAGGAAGCAAGGATCAGATGGGTCTATTGAGGAATATAGGGAAGCAAGAAAGGAGCTTACGAAGGGGCTGAGGAGAGCAAGAAGGGGGCATAAAAAGGCCTTGGCGAGTAGGGTAAAGGAAAACCCCAAGGCATTCTTCAATTATGTGAAGAAAAAAGGATGACAGGAGTGAAGGTAGGACCAATTAGAGATAAAGGTGGGAAGATGTGCCTGGAAGTGAGCGAGGTCCTCAATGAATACTTCTCTTCGGTATTCACCAATGAGAGGGAACTTGATGACGATGAGGACAATATGAGTGAGGTTGATGTTCTGGAGCATGCAGATATTAAGGGAGAAGAGGTGTTGGAGTTGTTAAAATACATTAGGACAGATAAGTCCCTGGGGCCTGACGGAATATTCCCTAGGCTGCTCCACGAGGCGAGAGAAGAGATTGCTGAGCCTCTGGCTAGGATCTTTATATCCTCGTTGTCCACGGGAATGGTACCAGAGGATTGGAGGGAGGCGAATGTTGTCCCCTTGTTCAAAAAAGGTAGTAGGGATAGTCTGGATAATTATAGACCAGTAAGCCTTACGTCTGTGGTGGGAAAGCTGTTGGAAAAGATGCTTAGAGATAGGATATATAGGCATTTAGAGAATCATGGTCTGATCAGGGACAATCAGCATGGCTTTGTGAAGGGCAGATCATGTCTAACAAGTCTGATAGAGTTCTTTGAGGAGGTGACCAGGCATATAGATGAGGGTAGTGCAGTGGATGTGATCTATATGAATTCCAGCAAGGCATTTGACAATGTTCCAAATGGTAGGCTTATTCAGAAAGTCAGAAAGCATGGGATCCAGGGAAGTTTGGCCAGGTGGATTCAGTATTGGCTTGCCTGCAGAAGGCAGAGGGTGGTGGTGGAGGGAGTACATTCAGATTGGAGGATCGTGACTAGTGGTGTCCCACAAGGATCTGTTCTGGGACCTCTACTTTTCGTGATTTTTATTTACGACCCGGATGTGGGGGTAGAACGGTGGGTTGGCAAGTTTGCAGATGACACAAAGGTTGGTGGTGTTGTAGATAGTGTAGAGGATTGTCAAAGATTGCAGAGAGACATTGATGGGATGCAGAAGTGGGCTGAGAAGTGGCAGATGGAGTTCAACCCGGAGAAGTGTGAGGTGGTACACTTTGGAAGGACAAACTCCAAGGCAGAGTACAAAGTAAATGGCAGGATACCTGGTAGTGTGGAGGAGCAGAGGGATCTGGGGGTACATGTCCACAGATGCTTGAAAGTTGCCTCACAGGTAGATAGTGTAGTTAAGAAAGCTTATGGGGTGTTAGCTTTCATCATAAGTCAAGAGATAGAGTTCAAAAGTCGCGATGTAATGATGCAGCTCTATAAAACTCTGGTTAGGCCACACTTGGAGTACTGTGTCCAGTTCTGGTCACCTTACTATAGGAACGATGTGGAAGCATTGGAAAGGGTACAGAGGAGATTTACCAAGATGCTGCCTGGTTTAGAGAGTATGGATTATGATCAGAGATTAAGGCTTTACTCTTTGGAGAGAAGGAGGATGAGAGGAGACATGATAGATGTGTACAAGATAATAAGAGGAATAGATAGAGTGGATAGCCAGCGCCTCTTCCTCAGGGCACCACTGCTCAATACATGGCTTTAGGGTAAGGGGTGGGAAGTTCAAGGGGGATATTAGAGGAAGGCTTTTTTACTCATAGAGTGGTTGGTGCGTGGAATGCACTGCCCGAGTCGGTGGTGGAGCACGTACACTAGTGAAGTTTAAGAGACTACTAGACAGGTATATGGTGGAATTTAAGGTGGGGGGTTATATGGGAAGCAGGGTTTGAGGGTCAGCACAACATTGTGGGCCGAAGGGCCTGTAATGTGCTGTACTATTCTATGTTCTATGTTCTAAACCCCTCACTCTAGGGCAGCGGTCCCCAACCACTGGGCCGCGGACCTGTACCGGGCCTCAAAGCCTGTGCTACCAGGCCACGAGGAAACGATATGAGTCAGCTGCACCTTTCCTCATTCGCTTTCACGCACTGTTGAACTTGAACATAGGGTTGCCAACTGTCCCGTATTTGCCAGGATATTCCGAATGTTGGGCTAAATTGGTTTGTCCCATACGGGACCGCCCTTGTCCCGTATTTCCCCTAAGGTAGAGCGTTCCTATGAAACCTTTCATGCCGAAATGGCGTAAAGTGAAGAAGCAATTACCATTAATTTATATGGGAATAATTTTTGAGCGTGCCCAGACCCAAAAAATAACCTACCAAATCGTACCAAATAACATATAAAACCGTAATAACACTAACATATAGTAAAAGCAGGAATGATATGATAAATACACAGACTGTGTAAAGTAGAAATAATGTATGTACAGTGTAGTCGGGAAGATTAAGCCAAAACCGACTTGTGGAAAAAGAAAATCGTCAAGGTGCCCGTGCAAGGCTTCATGGTCATGGTAGTCTTTCCTGGGGTAAAGTGTCCCACATTTGACTGCTACTTTTGTCCCTTATTTGGGAGTGAGAAAGTTGGCAACTCTAACTGTAAAAGACATGTTGAGGTGAGTTTAACCCTACTTGAACACCCCCCCCCCAAGTCGGCTGGTCCGCAAGATTATTGTCAATATTAAACCGGTCAGCGGTGCAGAAAAGGTTGGGGGCCCCTGCCCTAGGGAGATGCCAATCAATATTTGGGCAAATAAAATCTCCCACCACAACAATCCTGTTATTATTACTCCTTTCCAGAATTTGTCTCCCTATCTGCTCCTCGATGTCCCTGTTACTATTGGGTGGTCTATAAGAAACACCCAGTAGAGTTATTGACCCCTTCCTGTTCCTAACCTCCACCCACAGAGACTCCGTAGACAATCCCTCATGACTTCCTCCTTTTCTGCAGCCTTGACACAATCTCTGATCAATGGTACCACACCCCCACCTCTTTTGTCTCCTCCATCCTTCCTGAAAAATCTAAAGCCTGGCACTCGAAGTAGCCATTCCTGCCCCTGAGCCATCCAAGTCTGTAATGGCCACAACATCATAGCTCCAAGTGCTGATCTATGCTGTAAGCTCATCTGCTTTATTCATAATCATCCTTGCATTAAAATAGACATCTCAAACCATCGGTCTGAACATGTCCCTTTTCTATCACCTGCCTATCCTCCCATTCGCACTGTCTCCAAGCTTTCTCTATTTCTGAGCCAACTTCCCTTTCTTCTGTCACTTCAGTTCAGTTCCCACCCCCCAGCAATTCTAGTTTAAACTCTCCCCCTAGCCTTAGCAAACCTTCCCACGGGGATATTATTGGTTCCCCTCAGATTCAAGTGCAACCCGTCCTTTTTGTACAGTCACACCTGCCCCAGAAGAGGTCCCAATGATCTAGAAATCTGAATCCCTGCCCCCTGCTCCAATCCCTCAGCCATGCATTTATCCTCCACCCCTCATTCTATTCCTAAACTCACTGTTACGTGGCATAGGCAGTAATCCCGAGATTACTACCTTTGAGGTCCTGCTTCTCAACTTCCTTCCTAACTCCCTGTAGTCTGTTTTCAGGACCTCCTCCCTTTTCCTACCTATGTTGTTGGTACCAGTATGTACAACAACCTCTGGCTGTTCTGCTTCCCACTTCAAGATAGCGTGGACATGATCAGAAACATCCTGGCCCCTGGGAGGTAAACTACCATCCGTATTTCTTTCCTGCGTCCACAGAATCCTGTTTGACCCCCTATCTATAGAGTCCCCTATCACTGCTGCCATCCTCTTCCTTTCCCTACCCTTCTGTGCCAGAGGCGCAACCACTGTTACTTCCCCCAGGTAGGCCGTTCCCCCCAACAGTACTCAAGCAGGAATACTTATTGTTAAGGGAGACAGACCCAGGGGTGCTCTCTAGTACCTGTTTCTTGCCCTTCCCTCTTCTCTGTCTCCTGTAGTCCCAGAGTGACTACCTGCTCCTCTCTATCACCTCCTCACTCTCCCTGAGCAGACGAAGATCATCGAGCTGAATCTCCAGTTCCCTAACGCGGTCTCTAAGGAGCTGCAGCTCGATGCACCTGGTGCAGATGTGGTCGTCCAGGAGGCTGGGAGACACCAGGACCTCCCACATCTGACACTGAGCACAGAAAACCAGCCTCGCACACATACTTTCTGTCCTTATTTTAAACAGATAACCTACCTGGCCTCAACCCTTTATCGCCAAAACCCTGTTGAGCCAAAGCCTTCCTACTCGGTCTCCCTCGACTCTGTCGCCCGCTCCTCCGATGCCCACTCTGTAAACATGTCTTCTTTTTAAACTCTTCCCGCTGTTCTCACTGGCTGACTTCCACGTGCTTGCGCAGTTGTGCCCCGTTCAAACCGCTGAAGAAATAAGTATGTTAAAAACAAAAGAGAAATGAGAGTGGATATAGGATTGCTAGAAAATGAGGCAGGAGAAATAATAATGGGGGACAAGGAGATGGTAGATGAACTAAATGAGTATTTTGCGTCAGTCTTCATTGTGGAAGACACCAGCAGTATGCCTGTTGTTGTAGTGTGTGAAGGAAGAGAAGTGGGTAGAGTTACTGTTACAAGAGAGATGGTGCTCAAAAATCTGAAAGACCTAAAGGTACATAAGTCACTCGGACCAGAGGAACAGCACCCTAGGGTTCTGAAAGAGATAGCGTTAGAAATTGTGGCATTAGAAATTATCTTTCAAAAAATCATTGGACTCTGGCATGGTGCCAGAGGACTGGAAAATTGTAAATGTTACTCCACTCTTTAATAAAGGAGGAAGGCAGCAGAAAGGAAATTATAGACCGGTTAGCCTGACCTCAGTGGCTGGGAAGATGTTAGAGACAATTGTTAAGGATGAGGTGATGGAATACTTGGTGACACAGGACAAGGTAGTACAAAGTCAGCATGGTTTCCTTCAGGGAAAATCTTGCCAGACGAACCTGTTGGAATTCTTTGAGGAAATTACAAGTAAAGGGGATGCAGTGGATGTTGTATATTTGGGCTTTCAGAAGGCCTTTGACAAGGTGCAACACAAGGCTGCTTACCAAGTTAAGAGCCCATGGTATTACAGGAAAGTTACTAACATGGTTATAGCATTGGCTGGTTGGTAGGAGGCAGCGAGTGGGAATAAAAGGATCCTTTTCTGGTTGGCTGCCAGTGGCTGGTGGTGTTCCGCAGGGGTCGATGTTGGGATCACTTCTTTTAATGCTGTATATAAATGATTTAGATGATGGAACAGATGGCTTTATTGCCAAGTTTGCAGATGATATGAAGACTGGTGGAGGGAGAGGTAGTGTTGAGGAAACAGGGAGGATACAGATTAGGAGAATGGGCAAGAAAGTGGCAAATGAAATACAATGTTGGAAAATGCATGGCCATGCACTTTTGTAGTAGAAATAAATGTGCAGATTATTTTCCAAACAGGGAGAAAATCCAAGAATATGAGATGCAAAGGGACTTTGGAGTCCTTGTACAGAATACCCTGAAGGTTAGCTTGTAGGTTGAGTCAGTGGTGAGGAAGGTAAATGCCATGTTAGCATTCATTTCAAGAAGTCTATAATACAAGAGCAAGGAAAGGCACTGGTGAGGCCTCACCTTGAGTATTGTGAACAGTTTTGGGCCCCTCATCTTAGAAAAGATGTGCTGGCATTGGAGAGGGTCCAGAGGAGGTTTACAAGGATGATTCCAGGAATGAAAGGGTTATCATACAAGGAATGTTTGATGGCTCTGGGTCTGTACTGGCTGGAATTCAGAAGGATGAGGGGGGATCTGATTGAAACCTTTCAAATGTTGAAAGGATGTTTCCCATGGTGGGAGAGTCTCGGACAAGACGGCACAGCCTCAGGGTAGAGGGGCGCCCTTTCAAAACAGAGATGCGGAGAAATTTCTTTAGCCAAAGGGTGGTGAATTTGAGGCATCTGTTACCACATGAAGCTGTGGAGGCCAGGTTGTTGGGTGTATTTATGGCAGAGATTTATAGGTTCTTGACTGGACATGGTTACAGGGAGAAGGCCGGGAACTGAGGTTGAGGAAGAGATAAAGAAAAAGGATCAGCCTTGATTGAATGGCGGAGCAGACTCGATGGGCCTGATGGCCTAATTCAGCTCCTATGTCTTATTGTCTTATGGTCTTTATGGTGACCTGGGGGGTATATTTTTCACAGAGGATGGCGGGTATATGAAACGAGTAGTCAGAGGAAGTGGTAGAGGAGGATGCAGTTACATTTAAAAGCTGTTTGGACAGGTACGTGGATAGAAGAAGGTTAAAGTTAAATCAAGATTAGTTTTATTTGTCAGGTGTACATTGAAATATCAAAACATACCGTGAAACATTTCATTTTCATCATTATCTGTGATGTGCTGAGTGCAGCCCATAAACATCACCATGCTTCCAGCAACAACGTAGCACGTCAACCACTCAATAACCCTAACCCGTACATCTTTCTGGGATGTGGGAGGAAACCAGGGCACCTGGAGGAAACCTGTGCAGACACGGGGGCGAATATACAAACTCTGTACAGACAGTGGTGGTAATTGAGCACCGATCACTGGTACTAAAAGGTGTTATGCTTATCACTACGTTACTGACATCCTTTGATATCTGTCGTTCCTGGACTTCATATCACTCCCTGAGGACTCCGTTTCCGTGTGTGTCTGTGGTTCACTGCCGCAACTTTCTTCCTCCCCAGATATCGCGCTAACACCTTCTGCTCCAAGTCTGACGTTGATATGTTCTGCCGCGAGGTGTCCATCCTCTGCCGTCTGAACCACCCGTGTGTGATCCAGTTCGTCGGCGCCTGCCTCAGCGACCCCAGTCAGTTCGCCATCGTCACTCAGTACATCTCCGGTGGCTCCCTGTTCTCCCTCCTGCACGAACAGAAGAGGTACAGCCTCTCCTCACTAACCTTCTCCAGGCTTTGCTCTTGTGGAGTTTACCAGCTGGAGCAGGCCCTTCAGCCCATTCTGCCTGGCCTAGTCCTGTGGAGTGTCAGTATGAGAGAGAGGAAGGAAGAGTGTGCACAAGAAAGAGTGTGAGACAGATTGGCTGTTTTTGACATAGTCTTTGTGTAAGACAGAGAGAGTGTGTGTGTTTGCAAGGGGGGCTGTGCGCAAGACAGTCTGTGTGAGACAGAGAGAGAGAGTGTGTGTTTGTGAGACAGAGAATGTGAGAGACAAGTGGGTGTGTCTGTGAGACTGTCTATGTGTAAGAGAGTGTGTGAGAGAGAGTGGAAGATAATCTGTGTAAGACAGAGAGAGGGAGCGAGAGACAGAGATGCCCATTCAAGTGCCTATATGAGTGTCATGAATGGCTGTCTTCTATTTGCCACCTCCACCAACCAGGCAGCACATTCCAAGCACTTACCACACTCTGTAAAGATACTTGCCCCTCGCATCTCACCTTAAATGCATGCCCTCTGGTATTAAACATTTCAACCCTGGGAAAAAGATACTGACTGTCTACTCTCATAATCTTATAAACCTCTGAGATATTTCATCAGCCTCTGCCATTCCAGAGGAAACAACCCGAGTTTGTCCAACCCTCTGTTATAGCACATGTTTGCTGATGATACAAAGGTTGGAGGTGTAGTAGACAGTGAGGAAGGTTTTCAGAGCCTGCAGAGGGACTTGGACCAGCTGGAAAAATGGGCTGGAAAATGGCAGATGGAGTTTAATACTGACAAGTGTGAGGTATTGCACGTTGGAAGGACAAACCAACGTAGAACATACAGGGTTAATGGTAAGGCACTGAGGAGTGCAGTGGAACAGAGGGATCTGGAAATACAGATACAAAATTCCCTAAAAGTGTCGTCACAGGTAGATAGGGTCGTAAAGAGAGCTTTTGGTACATTGGCCTTTATTAATTGAAGTATTGAGTATAAGAGCTCGAATGTTATGATGAAGTTGTATAAGGCATTGGTGAGGCCGAATCTGGAGTATTGTGTTCAGTTTTGGTCACCAAATTACAGGAAGGATATAAATAAGGTTGAAAGAGTGCAGAGAAGGTTTACAAGGATGTTGCCAGGACTTGAGAAACTCAGTTACAGAAGAAGGTTGAATAGGTTAGGACTTTATTCCCTGGAGCGTAGAAGAATGAGGGGAGATTTGATAGAGGTATATAAAATTATGATGGGTATAGATAGAGTGAATGCAAGCAGGCTTTTTCCACTGAGGCAAGGGGAGAAAAAAACCAGAGGACATGGGTTAAGGGTGAGGGGGGAAAAGTTTAAAGGGAACATTAGAGGGGGCTTCTTCACACAGAGAGTGGTGGGAGTATGGAATGAGCTGCCAGACGAGGTGGTAAATGTGGGTTTTTTTTTAACATTTAAGAATAAATTGGACAGATACATGGATGGGAGGTGTATGGAGGGATATGGTCCGTGTGCAGGTCAGTGGGACTGGGCAGAAAATGGTTCGGCACAGCCAAGAAGGGCCAAAGGGCCTGTTTCTGTGCTGTAGTTTCTATGGTTCTATGATTCTATGGTTCTATGTCCTTTAATCGAGGCAGTAGCCAGGTAAACCTCTCCAGTGCCTCAACATCCTTCCTCTAGAGGGGTGACCAGAACTGTATGCAAAACTCCAAATGTGGCCGAACCAGAGTTTTATGAAGTTGCAACATAACCAATTGACTTCTTACTAACAGAAGCAAAAGCAAGCATTGCAGCCTTCTGAACCACCCTACTGACCTGTGGAGCCAATTTCATGGAACTATGAACTCGGACCCCAAGACCCCTCTGCTCATCAACACTGTTGAGGGCTCTGCCATTAGCAATGATTACTGTCTTTTTACATTGGTTCTCCCAAAGTGCAAAACCTCATATTTCATCATGCAAAACTCCACCTGCCATTTCTTCATCCATACCTACAACTGATCTATATCCCACTGTATTCTTTGCCGGTCTTCTACGCTATCCATAACACCACCAATTTTCATATCAACTGCAAACTTACTAACGCACCATCCACGTTTTCCTCCAGGTGATTTTATAAATATCACAAACAATCCTGGTGAGGGAAACTTCCGTAAACTAAAGTGAAATGTTGAAGTGATGGTTCTGGGTGGCAAAATGGGTGAGAATGGTAGGAGAGTGCACTTTGGGCATCTTTTAAGAGACCTCAGGCAGCAGACGCAGGAGGAACTCTGAATCGAGCAGCATCTGTTGGGAAGGGGGAATGAAATCAGAATCTTTTTTTGCTATTTGCATGATTTGGCACAGAACTGTCTCTGTGGCTGTGGCCTGCTCTCATTGACACAATAATAAACTGAACTGGCTGTCACTCCTCAACCGTTTCGTGGACTCGGCATTTTGATATTTAATATGCTGTGTGTATTTTGCTTGCTTTTCGCTGTTTGTGTGATTTGTTCTTTTTCATGCATTGGGAGTTTGATTGAATTGTTTCCATGGTGTTTCTTTGTTTTGTGGCTGTCTGTGGGAGAACGAATCTCAAGGGCTGTATACTGTATAAACTTTGATAAAAATGTACTTTTAACTTTGAGAATCAGGTTTAATGTCACTGACATAACAAGTTCAAGTTCAAATTTACTTTTCACTCAAGCATGCGTATGAATAGAGCCAACTGAAATGGCATACCTGCTGGGCACAGTGCAAAACACAGAACCAACGGTCACACAAAGTACAGAACACATATAGTTACAATAGCAGAAAATATACAGTCACAAAAAAACAAAAAATAAACCTAAATGCGTTGTTCTTCAGAAGCAGTACATTGCAATGCATAAAATACGTAAATCACAAACCCTAAAGCAAAATAGTGACATTGTGTTCATGGGTTGATTCATTGTCCATTCAAAAACCTGATGGTGGTGAGAAAGAAGCTGTGCCAAAAACACTGACTGTGGATCTTTCTTGAAACATTGAATCTATTGTCAGTGTTTTGTGCTGAAGCTTTGCATCAGGACTGTATCTACGGGTGGGTGCCCAGAACAGTGTTGGAATATTCCACAGACTGGGTGGAGGGGAGGCTGGGACCCTCAGGTGATGAGGGAGAGAGCCGAGATGATGGAGAGGGGCATGGGAATACTTCAGTGATATTCGAGCGAAGTGTAGGGAGCAGATTCGCCAAACAGAGGGAGAATATAACGGACAAAGAGATGAGAAAAGTAGATACAGATTCAGATTTATTTATCAGAGGTATATGTTAATGTAACTCTGCCATGGACAGTCCCAAGCTTGGCTGCAAAACAAAGAGGATAGGAGGATTGGGCATTCAGCTAGCAACTCCATCCCGTTAAAAACCCAGAGCTACAGAAGTCGTTTGAAATTGTGACCTCTCTCTCTCTGTTTGAAATTGTGACCTCTCTCTGTCTGTCTGAAATTGGGACCTCTCTCTGTCTGTTTGAAATTGGGGCCTCGTTCTGTCTGTTTGAAATTGGGGCCTCTCTCTGTCTGTTTGAAATTGGGGCCTCGTTCTGTCTGTTTGAAATTGGGGCCTCTCTCTGTCTGTTTGAAATTGGGGCCTCGTTCTGTCTGTTTGAAATTGGGGCCTCTCTCTGTCTGTTTGAAATTGGGGCCTCTCTCTGTCTGTTTGAAATTGGGGCCTCGTTCTGTCTGTTTGAAATTGGGGCCTCGTTCTGTCTGTTTGAAATTGGGCCTCTCTCTCTCTGTTTGAAATTGGGACCACTCTCTCTCCAGAATTTTTTTGCCACTTATTCAGTTTTTGTCTTATTTCCTCGATCAACAGAATTATTGACCTTCAGTCCAAGCTAATCATCGCGATCGATGTGGCCAAAGGAATGGAATACCTTCACAACCTAACTCAGCCCATCATCCACAGAGACCTGAACAGGTACAGGGCCCTAAGCTCTGGGAGTGGAGGAGGTAATGAGGGCTGGGGGGTGGTGGAGGCAGGGACAGCCACCATATCCAGCAGATATCGTGGCTCACACTTTGATTGGCAAGGTGGAGAGGACAATGGAATAAGTGCTGGGTAATTGTGTTCGTGTAGATGGGTAATGCATGTTCAGCATTGACATGGTGGGCTGAATGGCTGTATCACTCCACTTTGCTAATGACTAAATGGGAAGTGATGCACTTTGGAAGCAGTACTGATGCTAGGATATTCGTGACTGACAGAGCCCAGGGGAGTACTGAGGAGCAGAGGGACCTTGGAACACAGGTCCACAGATCCTTAAAGGTGGAAACACATGTACATAATGTGGTAAGGAAGTCATATGGGACACTGTCCTACATTAAGTGCAGACTTAGGGAGGTTCTGCAACACATACGAAATGCTGGCGGAAATCAGCAGGTCAGGCAGCATCTTCAGAAATGAATAAACAGTCAACATTTTGTGCTGAGACCCTTCAGGACTGGAAAGGAAGGGGGCAGAAATCAGAATTAGAAGGTGGGGGGAGGGGAAAGAGTTGGCAGGTGAGAGGTGAGACCAGGTGGGTGGATGGGGGAGAGGGGATGAAGTAAGATGTTAGGTGGAAAAGGTAAAGGGCTGAAGAAGGAGGAGGAATCTGACAGAAGAGGAGGGTGGACGATGGAAGAAGGGGGAGGAGGAGGGGCACCGTGGGGAGATGATGGGCCGGTGAGGGGAAGAGAAGCCGTGAGAGAGGAGCCAGAATGAGGAATGAGAAAAGAGAGAATGAGGAGGGGTTGAAATTACCGGAAGTTTGAGTAATCGATGTTCATGCCATCAGGTTGGAGGCCACCCAGATACAATATGAGGTGTTGCTCCTCCAACCTGAGTGTGGCTTCATCATTACTGTAGAGGAAGCCATGGACAGACATGTTGGAATGGGGATGGAAAATGAGGTTTGGAAGTGAATGCATGAGGCTTGTTTGGTAAGTTTGCAGATGACGTGAAATCAGGAGGTTTTGTTTATAGTGAAGAAGGTTATTGTAGATTACAGGGGGATCTTAATCAGTTAGGGAAGTGGGCTAAGAAGTGGCAAATGGTCTTCAATACAGGTAAGTGTGAGATGAAGCAGTCTGGAAAGTCAAACTAGTGTAGGACATTGTGTCAGTGGAGAACTAGGGATTGTAATGGAACAGGGGGATCTAGGAATCCATTGGAAGTGGTGTCATGGGTAGACAGGGTGGGGAAAATGGCTTTTAGTACCCTGACCTTCATCAGCTCGGTGACTGAGTATTGGAGAATGTTGCGGTAGTACAGAATAAGTCATTGGTGAGGATGCACTGGGAGTGCTATGTATGCTTTGGGTTACCCTGTTATAGGAAAGGTAGGATTAAACTGGAAAAGATTTACAAGGTAGCTGCCAGGACTGGAGGGCCTGAGTCACAGGGAGAGGTTGCCTAGGTGAGATCTTCAATCCTTAGAGCATAGAGACAACCTTATAGAAATCTTTAGAATTATGAAAGGCATAGATACGGTGGGTGGTAATGTCCTTTCCCCAGGGTAGGGGAGACCAAAACTAGAAAGCATGGGTTTAGAATGAGAGGGGAGAGATTTTAAAGGGAGCTGAGGGGCAACTTTTCATTCAGAAAGTAGTGATATATGGAACGAGCTGCCAGAGGGACTGGTTCAGCAGTGTAATTGAAGAAGTATTTGGATAGGTCCAGGGAGGGACAAGCCTTGTGGAGGATATGTACCGAATGCAGGAAATTAGGGTTAGCTATGTGGGCATGGTGGTTAGCATAGACTGGTTGGGCCGAGTGGCCTTTTTCCATGTTGTATTGCTCAGCAGTATGACTCGGAAACCTGAGGGGTAGGTGTAGGGTATCTGGAGTGAGCCAGTGGAACTGGTGGAGGCAGATGTGTTTACAGCATTCAAGAGGCTTTTGGGCAAATACATGCGTTGGAAAGGAGCAGAGGGATATGGACTTAATACAGGCAAGTGGGATGAACGTAGGTCAACATCACGGTCAGCCCGGACAAGGTGGACTAAAGGCCTCTTTCTGTGCAGCACTGTTCTCTGGTCGTGTGAGCTGCTAGGGAGACACTGAACATAGAACAGTACAAGTCATTCAGCCCAATATGATGTGCAGAACCAAGCCAATTAATCAGTAATCAAATGGCTAACTAAACTAATTCCCTAATGCCTACACAATCACCATAGCCCTTCATTTTCCTAATATTCATGGTCTAAACTTCTCTTAAAAGTGTCTAACGTATCTGCCATCCCGGCAGCACATTCCAGGTACCCACCACAAGTAAGAGGAACTTGTCCCTCACATCTCCTTTGAATTTACCCCCTCTCACCTTAAATGCATGCTCTCTGTGACCCTAGGCTCTACTCAGTCTGTGCCCCTCGTAACCCAAGTTTGTCCAAACTCGCAATAGCCCATGCACTCTAATCCAGGCAGCATCCTGGTCAACTTCTTCTGCACCCTCTCCGAAGCCTCGACATCCTTCCGATAATGGGATGACCAGAACTCCAGATGAGGCCTAACTAGAGTTTTAGAAAGATGCAACACAACAAAGAACGTATAAATATACAGCTCATACAGGCTCTTCGGCCCACAATGTTACTGACCATGTATCCTACTCTGGAAACTGCCTAGAAAAGGGCCGGCTGGTGGCACAATGACATTGGCACTGGACCCGGAAGCAGAGGTTCCCGGGTTCGAAACCAGTCAGGTTCGCCCCGAGTACGCTTTCCATCCATGCCAGGTCCTCGTAAAACAAAGGGAAAATACTGCAAAAACTGTCTGTGTGAGGGGTGGCGCACCACACAGTCTCTCTCTCGCTCCGCGCCTTGTAAAAGCCATGAAAAAGACATCATCACGGACGCACGCACGCACACACAGACTCGCACACACGAGGCACACGCCAAAAAAAAGAAGCTGCCCAGAATTTCCCTACTGCAGAACCCTCTATTTTTCTAAGCTCCATCTGCCTATCTAAGAGTCTCTTAAAAGACCCTATTGTGTCCGCCTCCATCACCGTCGCCGGCAGTGCATTCACGCACTCACTACACTCTGTGTGAAAAACTTGCTGACTGGGAACAATAATTTTTCATTTAGATAAAATGATTAGAGGTGGCATGGTAACATAGTGGCCAGCATAAAACTTTACAGCATTAGCGACCTGGGTTCAGTTCTTGCTGCTGTGTGTGAGGAACTTGTCTGCTCTCCCCGTGACCGTGTGGGTTTCCTCCCACATTCCAAAGACTTGCGGTTAATTGGTCACATGGGTGAATTGTACGGTGTTTGCACATCGCATCAGAAGGGTCAGTTATCATAGTTTATTTCAAAATAAGAAAGAACAATAATCAACATGGTGAACGACCGATCTTTTCTCTTCTCTCTCCTGCAGCCATAACATCCTGTTGTACGAAGACGGCCATGCCGTAGTTGCTGACTTTGGAGGTTGGGATCTGACAGATATGAGATCTTGGTTGACGTGTGTTGGGCAGGGGGCGGGGGGCAACCTAAAGGTCAAAGACTCACGGGCTATTCCTGGGGTTCGGACCACTGAACGTGGTGTTGATGTAACTGACTCCTGTCTTGTTAGAGAAGACTCACAGAACCCTTGTTAGAGAAGACTCACAGAACAGAGGGATGGCCGAACAAATTGCCATATCACCCACCAACACAGGAGAGGACATTTGTATTCTAGTGCACCCTGTTCAAAGCAATGTAACCCCCTCCCCACTCCTAACCCTGTGTACACAGGGTTGAGAGATGACTTGATAGAAGTGTTCTAGATAATGAGAGGCAGAGATAGAGTGGTTAGCTAGAGACGTTTTCCCAAGGCAGCAATGGGAATTCCAGAGGACATCATTTTAAGGTGATTGGGGGATGCTAGATGTTGGAGCTTTACACAGGGACTGGTGGAATGCCCTGCCAGGGTGGGAGGGAGAAAGGGGCATCTTTACTGTTGTGGTGTTCTGCTAAATATGGTGGGCATGCTGGTTTGATGCCAGAATGTGTAGTGACACTCGCGGCCTGCCCCCAGCACGTCATTAGGTTGTATTAATTGTTAACATGACAAATTTCGCTATACGTTTCAGTGAGCATATGATAAATAAACTTGAATTTTGAACCTTGTGGATGAGGGGTCAGATGGTAGATGGCATCTGGATGGAGATGAAGGTATTTAAGTCTGGTAGGTTACGTTACAGCAGCTGGAACCATCAGCGGATGCATTTATTGTTCAATGTGAATAGAAGAACAGGAGTGGTGAGGCCACTCAACCCCTCAGTCCTATCCCGTCACTCAATGTGACCATAGCTGATCTGTCCCAGGACTCATCTCCTCTTCTGTGCCAGTTCCCCATCGCCTTCAGTCCCCTGATCTGTCAAACATTTCCCTCCCTCCACTTTCAATTCCACCCTCAGTGATCCAGTCTCCATACCATCTGAGTGGGGAATTCCAGAGATTCCCCTCCCTCTGTGAGAAGTCTCTACACATCTCAATTTTAAATGTCCATCGCCCCCCCCCCATCCTCTCATGTGAGACTGTCTGTGGAAACATCTCCACCTCAATGTATGTTTCACTAAGATTGCCCCTCATTCTGATAAATTACAAAGAATGACCAATCCAATTTCTTCAGTCACTTGGGACTCTCATCCCAGGAATTACCCCAGCGACCATCTTCAGGCCTGCCCGTTGTCAGTGTGTAGACTTACATTGGATAATAAGGGCTAGATTCCAGAGGTGGGTAAAGGGGATGGATACAGAGCAGTAGCCAGCAGGGGCAGGGGCAGGGGTAGAGTGGGCGGAAAGGCCTGTCTGTGTGCTGTCAAACTCTGTATCTGTAAGCACAGGTTCTCCCGCGCCAGTAATGTAAAGAACACAACATGAGGAGTGTAGGTTTGCTGAAGAATCTCTCTGTCTGCAGAGTCCCGCTTCCTGCTCTCAATGGATGAAGATAACATGACCAAACAGCCTGGGGTAGGTGTCATCTCCTGTTCCCCTTCACCCCTGCTCCCCAACCCTACAACCTCCCCTTTGCACCTGAACCCAACTTTACAACCTACGCTTCACCCCTGCCCCCTGAAGTTACAATCTCCACTCGGGTGGTTTCGTGGATCCAGTGGTCCTGTGGGGTTATTTGGAAGTGACAGTAGGAATTGGTGAGAGTGGTGACTGAAATGCCAGAGCTCTGTGGCAGGGGGTCGTGGTGGTGTCCTGTAACCCTGATGTCCAGTGTAACAGACTCTCTCTGCCACACAGAACCTGCGGTGGATGGCTCCTGAGGTCTTTACACAGTGCACTCGGTACACTATTAAAGCCGACGTCTTCAGCTATGCCCTGTGTCTCTGGGAACTACTGACTGGTGAAATCCCCTTTGCACACCTCAAGCCGGGTGAGTGAGACTGAAAGGAAATGGTCCAGAGGGATGAGGAGGGGGAAATGAGAAGAAAACAGTAAAAATGGGAAGATGGGTTTGGACGGTGATGGAAAGATGTGAAGCTCAAAAAAATGCAGATACTGGAAGTCTGAAACAAAGACAGAACTTACTGGAACCACACAGGAGGTCATAGAACACAGCACAGTACAGTCCCTTCGGCCCACAATGTTGTGCCGACCCTTAAACCCTGCCTCCCATATAACCCCCCCCACCTTAAATTCCTCCATGTACCTGTCTAGTTGTCTCTTAAACTTCACTAGTGTATCTGCCTCCACCACTGACTCAGGCAGTGCATTCCACGCACCAACCACTCTCTGAGTAAAAAACCTTCCTCTAATATCCCCCTTGAAATTCCCACCCCTTACCTTAAAGCCATGTCCTCTTGTATTGAGCAGTGGTGCCCTGGGGAAGAGGTGCTGGCTGTCCATTCTATCTATTCCTCTTAATTCCTCTATCTATTCCTCTTTGTATACCTCTATCATGTCTCCTCTCATCCTCCTTCTCTCCAAAGAGTAAAGCCCCAGCTTCCTTAATCTCTGATCATAATCCATACTCTCTAAACCAGGCAGCATCATGGTAAATCTCCTCTGTACCCTCTCCGATGCTTCCACATCCTTCCTTTAGTGAGATGACCAGAACTGGACACAATACTCCAAGTGTGGCCTAACCAGAGTTTTATAGAGCTGCATCATTATCCCGTGACTCTTAAACTCTATCCCTCAACTTATGAAAGCTAACACTCCATAAGCTTTCTTAACTACACTATCTACCTGTGAGGCAACTTTCAGGGATCTGTGGACATGTACCCCCACATCCCTCTGTTCCTCCACACTACTAAGTATCCTGCCATTTACTTTGTACTCTGCTCTGGAGTTTGTCCTTCCAAAGTGTACCACCTCACATTCTCTGGGTTGAACTCCATCTACCACTTCTCAGCCCACTTCTGCACCTTATCAATGTCTCTCTGCAATCTTTGACAATCCTCTACACTATCCACAGCACCACCAAACTTTGTGTCATCTGCAATTTTGCCAACCCACCCTTCTACCCCCACATCCGGGTCGTTTATTAAAAATCAGGAAAAGTAGAGGTCCCAGAACCGATTCTTGTGGGACACCACAAGTCACAACCCTCCAATCTGAATGTACTCCCTCCACCACAACCCTCTGCTTTCTACAGGCAAGCTAATTCTGAATCCACCTGGCCAAACTTCCTTGGATCCCATGCCTCTGACGTTCTGAATAAGCCTACCGTGTGGAACCTTGTCAAATGCCTTACTAAAATCCATGTAGATCACATCCACTGCACTACCCTCATCTATATGCCTGGTCACCTCCTCAAAGTACTCCATCAAGCTTGTTAGACATGATCTGCCCTTCACAAAGCTATGCTGACTGTCCCTGTTCAGACCATGATTCTCTAAATGCCCATAGATCCTATCTCTATGAATCTTTTCCAACAGCTTTCCCACCACAGATGTAAGGCTTACTGGTCTATAATTATCCAGACTATCCCTACTACCTTTTTTGAACAAGGGGACAACATTCGCCTCCCTCCAATCCTCCAGTACCATTCCTGTTGACAACGAGGACATAAAGATCCTAGCCAGAGGCTCAGCTATCTCTTCCCTCACCTCATGGAGTAGCCTGGGGAATATTCTGTCAGGCCCCGGGGACTTATCCATCCTAATGTATTTTAACAACTCCAACACCTCCTCTCCCTTAATATCAACATGCTCCAGAACATCAACCTCACTCATATTGTCCTCACCGTCATGAAGTTCCCTCTCATTGGTGAATACCGAAGAGAAGTATTCATTGAGGACCTCGCTCACTTCCACAGCCTCCAGGCACATCTTCCCACCTTTATCTCTAATCGGTCCTATCTTCACTCCTGTCATCCTTTTGTTCTTCACATAATTGAAGAATACCTTGGGGTTTTCCCTTACCCTTCTCGCCAAAGCCTTCTCATGCCCCCTTCTTGCTCTCCTCAGCCCCTTCGTAAGCTCCTTTCTTGCTACCTTGTATTCCTCAATAGACCCATCTGATCCTTGCTTCCTAAACCTCATGTATGCTGCCTTCTTCCATCTGACTAGATTTTCCACCTCACTTGTCACCCATGGTTCCTTCACCTTACCATTCTTTATCTTCCTCACCAGGACAAATTTGTCCCTAACATGCTGCAAGAGATCCCTAAACATCAACCACATGTCCATAGTACATTTCCCTGTAAAAACATCATCCCAATTCACACCCGCAAGTTCTAGCCTTATAGCCTCATAATTTGCCCTTCCCCAATTAAAAATTTTCCTGTCCTCTCTGATTCTATCCTTTTCCATGATAATGCTAAAGCCAGGGAGCGGTGGTCACTGTCTCCCAGATGCTCACCCACTGAGAGATCTGTGACCTGACTGGGTTCATTACCTAATACTAGCTCTAGTATGGCATTCCCCCTGGTCGGCCTGAAAACATATTGTGACAGGAATCCGTCCTGGACACACTTAACAAACACTGCCCCGTCTAAACCCTTGGAACTAATCAGGTGCCAATCAATATTAAGGAAGTTAAAGTCACCCATGATAACAACCCTGTTATTTTTGCACCTTTCCAAAATCTGCCTCCCAATCTGCTCCTCGGTATCTCTGCTGCTACCATGGGGCCTATAGAATACCCCCAACAGAGTAACTGCTCCCTTCCTGTTCCTGACTTCCACCCATACTGACTCAAAAGAGGATACTGCTACATTACCCACCCTTTCTGTAGCTGTAATAGTATCCCTGACCAGTAATGCCACCCCTCCTCCCCTTTCCCCCCCTCTCTATCCCTGTTAAAGCACTGAAATCCAGGAATATTGA
This sequence comes from Mobula hypostoma, assembly GCF_963921235.1. Taxonomy (NCBI): domain Eukaryota; kingdom Metazoa; phylum Chordata; class Chondrichthyes; order Myliobatiformes; family Myliobatidae; genus Mobula; species Mobula hypostoma. Next base: position 114,805,792 of record NC_086108.1, read on the forward strand.
GAATCCATTCCTGCCCTGGTGCTAGCCAAGTCTCTGTAATGGCCACTACATCATAATTCCATGTATATATCCAAGCTCTCTGTTCATCAACTCAGGTCCGGCAGCATCCTGGAGAGGGGAACAGTGAGTGGTTCAGGGATCAATGGTCCACTGTCAGAACCGGATAAAACTCCGATAATTGAATATTCCAGAGTATTCTGAAACCACAGCATCTGGCCCAGTAGGGAATATCCCTTGTGTTCCCCTTGAGCTCTTTGGGGCCTCTTGTCCCACTCATCCTTAAAACTCATCCGACGCACTGGAAAATCAACAGTAATAATGTGTGATGTCTTAAAGCAAAGTGATTTGGAAGTGTAAACATGAGATGCTGGAAATCCAGAGCCACACGGAGAGAGACAGACAGAGAAATACACACAGTGCTGGAAATCCAGAGCCACACACACACAATATCAATGAAGTAAGAAGCTGGAAGTAAATGGGAGGAAAAGGTAACCAACTGGAGAAGAAGGAATCTGATAGGAGAAGAGAGTGGACTGTGGGAGAAAGGGAAGAAGGAGGGTGCCAGGGGTTGGTTCTCGGCAGGTGAGGAGAAGAGGTAAGATACCAGAGTGGGGACATGAAGTAGAGATTAGATTAGATTGTCATTGTGCCGAGTACAGATACAAAGCCAATGAAATGCAGTTAGCATCTGACCAGAAATGCAAAGAATAGTGTTATTTACAAAATAACTGCAAATAAGAAGTAAGTGCTACAGCACACAAATATAAAAGTACTGAGACTGCACAATATGGGTGCAATACTGCTTAGCGCTGTGATGAGCGGTTCAGCAGTGTCACAGCCTCAGGGAAGAAGCTCTTCCTGTGTCTGCTGGTGTGGGAGCAGAGGCTCCTGTAGTGCCTACTGGATGGGAGGAGAGTAAAAAGTCCATAGTTAGGGTGAGATGCATCCTTGATGATACTTTTCGCCCTGCCCAGGCAGCGTTTATGGTAGATGTTCTCAATGGTGGGCAATTGGGTGCCGATAATCCGCTGGGCAGCTTTCACCACATGCTGAAGTGCTTTGCAGTCTGATACAGGACAATCGCCATACCACACTGAGATGCAGTTGGTGAGTATGCTCTCAATGGTACAGCAGTAAAAGTCCGTCAGTATCCTGGGACAGAGGTGAGCTCTCTTGATTCTAGAGAGAAGGGGAAGGAGAAAAAATACCAGAAGTTAGAGAAATTGTTGCTCATGCCATGAGGTTGGGAGCTACACAGATGAAATGAAGTGTTGCTCCTCCAACAGTTGGCCCTAAATAACGACTGTTTACTCATTTCCATAGCCTCTGAGCTGGGTGAGGTCCTCCAGCATTTTCTGTGTGTTGCTCTGAATCTTTTCTGCTTGTCATTAAGGTACAAGATTGGAAAGTCAAAGACCAGCTTTTTTTGTCACATGCACATCAAAACATGAGAAGGGGCAAAGAGAGTTCATAGATCCCTGAAGGATGCAGCAGGAGTTGTTTTGGATTCTGACGCCTTTAATCTAAGTTTCTTTCGGACGTTAGGAAAGGGACACCACACTCGTTGTTTCACAATCATTTTATTAAGTGTTAATAGAACAAAGAAAACTGGAAAAGGACAGTAACAGGAGCAGAGGCTAGTGACAGAAATGAGGAAAGCAGAAAGAAGAAAGATGGTGTTGCTGTGTGGTCAGCTCTTTTTATACTCCAGAGATAAGGAAGATCCCATTCAAATTTACAGATAAGAGTCAACCAATCAGATAGCCGCAAATAAGATATCTCCTCTTCTTATTGCTATGATCCGGGAGGAGGTACAGGAGCCTGAAGACCCACACTCAGTGATTCAGGACCAGCTTCTTCCTCTCTGCCATCCGATTTCTGAGTGGAAGATGAACCATGGACAGTACCTCACCACTTTTTCATTTTTTTCTCTTTCTGCACTACTTATTTAACTTTTTACTGCAAATTACAGTAAGAATTAGTTAAGGCAACATATTTCATGATGTATGCCAGTGATATTAAACCTGATTCTGATTCAAATAACGCAGCACCTGAGAAGCTTCCAGAGCTTTCCAGAATGTTATAAAGAACTATAACCACCAGGGGACACACTGAACAATTGATATACAGTATACTGTGGCCATTAGGAAACATCAGGAGACCATTAGGAGAAGCAGGTGGAGGGGACTCATAGTCAGGGGAACAGACAGGAGGTTCTGTGGATGTGAAAGGAACTTATGGATGGTATGTTTTCTCCCAGATGCCAGGGTCGGGGACTTCTTGGATCATGCCACATTTTGGAGAGGGGGGCAGCCAGATATCCTGATACACGTTGGTACCAATGACATTGGAAGGAAAAACAAAGAGGTCCTGAAGAGAGAATTCAGAGAGTTAGGTAGAAAGCTGAGAAGCAGGACCTCCAGGGTAGTAATTTCTGGATTGCTGCCTGTGCCACACACCAGTGAGAGTACCAACAGGCTGATTTGGCAAATTAATGCATGGCTGAGAAGCCGGTGCATGGAGGCAGGGCTTCAGGTTCTTGGATCACTGGGATTTCTTCTGGAGGAGGTATGACCTGTACAAAATGGACAGATTGCACCTGAACCCAAGGGGAATTAATATTCTCGTGGGCAGGTTTGTTAGAACTGTTGGGGAGGGTTTAAGTTAATTTGGCAGGGCGTTGGGAATGGGAGTGAAGGGACTCAGGATAGGACAGATGATTAAAAAAAGCAAAGATAGCATGCAGTCAGACTGTCAGGATGGACTGATAGATGATAGGACATAATTGCAGCCAGCAGGGTGAGTATCAGTGCATTAGGGTTGCAGAATCAAATAGAGTAGTAAATGCAGCACTCAGAGATATATCTGAATGCACAGAGTATAATAAAATAGGATGGATGATGTTGTTGCTCTATTACAGATTGCCAGGTAGGATGTTGTGGCCATCACTGAATCGTGGCTGAAGGATGGTTGTAGATGGGAGCTGAATGTCCAAGATTACACGTTATATCAAAGGGATAGGAAGGTAGGCAGAGGGGGTGGCGTGGCTCTGCTGATAAAGAATGGCATCAAATCAGTAGAAAGATATGATATAGGATCAGAAGGTGTTGAATCCTTGTGGGTTGAGTTAAGAACTGCGAGGGTAAAAGGACCCTGATGGCAGTTATATACAGGTCCCCCAACAGTAGCTGGGAGGTGGACCACAGATTACAACCGGAAATAGAAATGGTGTGTCAAAAGGGCAATGTTATGATAGTCATGAGAGATTTTAACATGCAGGTGCATTGGGAAAATCAGGCTGGAAATGGATCCCAAGGAGAGTTTGTTGAATGCCTACAAGATGGCTTCTTAGAGCGGTTTGTCGTTGAGCTTACTCGGGGATCAGCTATACTCAATTGGGTGTTATATAGTGAACTGGAGGTGATTAGGGAACTGAAGGTAAAAGAACCCTTAGGAGACAGTGATCATGGTATGATTGATTTCAACTTGAAATTTGATAGGGAGAAAGTAAAGTCTGATGCAGCAGTAAGAGATGGAGTAAAGGAAATTACAGTGGTATCAGAGATGAGTTGGTCAAAGTAAAGTGGAAGAAGCTGCTGGCTGGGATGTCAGTAGTGCAGCAATGGTGTGAGTTTCTAGGAAGGTGCAGAATGAATATATTCCAAGAACAAAGAAATACTCAAATGGCAAAATATACAAACGTGGCTAACAAGGTCAGTCAAAGCTAATGTAAAAGCAAAAGTGTGGGCATAAAACAAAGCAAAAATTAGTGGGAAGACAGAGGACTGGGAAGCTTTTAAACCCCTTAAGAGAGCAACTAAAAGAATCATTAGGAGGAAAAAGATGAAATATGAAAGCAAGCTAACAAACAATATCAAAGTGGATAGTGAAAGCTTTTTCAAAATAAGAGAGATGAGAGTGTACATAGGACTGCTAGTAAATGAGGCAGGAGGAATAATAATGGGGAACAAGGAGATGGCAGATGAACTAAATAATTATTTTGCATCAGACTTCACTGTGGAAGACACTAGCAGTGTGCCAGATGTTAAAGGTGTGAGGGAGGAGAAGTGAGTGCAGTTTCTATTACAAGGGAGAAGGTGCTCAAAAAGCTGAAAGACCTAAGGATACATAAGTCACCCAAGCCAGATGAACTGCACCCTAGAGTTCTGAAAGAGGTAGTGATAGAGATTATGGAGGTATAAGTAATGATCTTTCAAAAATCATTGGACCCTGGCATGGTGCCAGAGGACTGGAAAATTGCAAATGTCACTCCACTCTTTAAGAAAGGAGGAAGGCAGCAGAAAGTAAATTACAGTGTAGACTAGTTAGCCTGACCTCAGTGGTTGGGAAGATGTTAGAATCAACTGTTAAGGATGAGGTAATGAAGTACTTGGTGACACAAGACAAGGTAGTACAAAGTCAACATGGTTTCCTTCAGGGAAAATTCTGCCTGACAAAGCTGTTGGAATTCTTTGAGGAGATTACAAGTAGGATAGATAAAGAAAATGCAGTGGATGTTGTCTATTTGGACTTTCAGAAGGCCTTTGACAGGGTGCCACCCACATGAGGCTGCTTACCAAGTTAAAAGCTCATGGTATTACAGGACAATTACTAACATGGTTAGGACATTGGCTGATTGGTAGGAGGCAGCGAGTGGGAATAATAGTATCCATTTCTGATTGACTGCTGGTGACTAGTGGTGTTCTGCAGGGGTCAGTGTTGGGACCACTTCTTTTTACGCTGTATATAAATGATTTAGATGATGGAATAGATTACTTTGTTGCCAAATTTTCAGATGATACGAAGATTGGTGGAGGGGCAGGTAGTGTTGAGGAAACAAGTAGGCTGCAGAAGATCAGGAGAATGGAAAAGAAAATGGCAAATGAAATACAATGTTGGAAAATATATGGTCATGCATTTTGGTGGTAGAAATAAATGTACAGACTATTTTCTAAATGAGAAAATGCAAAAATCTAAGATGCAAAAGGACTTGGGAGTCCCTGTGTAGAACTCCCTAAAGGTTAACTTGGAGGTTGAGTCAGTGGTGGGGAAGGCAAATGCAATGTTAGCATTCATTTCAAGAGGTCTAGAACACAAGAGCAGGGATGTGATGCTGAGGCTTTATAAGGTGGTGGAGGCCTCACCTTGAGTAATGTGAACAGTTTTCGGCTCCTCACCTAAGAAAATATGTGCTGGGATTGGAGAGGGTCCAGAGGAGGTTTGCAAGGATGATTCTGGGAATGAAAGGGTTATCATACAAGGAACATTTGATGGTTCTGGGTCTGTCTTTGCTGGAACTTAGAAGGATAAGGGGGGTGTGGATCTCATTGAAATCTTTCAAATGTTGAAAGGCCCAGACAGAGTAGATTTGGAAAGGATGTTCTACATGGTGGACAAACCTAGGTCAAGAGGGCACAACCTCAGGTTAGAGGGGCATCCATTTCAAACAGATGCAGAGAAATTTCTTTCGGCAGAGGTTGGTGAATTTGTGGAATTTGTTACCACAGGCAGCTGTGGAGGCCAGGTTGTTGGGTTATTTAAGGCAGAGCTTGATCTGTTCTTGATTGAACACGGCATCAGAGGTTATGGCTAGTGGGGCTGACGAGGAGAAAAGAGGATCAGCCATGATTGAAAGGCAAAGTAGACTTGATGGGCCAAATGGCCTAATTCTGCTCGTATGTCTAATGTTCTTATGGTTAAGTGTATAGAAGTTCTTAAAGGCAATGCAAGCAGACAATCAATTGTTACGCTGCAAAGAAAATAGCTATTAAGCAGTCTAATCCAATAGTTGATAGGATGTTTAAGAAGGCGTAAGGTGTGTTGGCCTTCATTAGTCAAGGGATTCAGTTCAAGAGCTGCAGGGTAGTGTTGTAGCTCTATTTGCCGGCCCTGTTTGCTGAGTGGTGCAGTGGGAAGGGAAGGGTTGTATGTCTGTCAGGACACTGCCTGACTCTAACCAGCTGTTTGTTGTTGATCCAGCTGCTGCAGCTGCTGATATGGCCTACCACCACGTGAGGCCGCCCATTGGCTACTCCATTCCCAAGCCTGTCTCCTCCCTGCTAATGAGGGCCTGGAACGCCTGTCCAGAGGTGAGTGGTCACACATCTGCCTGTCCATTCGGTTGTACTGCGCGAGGAGTGGAGGGTAGGGGAGGAGGTGATTAGCACGCAAAGTGGATCTCTGGGCTGATAGCACTGACGTATGGACAGAGAGTCATGGCACAGAACTGAAAAAGGCCTTTCAGCCCGAGATGTCAATGCAGTGAGGGAGAAAAGTGGTGGATATGTCCAGTCCATCACATCACTGAGAACATTTAAATGGAGCACTGACATAAGAAAGCAACAGCAATCAACAAGGACCCCAACCATCCAGACTACATCCTCTTTTCACCACTACCAACACGCAGGAGGTACGGGAATCTTGGGTCTCACACCACCAGGTTCAGAAACAGTCGTTACCCTACAGGTTTCAGACCCTGAACCAGTATGGATAACTCACCTCAGCTTTAACTGATTCCACAAGCCTACAGACTCACTTTCAAGGACTCTACAATACATATCCACACACTCACAACCCTCTGAGTGAAGAAGTTCCCTCCACATCTCACTTTTCACCCTCAACTCATAATCTCTAGTTCTAGTCTTACCCAACTTCAGTGGAAAATGCCTGCTTGCACTTGCCCTATAGCCTTCATAATCTTGAATACCTTGATCAAATCTCCTCTCATGTTTTTACGCTCTAGAGAATAAAGTCCTAACCTATTCAATCTTTCCCTATGAATTAGGCCCTCAAGATCCAGCAACATCCTTGTAAATTTTCTCTGCACTGTTTCAATCTTTTCTGTAGGTAAGTGTCCAAAATTGGACACAATGCTCCAAATTAGACCTCACCAACGTCTTGCGCAATTTCAACTTAACATCCCAATTCATGTACTCAATACATTGATTTATGAAGGCCAATGTGCCAAAAGCTTCCTTTATGACCCTAAGTATCCTATCGGGTTTTTCTGGCAAATCAGGAGCGAGAGAGGAAGCAAATCACTGGTCCGTGAGTGAGGTTTATAAAGAGCATTTGCGGGCTTTTTTCTGGCAGCCCAGTAATATCGTGATTCATTAGCAAGGGCAAATCGAAGTAAGGTAGGGCCAAGCAGAGCAGCCATTGTGTAAGTGGGTCAGTGTTAGAGTGGGGAGGCTTTGGCTCATCAGGCTTGGGCGAGGTATGTATCCGGTAAGTTTCTTCTTCATTCTTTGTCTGTTAGTGCATAGTTAGAGAAGGGAGGATGGCTCCAGGGTTGTTCTGTGTTCCTTGTGTGAGATGAGGGGATTCTGGGAGACCGCCAATCTCCCGGATGACTACATCTGCACCAGGTGCACCAAGCTGCATCTCCTCAGAGACCGGGTTAAGGATCTGGAACTTCAGCTTGATGACCTTTGGCTCCTATGGGAAACTGAGGAGATGATAGATAGGAGCTCAGGGATGTAGTCACCCTCAGCTTCAGGAGGCAAGTACCTGGGAGGCTGTCAGGAGAGAGACAGAAAATGGGCAAATTACAAAGATAGGTGGAGGAGTGGGTAGTGTTGAGGAAACAGAGAGCCTGCAGAGAGACTTGGATAGTTTAGGGGAATGGGCACAGAAGCGGCAATGAAATACAATGTTGGAAGGTGTTTGGTCATGCACTTTGGTGGAAGAAATAAACGGGCAGTCTATTATTTAGATGGAGAGAAAATTCAAAATGTAAAGATGCAAAGGGACTAGGGAGTCCTTGTGCGGGATACCCTAAAGGTTAACCTCCAGGTTGAGTTGGTGGTGAAGAAGTGAATGCAATGTTGGCATTCATTTCTAGAGGTATAGAATATAAGAGCAGGGATGTGATGTTGAGGCTTATAAGGCACTCGTGAGACCACATGGAGTATTGTGTGCAGTTTTGGGCTCCTTATTTTAGAAAGGATATTCTGACATTGACCCGACTGGTGACATAGTGGCATCAGTGCTGGACTTGGGGACGAAAGGTCCCGGGTTCGAATCCAGCTGGCTCCCCTGCACACTTTCCATCCGTTACGAGCTGGTGATCTCTTTGGAAGCTCACCCGGCAGAAGGCAATGGCAAACCACTGCTGTAACTTGCCTCGTACGCGGTTCCCCACTACGTCAGAGAGGCGTGGAGGGAAATCGTCCACTAACCAGAGAAACTCCGGATGCGACGTTCCTTTCCTTTATACTGACATTGAGAGGGTTCAGAGAAGATTCACAAGAATGATTCCAGGAATGAAAGGGTTACCATATAAGGAACGTCTGGCAGCTCTTGGGCTGTATTCCCTGGAGTTCAGGAGAATGGCGGGGGGGGGGTGGTGGAATCTCCTAGAAACATTCCAAATGTTAAAAGGCCTGAACAGATTAGATATAGCAAACTTATTTCCCATGGCAGGGGAGTCTAGGATAAAAATGCACAACTTCAGGATTGAAGGATGTCCATTTGGAACAGAGATGTGGAGAAATTACTTCAGTCAGAGGGTGGTAAATCTGTGGAATCTGTTGCCACAAGCAGCTGTGGAGGCCAAGTCATTGGGTGTATTTAAGACAGAGACAGACAGGTTCTTGATTAGCCAGGGCATCAAAGGATATGGGGAGAAGGCAGGGGAGTGGGGATGACTGGAAGAATTGGATCAGCCCATGATTGAATGGCAGAGCAGACTTGATGGGCCAAATGGCCTACTTCTGCTCCTATGGTCTTATACATGGCTGACAAGGAAATCAAAGCTACATAAAAGCAAAATAGAGGGCATATAATAGATCAAAAATTAGAAACATATAAAAACCTAGAGCACAATACAGGCCCTTCAGCCCACAAAACTGTGCTAAACATGTCCTTACCTGAGAAATTACCTAGGGTTACCCATAGCCCTCTATTTTTCTAAGCTCCATGTACCTGCCCAGGAGTCTCTTAAACGACCCTATCGTATCCGCCTCCGCCACCGTTGCCGCAGTCCATTCCACGCACTCACCACTCTCTGCGTAAAAAACTTACCCCTGACATCTCCTCTGTACCTACTTGCAAGCATCTTAAAACTGTACCTTCTCATGATAGGAGTTTCAGCCCTGGGAAAAAACCTCTGACTATCCACACGATCAATGCCTCTCATTATCCTGTACACCTCTATCAGGTCACCTGTCATCCTCCGTCGCTTCAAGGAGAAAAGGCCAAGTTCACTCAACCTATTCTCATAAGGCATGCTCCCCAAACCAGGCAACATCCTTGTAAATCTCCTCTGCACCCTTTCTATGGTTTCCACATCCTTCCTGTAGTGAGGCGACCAGAACTGAGCACAGTACTCCAAGTGGGGTCTGACTGGAGTCCTATAGAGCTGTAACATTACCTCTCGGCTCCCAAACTCAATCCCACGATTGATGAAGGCCAATGCACTGTTTGCTTTCTTAACCACAGAGTCAACCTGCGCAGCAGCTTTGAATGTCCTATGGACTCGGACCCCAAGATCCCTCTGATCCACACTGCCAAGAGTCTTACCATTAACACTATATTCTGTCTTCATATTTGACCTACCAAAATGAAACACCTCCTTAGTGAAAAGTTAGAGGATTGGAAAGCTTTTAAAAATGAACAAGGCAACTGAAAAAGCCATAAGGAAGGAAAAGATGAGATTTGAAGGTAAACTGGCTAATAATATCAAAGAGGAAGTAGAAATCAGACCACTGGAAAATAATGCTGGAGACATAGTAATGGGGGACAAGGAAATAGCAGGAGAACTGAATGAGTATTTGGCATCTGTCTTTACTGTGAAAGACACTAGCAGTATGCCAGATGTTTGATAGTGTCAAGGGGAAGAAGTGAGTGCAGTTGTTATTAATAGGGAGAAGATGTTTGAGAAGTTGAAAGGACTGAAGGTAGATAAGACACATGAACCAGAAGGACTACACACCAAGGTTGTCAGCATACTGAATAAATCTATAGAAATATAACCTGTAACAGAATCAATGGAAGACTGCCCAACTAGGACATTCAACTAGGGTACAGCAGACAAAAATAGTGTAAATACAAAAAGAAGAAATAATAAATAAACAATAAATGCTGAGAACATGAGAGGAGTCCTTGAAAGTGAGTCCATTGGTTGTTCAAACATTTCACCAATGGGGCATGTGAGGTTGAGTGAGGTTTCAAGAGCCTGATTGTTAAGGGGTAGTAACTGTTCCTGAACCTGGTGATGTGAGTCTTGAGGCTCCTGTACCTCCTTCCTGATGGCATCAGCGAGAAGAGAGCGTGGTCAAAGTGGTGAGAGTCACTGACAATGGATGCTGCTTTCCTGCAACAGCATTTAATGTAGATGTGCTCAGTGGTTGGGAGGGCTTTACCCATGACGGACTGGGCCATATCCATTACTTTTGTAGGATTTTACATTCAAGGGCATTGGTGTTTCCATACCGAGCTGTGATGCAGTCAGTCAGTATACTCTCCACTGCATGTCTATAGAGGTTTGTCAGAGTTTTAGATGTACTGCCAAATTTCCACAAACTCTTAAGGAAGTAGAGGTGCTGCTGTATTTGCACTTGCATGCTGGGCTCAGTACAGCTGCTTCGAAATAATAACAGCGAGGAATTCAAAGTTCCTATCCTCTCCACCACTAATCCCCCAAAGAGGACTGGCTCATGGACCTCTGCCTTCCTTCTCCTGAAGTCTATAATCAGCTCCGTGGTCTTGCTGACGTTGAGTAAAAGGTTGTTATAGAAACATAGAAACATAGAAAATAGGTGCAGGAGTAGGCCATTCGGCCCTTCGAGCCTGCACCACCATTTATTATGATCATGGCTGATCATCCAACTCAGAACCCAGCCTTCCCTCCATACCCCCTGACCCCTGTAGCCACAAGGGCCATATCTAACTCCCTCTTAAACATAGCCAATGAACTGGCCTCAACAGTTTCCTGTGGCAGAGAATTCCACAGATTCACCACTCTCTGTGTGAAGAAGTTTTTCCTAATCTCGGTCCTAAAAGGCTTCCCCTTTATCCTCAAACTGTGACCCCTCGTTCTGGACCTCCCCAACATCGGGAACAATCTTCCCGCATCTAGCCTGTCCAATCCCTTTAGGATCTTATACGTTTCAATCAGATCCCCCCTCAATCTTCTAAATTCCAACGACTACAAGCCCAGTTCATCCAGTCTTTCTTCATATGAAAGACCTGCCATCCCAGGAATCAATCTGGTGAACCTTCTTTGTACTCCCTCTATGGCAAAGATGTCTTTCCTCAGATTAGGGGACCAAAACTGCACACAATACTCCAGGTGTGGTCTCACCAAGGCCTTGTACAACTGCAGTAGTACCTCCCTGCTCCTGTACTCGAATCCTCTCGCTATAAATGCCAGCATACCGTTCGCCTTTTTCACCGCCTGCTGTACCTGCATGCCCACTTTCAATGACTGGTGTATAATGACACCCAGGTCTCATTGCACCTCCCCTTTTCCTAATCGGCCACCATTCAGATAATAATCTGTTTTTCTATTTTTGCCACCAAAGTGGATAACTTCACATTTATCCACATTAAATTGCATCTGCCATGAGTTTGCCCACTCACCCAACCTATCCAAGTCACCCTGCATCCTCTTAGCATCCTCCTCACTGCTAACACTGCCACCCAGCTTCGTGTCATCCGCAAACTTGGAGATGCTGCATTTAATTCCCTCATCCAAGTCATTAATATATATTGTAAACAACTGGGGTCCCAGCACTGAGCCTTGCGGTACCCCACTAGTCACCGCCTGCCATTCTGAAAAAGTCCCGTTTATTCCCACTCTTTGCTTCCCGTCTGCTAACCAATTCTCCACCCACACCAATACCTTACCCCCAATACCGTGTGCTTTAAGTTTGCACACTAATCTCCTGTGTGGGACCTTGTCAAAAGCCTTTTGAAAATCCAAATATACCACATCCACTGGTTCTCCCCTATCCACTCTACTAGTTACATCTTCAAAAAATTCTATGAGATTCGTCAGACATGATTTTCCTTTCACAAATCCATGCTGACTTTGTCCAATCATTTCACCGCTTTCCAAATGTGCTGTTATCAAATCCTTGATAACTGACTCCAGCAGTTTCCCCACCACCGACGTTAGGCTAACCGGCCTATAATTCCCCGGTTTCTCTCTCCCTCCTTTTTTAAAAAGTGGGGTTACATTAGCCACCCTCCAATCCTCAGGAACTAGTCCAGAATCTAACGAGTTTTGAAAAATTATCACTAATGCATCCACTATTTCTTGGGCTACCTCCTTAAGCACTCTAGGATGCAGACCATCTGGCCCTGGGGATTTATCTGCCTTCAATCCCTTCAATTTACCTAACACCACTTCCCTACTAACATGTATTTCACTCAGTTCCTCCATCTCACTGGACCCTCTGTCCCTTACTATTTCTGGAAGATTATTTATGTCCTCCTTAGTGAAGACAGAACCAAAGTAATTATTCAATTGGTCTGCCATGTCAGACATCACTCAGCCAGTGACAGTACACTGTTCATGGCAGGACTCTTAATAGGGTGAATGAGCAGAGGGATATTGGGGTTTAAGCTCATAGCTTCCGGAAAGTGGTTAAGAAGTCATATTTCTTGCTTTTATTAGTCAGGGCACTGAGTTCAAAAGTCAGTAAGTTACCTTACAGCTTTATAAAACTTCAGTTAGGCTGCACCTGGAGTATTGTGTACAGTTCTGGTCACCCCATTATAGGAAAAGTTGAGGCTTTGGAAAGGGTACAAAAGAGGTTCACTGGGATGCTGCCCAGATTCGAGAGTTCAGACAAACTCAGGTTGCTTTCTCTGGAGTGGCAGAGGATGAGGGGAGATCTGATAGAGGTTTATAAAATAGGAAAACAGATTATTATCTGAATGGTGGCCGATTAGGAAAAGGGGAGGTGCAATGAGACCTGGGTGTCATTATACACCAGTCATTGAAAGTGGGCATGCAGGTACAGCAGGCGGTGAAAAAGGCGAACGGTATGCTGGCATTTATAGCAAGAGGATTCGAGTACAGGAGCAGGGAGGTACTACTGCAGTTGTACAAGGCCTTGGTGAGACCACACCTGGAGTATTGTGTGCAGTTTTGGTCCCCTAATCTGAGGAAAGACATCTTTGCCATAGAGGGAGTACAAAGAAGGTTCACCAGATTGATTCCTGGGATGGCAGGTCTTTCATATGAAGAAAGACTGGATGAACTGGGCTTGTACTCATTGGAATTTAGAAGATTGAGGGGGGATCTGATTGAAACGTATAAGATCCTAAAGGGATTGGACAGGCTGGATGCGGGAAGATTGTTCCCGATGTTGGGGAGGTCCAGAACGAGGGGTCACAGTTTGAGGATAGAGGGGAAGCCTTTTAGGACCGAGATTAGGAAAAACTTCTTCACACAGAGAGTGGTGAATCTGTGGAATTCTCTGCCACAGCAAACTGTTGAGGCCAGTTCATTGGCTATGTTTAAGAGGGAGTTAGAAATGGCCCTTGTGGCTACAGGGGGTATGGAGGGAAGGCTGGGTTCTGAGTTGGATGATCAGCCATGATCATAATAAATGGCGGTGCAGGCTCGAAGGGCCGAATGGCCTACTCCTGCACCTATTTTCTATGTTTCTATGTTTCTATAAGATTAAGAGGCATAGATAGAGTAGACAGAGAGTATCTTTCTCCCAGGGTTCAAATGTTTAATACCAGAGGACATGCATTTAAAGAGAGAGGGAGTAATTTCAAAGCACATGTGAGGAGCAAGTTTTTTTTACACAGGGATTGGTGGGTGCCTGGAATGACAATTTCGATGACAGAATTGATGGCTTTGTGGCCAAGTCTGCAGAGTATACAAGATAGGTAGAGGGGCAGGTAGTGTTGAGGAAGCAGGGTGTCTGCAGAAGGACTTGGACAGATTGGGGGAACAGGCAATGAAGTGGCACATGGAACACAGTGTCGGGAAGAGTATGGTCACGCACTTTGGTAGAAGGAGTAAAGGTGAAGGCTATTTTCTAAACGGAGAGAAAATTAAAAAATCAGATGTGCAAAGACACTTAGGAGGTCTCATGCAGGATCCTCTTGCAGATTGAGTCATTGGTGAGGAAGGCAAATACAATGTTAGCATTCATTTAGAGAGAACTAAAATATAAGAGCAAGTATTTGATGCTGAAGTTTTATAAAGCATTGGTGAGGCCTCACTTGGAGCATTAAGAGCATTTTTGGGCTCCTTAGCCAAGAAATGATGTATTGACATTGGAGAGGGCCTTCAGGAGGTTCATGAAAATGATTCCAGGAATGAAAGGGTTAATGTATGTGGAGCATTTGGTGGCTCTGGAGTTGTATTTGCTGGAGTTCAGAAGAATGGGGGGGGTGATGATATAATTGAAAAGTCTAATCAGAGTGGATGTGCAGACAATGTTTCCTATAGTGAGAGTGTCCAGGACCAGAGGGCACATCTTAAGAAAAGGGGACATCATTTAGAAGAGATGAGGAGGAATTTCTTTAGCCAGAGGGTGATGAATCTGTGGAATTCATTGCCATCGATGGCTGTGGAGGCCAAGTCACTGAGTATATTTAAAGTGGAGGTTGATGGGTTCTTAATTAGTCAATGTCAAAGATGACAGGAAAAAGGCAAGAGAATGGGGTTGAGGGGGATTGAGATGCACAGTTTTCCCAGTCATAATGGAATGGCAGAACAGACTCAATGGGCCGAGCAGCCTAATTCTCCTCCTATATCTTATGAAATGCACTTCCTTAGGTGGTGGTAGAGACAGATATGACAGACGTTTTTAGATAGGCACACGAATACGGAGGGATATGGACACTGTGTAGGTAGAAGCACCCAGGATAAACCCACATGGTCACAGGGAGGATATGCATACTCCATACAGGCAGTACCGGAGGTCAGCATTAAATGTGTCTTTGAAGGCAGCGGGTTATGGCTCTCAGTTGTGTGGTGTCGGGGCTGGTAGGGTAAAGGGTGAACCACAAACTGTAACAATAACAGCAGGCTAAAAGGGCCAAATTGCCTCACCTTTCCCTCTTTGTCAAGAAACATAAGTGGTTCGATCGTCGACAAGAATGTCTAACAATCACCAACAAGGTGAGTGTGAAGTTTACCGAACTTTGTTACAAGTTGCTATGTTCATGCAGTTGTCCTCACAAGGGGAGTGAAAATGCACAGTTTTCCCAGGCTGGGGAATGGCACAGATTTAAGGTGAGAGGGCAGAGATTTATGAAGTCAAAGTCATGCTCAGGTTTGTTGTCAAGTGCACAAGGCCGTCTATCCACAGTTGTAATGAAAACTTACTTGCAGCAGCTTTACGACACATTCCTAATTCAAGATTGTTTAATATAATTTCCAGTACACAAGTGTAAAGGAGAATACTCTAGATCCAATGCAGCACAATAAATATAAATACATAAGATAGCTTATATAGGTACATTGATTGCATGTCCATAAAGTGATGCTAGGCACAGGAGTGTCTGTACATAAGGTGACTGACAGGAAATGATAAAGTAGTGGTGGTTGGGAGTGTGGAGGGGCGGGTTAGTGGTCGGGAGTGTGGAGGGGCATGTTAGTGGGTGGGGCTGTGGAGGGGCGGGTTAGTGGTCAGGGTTGTGGGGGTGCGGAGGGGCAGGTTAGTGGTCGGGGGTGTGGGGGGGTGTAGAGGGGTGTGTTAGTGGAGGGGGTGTGGAGGGGTGGGTTAGTGGATGGGGGTGTGGAAGGGTGGGTTAGTGGTTGGCGGTGTGGGGGGGCGGGTTAGTGTGGGGGGTTGTGGAGGGGTGGGTGAGTGGTCGGCAGTGTGGGGGGTTGTGGAGGGGCAGGTTAGTGGTCGGGGGTGTGG
The DNA here is from genome assembly GCF_963921235.1 of Mobula hypostoma. NCBI lineage: Eukaryota > Metazoa > Chordata > Chondrichthyes > Myliobatiformes > Myliobatidae > Mobula > Mobula hypostoma. The sequence goes on from NC_086108.1 coordinate 114,821,631, forward strand.
GGGGTGTAGAGGGGCGGGTCAGTGGGGGGGGGGTGTTAATCAGCCTCACTGCTTGGGGAGAGTCACTGTTTTTGAGTCTGGTGGTCCCGGCGTGGATGCCGAGTACCTCCCCTTGATGGGAGTGGGACCAACAGTCCATAAGCAGGGTTGTGGGGGGGGGGGGGTCCTTCATGATGTTACTAGCCCTTTTCTGGCACCGTTCTGGGTAGGCTGATGCCAGTGTGTTGGGCAGAGCATCAGATAAGGCTGCTGCTGGTGATATATGGATAGAGCATCAGTTTTTCACAGAAAAACATAAATTATACACAATTTTTACAAAATAAAAAGCACCATTGGAACAAATAAAAACATTGTAGTGCAAAGTAGTTGTGGAGTTGCTAAACGGTGGTGATTAGGATTGTGCTGGTTGGTTCAAGAACCGAATGGTTGGAGGGAGGTAGCTGTTCCTGAGCCAGGTGATGTGGAACCTCAGGCTTCAGCACCTCCTTCCCAGTGGTAGCTGTGAGAAGATACCATGGCCCAGAGGGTGGGGATCTGAGGGGCAACTTCTTCACCCAGAGGCTAGTCCATATATGAAACAAACTGCCAAAGGCAGTTATATAAACAGTGTTTAAAAGGCTGTTGGACAGTGACATGGACAGGAAAGGTTTAGAGTTATACATGGGTAAATGGTACTGGATCAATTGGCCAAATGGCCTGTTTCCCTCGTTTGCCTACAACTCGGAGACATTTGGGAGTGGGGTCACCTGATTTTCCGATTACTGGCCTGTCTGCTTGTACTGCCCGGCTTCTCGGGAATTACCAGCCGGATCTTCCCGGGATATTTAGCTGCCTGTGGCTCCCCAGGACTGAGAGTGGGTGGTGTGCCTTTATGCCCACTCCCTGCCCCCTCTCCCTGCCCTCTCCTCTCCCTTTGCAACTCCCCTGTCTCTTCCTCCTCACACCTGTTCTCCACCTCGTGCCCTCCCCTGTCCTTCTCCCTTGTATTCTCTTCTTCCCTCCATTCCTCCTCACCCTTCCCCTCCCCATATACCTCCTCACCCTTCCCCTCCCCATATACCTCCTCCTTCCACTTTCCCTGTACCTCCCCTGGCCCCTCACTCAGTCTCTCTCCATCCCTACCCCCCTCCTCCTCCCCTCTGGGATGGTGTGGGGAGACGGCAGAGTAGCTCACCGACTTCCCACCTTCAGCCTGGCCATGCTCTCCTGTTCCAGGCCTGAGTGCCCCGGCCTCTCCCGGGGCTGGAGTTGGGTAGTCCTGCCCTAGGCCAGCTCCAGAATCCACGCTCTCAGCCTCACCACCCCTGTCCACCTCCCCTCTCTCATGCCTACTCATTCCATCTGAGGCTCTGCTTCCCCTCCCCCCTCCACGGTCTGTACCCTCTCTAGTTGCTGGGGCAGCCGATATTCTCAACCCACCAACTGGCCTGGGAGAAGACTGCAGTGACACCTCACCCTTAGCACTGAGTGTGTCCCCCTCCCCACCCACAGCACTGGGTATGACTACAGATCCCATGGGTAGGGTTCGGCCAAAGCTCTGGGCTGAACCGATCCCCGAAAGGGTCCCACTGGACTGAGCTGACCGAGGAGACTCCCTACAGCCCCTGCCTCCCTCCTTCGTGTGTCGGCCTCGAGTGGGCGCTGGTCGCTTCTTCGACGTCTTGGGCCTCTGAGTGCACTGTGAGCCTCTGGGCCACTCCCTCCTGCTGCCTGGTGTCTTTGTCTTCGAGGGCTTCCTGACACCCTTCTCTGCAACTGGACAGATCTTTCCAGGTCTGGTGGGTTTCAGGATGAACTTCACCATCGGTGTGCTCTCTGGGACTCCCAGTGGGAAGCCTCTCTTCCCTCTGCCTCTTCCCAGGGGCTCGTTCACACCCTCGGCCCTTCCCTCACTCTCCAGCCTTCTCCCAGTCCCAGTCCCGATGGAACGGTAAAATCCCAAGTCAAGTCCCAGCAAATCAAACCTCACTGACTTTGGTCTCCGATCTCTGTCCTTTCCCTGCACTCTCCTGGGAATGTCGACCTGTCCAGTAGACTGGGTGGCTCCAGATCTCCCACTTTCCTCTGGATGATCCCTTTGCTCCGGCTTTCCGAAGGGATCAGGACTGGCTGTGGTCCCCCAGTGAGGGGTGAACACCAACACATTTTCCCCTATGTCTGCATTCCCATCCCGTCCAGCACCAGATACATCATCTTCACCTCGCACTGCCAAACCAGGCTTCCTACTCATCCCCAGGAGCACTCTGTTGCTAGAATGATGAGAATAATGATAGTCCTGGCTACTGAGGTGGTAATTCCTTTGGAATGGCCCCACAGGTTGAGCTCTCCCTGTTGGGAATGGCAGGCGAGTGGCTTCACAACATGCTGTCTTGGTCTGGGGCTGCCTGTCAGCGGTGGGAAGGGTGGCGTTGTAGGGTGCCAGTTGTGTTCCCCGCCAGCCCCCTGTGTTGGGCATGGATTCCCATTGCCAGTGTCCCCTGTCCGGGCTCTGCATTTCCATGGGATCTTCTGGCAGATTGGAGTGGTCTCCTCGGCAATGGTAGCAAGCTCGCAAACCTGTTGATCAAAGCAAGGAAAGGTGAGGGGGGCGGTGAAGGGGTGGGGGTGTCAGAGGTCAAAGTGGAGAGAGAGGGCAGATGGGGGGAGGTCGAAGGGGAGGGAGAGAGAAGACAGGAAGGAGAGGAGGTTAGGATGTAAAAGAGGGTGAGCAGAAGTGGAGGTGAGAGAGGCAACATGCACAACACGATGGAGGAACTCAGCAGGTCAGGCAGCATCCATGGAAACGAACAGTCAACATTTTGGGCCGCGACCCTTCGTCAGGACTGGGCCCGAAACGTTGACTGTTCATTTCCACTGACGCTGCCCGACCTGTTGAGTTCCTCCAGCGCCTTGCTTTGACCCCAGCATCTGCAGAGTATTTTGTGTTTATGAGGTGAGAGGGTGAGGAGGAGAGAGCTCGCCTGCAACTCGTTCTTGCTTCAGTGGTTGGCACGATCTCGTGGCTTCGGACCCCATTGTCAAACTGCAGGCAATGAGATCCACTGGGTCCGATGACCCACTTGGAGATTTGAGTTCACTTCTGGTAGTCTCACTGTAGAAAGGATGTGGAAGCTTTGGGGTGGGGGGGCGGGGGCGGGGGCGTCAGAGGAGACCTACCAGGCTGCTGCCTGGATTAGAGAGCGTGTATTGTGAGGATAGGTTAAGCGAGCTGGAGCTTTTCCCTGTGGAGTGAAGGAGGATAAGAGGTGACTTGATAAAAGTGTACAAGATGATAAGAGGAATAGATAGAGTGGACAGCCAGAGACATTTTCTCAGGGCAGAAACAGCTAATATGAAGGAGGCATAATTTTGAGGTGCTTGGAGAAAAGTATGGTGGGGGGGGGGGGGAAATGTTAGAAGTAACTTTTTTTTAACCTGCAAAGCTTTGCCCTGGGCAGCAGTAAAACAGGTACATGGGGGACATTTAAGAAACTCTTAGATAGGCACATGGATAATTGAAAAATGGAGGGCTGTGTAGGAGGGAGGGGTTAGATGAATCTTAGAGCAGGTTAAAGGGTTGGCACAACATAGAGGGCCAAAGGGCTTGTACTGATGTTCTGCACTTACCGGGTACACCTGTAGTTCAGGCCAAACATCAGAATGGGGAAGAAACGTGATCTAAGTTACTTTGACTGTGGAATGAATGTTGGTGCCAGACGGAGTGACTTGAGTATCTCAGAAACTGCTGAACTCCTTGGACGTTCATGCACAGCAGTCTCCAGAGTTTACAGAGGACAGTACGAAAAACAAAAATGATTCCATGTGTCCAGTAGCTTTGGGCTCCTCCTTATTGTTAGGTTTCCTGGTTTTTCTGTCTTTAAAGGGCTGACGAGAAAACCAGGGAACCTAACAATGAGGAGGAGCCCAAAGCTACCACCTGTCTTCCCAATATTTCCACGGTTTCTGGAAGGATAGGTAGGATTCTGAAGAAATACCAGATTAATACCACCCACAAACCTATAAGGAAGCTCAGATCACAGATTATGCACTTCAAAGATGAACTGGGACTCAGGACGGCTGGCATTTATGGGATTCCCTGTGAATGCAGAACAGTATTTATCGGCCAGACGGGATGTACGGTGGAAACCCACAATAAGGAGCACAGAAGGTGTATCTGTTTGGGTTACCTGGAGAAATTGGCAGTAGCATAACATTGCATTTGCAACAGCCACAGAACTGACTTCAGTACAAAACTACTGTGTTGCGCCAATGGTTTTTGGGAATGCCTGGTGAAGGAAGCCATCGCAATAAAACTAAAGGAAAAGAATTTTAACCAAGGTGAAGGTCTCACTAAGTAAGAACTGGAATTCAATTGTAAACAAGGTGGGAGAGTGGAAACCTGATTGGATGAGGACTAATCAATCAGGAAGGAAGGAAAGAAAGACTGCAAGAGTATAAATACCACCAGACTAGACATGCCCAGGCATTATTCCTGATGAAGATGGCAGAGTTGGTATTCGTCGGGATAAGAACATGTATATACTGGCATGGATAGGAGATTGGTTAACTGGCAAGAGGCAAAGAGTGGGGGAAAAAAGGGAGCCTTTTCTGATTGGCTGCCAGTACCTAGTGGTGTTCCGTTCCACAGGTGTCTGTGTTGGGACCACATCTTTTCACGTTATACTGTATATCAGTAACTTGGATGATGAAATTGATGGCTTTGTAGCCAAGTTTTAAAGTTCAAAGCAAATTTAGTATCATTACTGTCACCATGTTCACTCAGAGATTCATTTTCTTGTGGGCATACTCAGTAAATCGAATAACCATAATAGAATCAATGAAAGACAACTGGGCAGACAGTGTGCAGAAGACAACAAACTGTGCAAATACAAAAAAATTAATAATTATAAAAATGAATAAGCAATACACAACAAAAACCTGAGATGAAGAATTCTTGAAAGTCATTCCATAGGTTGTGGGAGTATTTCAGTGATGGGGCAAATGAAGTTGAGTAAAGTTATTGCCTTTGATCAAGAGCCTGATGGTTCAGATGCATTAACTGTTCCTGAGGCCGGTGTTGTGAGTCCTGATGGCAGCAACAAGAAGAGGACATGACCTGGGTGGTGGAGGTCCCTGCCGATGAATACTACTTTCCTGTGACACTACTCTGTGTAGATGTACTCAGTGGTGGAGAGGGCTTTATCTGTGATGAACTGGGTTGTATCCACTACTTTTTGTAGGATTTCCCATTCAAGGACGTTGGTGTTTCCACACCAAACTGTGATGCAGCCAGCCAATATACTCTCCACCACACATCTATAGAATTCTGTCAGTTTTAGATGTCATGCTGAATCAAACCGAAGGAAGTAGAGGCATGGTCAAGCTTTCTTCATAATTACACTTACGTGCTGTGTCCAGGACAGGTCCTCTGAAATGGTAACACCCAGGAATTTAAAGTTGCCGACCCTCTCGACCTCGGATCCCCTGATGAGGACTGGCTCATGGACCTCCTGTTTCCTATTCCTGAAGCCAATAATCAGCTCCTTCATCTTGCTGACATTGAGTAAGAGTTTGTTGTTGTGGCACCACTCAGCCAGATTTTCAATCTCCCTCCTATATGCTGATTCATCACCACCTTGATTCAACCTACGACAATGATGTTATCCGCAAGCTTGAAAATGGTGTTGGAGCCGTGCTTAGCCACACAGCTATTGGTGTAAAGCAAATAGAGCAGGGGGCTAAGCATACAAACAAGAAAATAGTCTGTGCTTTTATTTCATCTACCAAAGTACATGACCATACACTTTCCAACATTGTATTCCATCTGCCACTTCTTTGCCCATTCTCCTAATCTGTCCAAGACCTTCTTCAGCCTCCCTGCTTCCTCAACACTCCCTGCCCCTCCACCTATCTTTATATCATCCACAGACTTAGTCACAAAGCCATCAATTTCATCATCCAACTCATTGACATATAACATGAAAAGAATCGGTCCTAACACAGGCCCCTGTGGAAAACCACTAGTCACTGGCAGCCAACCAGAAAAGGCTTCCTTTGTTCCCACTCTTTGCCTCCTGCCAATCAGCTAATGCTCTTTCCATGCTAATATCTTTCTTGTAATACCATGAAGTCTTATCATACTAAGCAGCCTCTTGTACAGCACCTTGTCAAAGGCCTTCTAAAAATCTGAAATTGAGAGAGCAGGGAGTCTGCAGAAAGACTTGGATAGATTAGGAGAATAGGCTAAGAAGTGGCAGACAGAATACATGTCAGAAAGTGTATGCTCATGCATTCTGATAGAAGCAAAAAGGCGTAGACTATTTTCTTAGCAGGGAGAAAATTCAAAACCCAGAAGTGCAAAGGGACGTGGGAGTCCTCGTGCAGAATTCCCCAAAGGTTAACTTGAAGATTGAGTCAGTGGTAAGGAAGGCAAATACAATGTTAGCATTCATATTGAGAGTACTAGAATACAAGAGCAGGGATGTAATGCAGTGGCTTTATAAGGCACTGGTGAGACCACACTTATTGTGAGCAGTTTTGGGCCCCTTATCTAAGAAAGGATGTGCTGAATATTTGAGTACTGTATATTTAAAGTGGAGGTTGATAGATTCTTGATTCATCAGGGTGTCAAAGGGTACAGGATGAAGGCAGGAAAATGGGATTAAGAAGGGTAATAAATCGGCCAAAATGGAGTGGTGGAGCAGACTCGATGGGCCATATATCTTAATTTATTTCAATGTCTTGTGGTTATAACGGTGAAGAATATCTCTGATCGCACAACACATTGATCTTGAAGTGGATGGGCTACAGCATGAGAAGATGATGTATCTACAGTTCTGATCAAAAAGCTCCAAAAAGCTGGGCCTCTGTACCTCCCTCTGCTACTGGATCCTCAACTTCCTCACCAGAGGACCATGGTCTGTCCGGTTTTTGTAAATAATATCTCCATCTTGCTGATAATCAACACTGGTGCATCTCAAGGATGTGTACTTAGCCCACAGTTCTACTCTCTCTACATCCATAACTGTGTGGCTAGGCACAGCCCAAATGCTATCTATAAATTTGTTGATGACACAACTATTGTTGGCAGAATTTTAGATGATGATGAGAGGGCATACACGAGCGAGATAGATCTGCTGGTTCAGTGGTGTCACAGCACCAACCTTGCAGTCAACGTCAGTAAGACCAAAGAATTGATTGTGGACCAGAAAGCGCAAGACGAGACGAGGGAGCACACACCAGTCCTCATCAAGGGAACAGAAGTGGAAAGTGTGAGCAATTTCAAGTTTCTGGGTGTCAACATTTCGGAGGGTCTATCCTGGCAGTTGATTCAGTTCCAAAGGAGGCACAGCAGCAGCGATATTTTATTTGGAGTTTGAGGAGATTTGGTATATCACCAATTTCTTACAGAAGAACCACGGAGAGCATTCTAACTGGCTGCATCACAGTCTGGTATGGTAGGGGGCTACTGCACAGGATCAAAGTAAGCTGCAGAAAGTTGTAAACTGAGTCGACTTCATCGATGGCACAAACCTTCCTAGCATCTTCAAGGAGTGATGCCTCAAAAAGGCAGCTTCCTTCTTTAAACCCGGCTGGTGGTGTAGTGGCACCAGCGCTGGACTTCGGGACGAAAGGTCCCAAGGTCGAATCCAGCCGGCTCCCCTGCACGGTTTCCATCTGTGCTGGGTTACGAGCTGGTGATCTCTTTGGAAACTCACCCGGCAGAAGGCAATGGCAAACCACTGCTGTAACTTGCCTCGTACGCGGTTCCCCACTACGTCAGAGGGGCGTGGAGAGAAATTGTCCACTAACCGGAGAAACTCCGGATGCGACGTTCCTTTCCTTTCCATTAAAGTTCCCCCATCACCCAGGACGTGCCTTCTTCTCAGTGCCACCATCTGAGAGGAGGTACAGGAGCCTGAAGGCACACACTCAATGTTTCAGGAACAGCTTCTTTCCCTTTGCCATACAACTTCTGAATGGACAATGATCCCATAAACATGACTTCACTACTTTTTCTCTTTTTGCATCACTTACTTAATTTAAATATATATCAAATGTAATTTACAGTTTTTATTTTGTATTGAAATGTACTGCTGCCACATAACAAATTTCACAACACATGTTTTACAGCCAGTAGGTTTTACGGGGAGATCCCAATCAGCTGGACAAGTTTACTGAGGAATGGCAAATGCAGTTTAATTCGAATAAGTGTGAATTCAGGGAAGACAAATGATGGTGGGAATTTCACAGTGATTCAAGTCTATGGAATGAGAAGCCAGAGGAAGTTGTTGACGCACATACATTAACAAAATTTAAAAGGTACATGGATAGGAAAGATTTAAAGGCAAATCGGCCAACTGTGGGCAAGTGGGACTGCCGTAGATGGGAATCTTGGTCAGCATGGCTGAATGGCCGGTTTCCCCGTTGTACAATATTGTGTCTGCATTCAACACCTGATCAATTGGAGACTTAAGAGAACTGAATTCCAATGTTTTTTAAGCCTCAAATCTCAGCCCAGAACTGCCAAGCATATTCTCTGACTATATCCTCACACACTCCTGCAGCCCTTTGCATCTCCCCAGTTAATCCTTCACCCTTCCTACCCCACCCAAAGCAGAAGATACATTAACACTGGCTTGATCTCAGTTGGAAGAGGTTCCAACAATTCCACCTCACTGCTGCACTGAGTCACAGAGCACTACCACACAGAAACTGGCCTTTCAGCCCTCTAGTCTCCACTGAGATGTTACTCTGCTTCGTTTCATTGACCTGCACTTGGAACATGACCCTCCATATCACTCCCATCCGTGTACTTATCCAAACTGCTCTTAAGTGTGGCGATCAAACCTGCGTGCACCACTTCTTCTGGCAGCTCGTTCCCACCTCTGAGTGAAGAAATTTCCCCTCATGTTCCCCTTAAACAGTTCACCTCATTTCACCCATCACCCATAACCAATTACCTCTAGCTGCAGTCTCACCTAACCTCAGTGGGCAAAGCCTGCTTGCTTTTACCCTATCTATACCCACCCATAATTTTGTATAGCTCTATCAAATCTCCCCTCAATCTCCTGGATTTGGGCATTGTTGATCATACACACATCCTGCATTAATAAGACCATAAGACATAAAAGCAGGATTAGGCCATCTGGCCCATCAAGTCTGCTCCATCATTCAATCATAGCTGATACTTTTTCTCAATCTCCTCTTAAATCCCAGTTCCCGGCCTTCTCCCCATAACCTTTGATGCCATGTCCAATCAAGAACCTATCAATCTGTGTTAAATACGCTCAATGACCTGGCCTCCACAGCTGCAAGTGGCAACAAATTCACCACCCTTTGACTAAAGAAATTTTTCCGCATCTCTCTTTTGAAAGGATGCCCCTCTATACTGAGGCTGTGCCTCTTGTCCTAGACTCCCCCACCATGGAACATCCTTTCAACATTCGAAAAGTTTCTATGAGATCCCCCCTCATCCTTCTGAATTCCAGTGAGTTCAGACACAGAGCCATCAAATATTCCTTGTATGATAACCTTTCATTCCTGGAATCATCCTTGTGAACCTCCCTTGGACCCTCTCCAATGCCAGCACATCTTTTCTAAGATGAGGGGCCCAAAACTGTTCACAATACTCAATGTGAGGCCTCACCAGTGCCTTATAAAGCCTCAGCATCACATCCTTGCTCTTGTATTCTAGACCTCTTGAAATGAATGCTAACATAGCATTTGGCTTCCTCAAGTTGAACTGGAAAATAACCTTCAAGGGTGTTTTGCACAAGGACTCCCAAGTCCCCCTGTATCTCAGATTCCTGGATTTTCTCCCCATTTAGAAAATAGTCCGCACATTTATTTAGAAACATAGAAACATAGAAAATAGGTGCAGGAGTAGGCCATTCGGCCCTTCGAGCCTGCACCGCCATTTATTATGATCATGGCTGATCATCCAACTCAGAACCCAGCCTTCCCTCCATACCCCCTGACCCCTGTAGCCACAAGGGCCATATCTAACTTCCTTTTATACTACCAAAGTGCATGACCAACATTGTATTTCATTTGCCACTTTCTTGCCCATTCACCCAAGTCCTTCTGTCTTCTCAACACTACCTGCCCCTCCACCAATCTTCATATCATCTGCAAACTTGGCAACAAAGCCATCTATTCCATCATCCAAATCATTGATATACAGCATAAAAAGAAGTGGTCCCAATACCGACCCCTATGGAACACCACTAGTCACTGGCAGCCAACCAGAAAAGGATCCTTTTATTGCCACTCACTGCCTCCTACCAATCAGCCAATACTCTAACCATGCCAATAACTTTCCTGTAATACCATGGGCTCTTAAGCAACCTCACGTATGGCATTTTGTCAAAGGCCTTCCGGAAGTCCAAGTATACAACATCCACTACATTTCCTTTATATATCCTACTTGTAATCTCAAGGAATTCCAATAGGTTTGTCAGGCAGGATTTTCCCTGAAGGAAACCATACTTATAAAGCCTCAGTACTTGTACTAAGTACTGACTTTGTACTATCTTGTCGTGTAGCACCAAGTACTCCATCACCTTATCCTTGACAATTGACTCTAACATCTTCCCAACCACTGAGGTCAGGCTAACTGGACTATAATTTCCTTTCTGCTGCCTTCCTCCTTTCTTGAAGAGTGGAGTAACATTTGCAATTTTCCAGTCCTCTGACACCATGTCAGAATCCAATGATTTTTGAAAGATCATTTCTAATGCCACCACAATCTCCAACGCTACCTCTTTCAGAACCCTAGGGTGCAGTTCCTCTGGTCCGGGTGACTTATGTACCTTTAGGTCTTTCAGCTTTTTGAGCACCTTCTCCCTTGTAATAGTAACTGCACCCACTTCTCTTCCTTCACACACTACAACATCAGACATACTGCTAGTGTCTTCCACAGTGAAGACTGATGCAAAATACTCATTTAGTTCATCTGCCATCTCCATTTTCTAGTGGTCCTATATTCATTCTTGTTTCTCTTTTATTTATAACATACTTGAAAAAGCTTTACTATCGACTTTGATATTATTTGCCAGCTTGCTTTCATATTTCATCTTTTCCCTTCTAATGATTTTTTTTAGTTGCTCTCTGTAGGTTTTTAAAAACTTCCCAATCCTCTATCTTCCCACTAATTTTTGCTTTGGTCTATGCCCTTTCTTTTGCATTTATAATAGCTTTGACTTCCCTTGTTAGCCATGGTTGTGCTATTTTACCATTTGAGTATTTCTTCATTTTTGAAATACACATGTCCTGCACTTCTTAATTTTTCCCAGTAACACACACCATTGCTGCTCTGTTGACATCCCTGCCAGCAGCTCCTTCCAATTTACTTTGGCCAACTCCTCTCTCATACCACTGTAATTTCCCTCACTCCACTGAAATACTGCTGCATTAGACTTTACTTTCTCCCTATCAAATTTCAGGTTGAACACAATCATATTGTGATCACTGTCCCCAGAGAGTTCTTTTACCTTAAGCTTACTATTCGCCTCCGGTTCATTACTTAACACCAAATCCAGTCTAACTGATCCCCTTGTAGGCTCAATGACAAACTGCTCTAAAAAGCCATCTCTTAGGCATTCAACAAACTCACTCTTTTGATATCCGTTACCAACCTAATTTTCCCAATGAACCTGCATGTTAAAATCTCCCATGACTACCATAACATTGCCCTTCTGACTCACTTTTTCTATTTCCTGTTGTAACCTGTGGTCCACCTCCCAGCCACTGTTGGGAAGCCTGTATATAAATGCCATCATGACTCCGCCATCATTAAGAGCTCTATATAACTCTTTCTTGAAAGCATCTAGAGAATTGGCCTTCACTGCCTTCTGAGGCAGAGCATTTTACAAATCCACAACTCTCTGGGTGAAAAAGTTTTTCCTCAACTGTTCTAAATTGTCTACCCCTTATTCTCAAATTGTGGCCTCTGGTTCTGGACTCACCCAACATCAGAAACATGTTTCCTACCTCTAGCGTGTCCAATCCCTTAATAATCTTATATGTTTCAATCAGATCCCCTCTCATCCTTCTAAATTCCAGTGTATACAAGCCCAGTTGCTCCAATCTTTCAACATATGACAGTCCCGCCATCCCAGGAATTAACCTCGTGAACCTACCTGCACTCCCTCAATAGCAAGAATGTCCTTCCTCAAAGGTACATTACATCCACTGGCTCTCCCTTGTCCATTTTCATAGTTACATCCACAAAAAATTCCAGAAGATTAGTCAAGCATGATTTCCCCTTTGTAAATCCATGCTGACTCGGACCGATCCTGTTACAGTTATCCAAATGTGCCGCTATTTCATCTTTTATAATTGACTCCAGCATCTTCCCCACCACTGATGTCAGGCTAACTGATCTATAATTCCCTGCTTTCTCTCTCCATCCTTTCTTAAAAAGTGGGATAGCATTAGCTACCCTCCAGTCCTCAGGAACTGATCCTGAATCTATAGATCATTTTCCAATGTTCACTAATGCATCCACGATTGCTTGCACATTCTGGACACCCACCACTCTCTACATTAAAAAAAACTTGCCCTTCACATTTCCTTTGAAATGAACCCTCTCACCTTAAATACATGCTCTCTTGTATTAGACATTTCAACCCTGTGAAAAAGATACTGTCTGCCTCCCTCACTTGTGCTTCTCATGATCTTATAAACCTGTATCGGATCTCCCCTCAGCCTCCGTCGCTCCAGAAAGAATAACCCAAGTTTGTCCAAACTTTTGTTATAGCACATTCCCTCTAATCCAGGCAGCATCCTGGTGAACTTCTTCTGTACCCTCTCCAAGACTGCAGCATTTCATGTCTGTTGCTGCATTAACAGCATCTGCTGAATCCCTTGTGTTTAAGATTGAAAGGAGAGCTAAAGGGCAAGTTTCTCCACACAGAGGGCAGTGGGTATATGGAATGAAGTTCAGGAGGTGGGGACAATTACAATGTTTAAAAGACATGGACAGGAAAAGTCTGAAGAGAAATGGGCCAAAGGTGAAAAAATGGAACTGGCTTAGGAGACATTAAAGGGCAACAGAAGGATACAGGGAGAAGCCAGGAGAATGAGGTTGAACATAGAACATAAAAAAAATCATAGAATAGTACAGCCCAGTACAGGCCCTTCGGCCCACAATGTTGTACCGACCCTCAAACTCTGCCTCCCATATAACCCCCCACCTTAACTTCCTCCATATATATGTCTAGTAGTCTCTTAGATTTCATGATTGCGAAGTTGTTGAGAGGGATAATGAATCAGCCTTATGGAATGGTGGAGCAGACTTGATGGGCTGAATAGCCAAATTCTGCTTCTGTCTTCTGATCTTATTTTGGTCTATGTGGATGGGTTTGACTGACTTTATTGTGTAACTTTGAATACATGCTGACCATCAACCACTCATTGACACTGATCCCATTTCATTCTCCCCACTCTCCCATCGACTCCCCACATATTCCACCCCTCACCCCCACACTGGGGACAATTTACAGTGTACAATTAACCCACTGACCTATATGTCTTTGGGATGTGGGAAGAAACTAGAGCACCAAGGGGTCACAGGGAGAACATGCAAACTCCACAGACACAGCATCAGTGACTCACCCCAATTGGAAGCCTCCAGCAGGTGAAATAACTTCTGGTCGATGCCCCAGACATTCCCAGCTCTGTCTCCCTGTGTTGTCCCAGCAGAAAGTTTACCAGCTGGCTTCCCGACGAAGTTAGTGGGCACGGTTCGGAACATGTGTGCCAGAGCATGGTGCCCACAGGCACAGTAATTCCACACCAGCCTCGGCTCCTGGGTGTGATGTTGGGGACGAAACATCTCTTTGCTGCCTCTTTGCCCAGTCTTGAGACGAACATGGGAGAGCTGGGGGTGATTGTCTGAACTTTCTGATGACACAGCCTCTCCTAGATGTTTCCCGGTAAAGTCACAGTGAGGAAGCCCCTCATGGATCTGGTTCCTTGGGTGTCCTGACTCTGGCCTGCTTACTGGCCATCTCTTCTTCCTGGGACACACTCCCTTCCTATACAGGACAGTGACAACTGCCACTGTCAGTCCCATTGCTCCTGAAAGGGAGGGGACAGGGACGGTTAAAAGGAGAGCAGGAAACAGTGATAAAAGCAGGACTGATGGGAAGTCTCGGTGGGTCGGGTTGTGTCTGTGGAGACAGTAATATTTCACCCATCCAATCCGTCAGAACCATGCAGGAGAAAAAATAAATCAGTGTTCAGTTACTTAGAAGAGTGGATAGAACAAGAGTGACAAACATGAGAAAATCAGCAGATGCTGGAAATCCAAGCAACACACACAAAATGCTGGAGGAACTCAGCAGGCCAGGCAGCATCTATGGAAAACAGTAAACAGTCGATGTTTTGGGCCGAGACCCTTCATCAGGACTCATATCTGTGATGAGGTGAGACTAAAGAGATTGGAGAAGTAGGTACAGCAGGCAATGAAGAAAGCTAATGGCATGTTGACCTTCATAACAAGGGGAGTTGAGTATAGGAGCAAAGAGGTCCTTCTGCAGCTGTACAGGGCCCTGGTGAGACCACGCCTGGAGTATTGTGTACAGTTTTGGTCTCCAAATTTGAGGAAGGACATTCTTGCTATTGAGGGTAGGTTCACAAGGTTAATTCCCAAATTTGAGGAAGAACATTCTTGCTATTGAGGGTAGGTTCACAAGGTTAATTCCCGGGATGGCAGGACTGTCATATGTTGAAAGATTGGAGCGACGGCTTGTATACACTGGAATTTAGAAGGATGAGAAGGGATCGGATTGAAACATAAGATTATTAAGGGGATGGACTTGTTAGAGGCAGGAAACATGTTTCTGATGTTGGGGGAGTCCAGAACCAGAGGCCACAATTTGAGAATAAGGGGTAGGCCATTTAGAACGGAGTTGAGGATAAACTTTTTCACCCCAGAGAGTTGTAGATCTGTGGAATACTCTGATTGTCTCAGATTAGACAGCCTTGGTCTGTTCCGTGGTACTAAAGGCAGAGATATGATACATGATGGGTGGCAGTGTGGAGATACGTCTCTACCAAATAAAGTGTAAGGCTCTCCTTCCCTCTGCTAGCCTGCAGGTCACCCTTGGGCAAGGTGTGGCACCCACTTAGTCCCCCAATCAGGTTATATGATCTACCGTGTCTGTGCTAACCATAATGTTAAATTAAGTTAATCCCATCTTCCTGCACATGGTCCATGTCTCTCCATTGTCTGCATATTCACGTGTCTACCTAAAGCAAACACCTCAATCGTACCAGCCTCCACTCATCCACAGCGATCACTGGTGTGTGACTCTGATCTGAGCACGAGCTCCTGCCCTTGACTTCTAACTCCCTCTCATCATCTTCTTAAACCCATCATCCCTACTGGGGCATAGTCCTCTGTCCTGGCCAGTCTTTCCAGTTGTCTTCATGGTGTATCCCTTCTCTCCCAGGGATGATGGTGTTTCTGTAGCTTTGGGTTTTTACAGGATTTGGTTGCCACCTCCATGCTCCTCATTTCACAACCAGGCTTGGGACCATCCATGGAGGAGTTGACTCCTCCTTATCCCTGTCACTAAACTTTAACCAGACCCTTAACTCGCGGCATTGTCCCCAAAACCACCCCTACAAACACAAGAACAGGCAACTGTCTGAGCCACAGCATCAGTGCGGTTTGACAGTCTGAATACTTGGAGATCACTGACTCTGAGAACTCAAAAAGGTTCAAGATACATTCTGCTAATCCAGCACATGGGAGGGTTGCTGAGGATGTTGGATTAACAGATGTCTCTGATATTACTCCCGTAAATACCCAACAAAATCCAACAGATATGGCTTGTCAGTTATGGTTGACAGCTCATCTAGGAGAAGGAAAACTCTGATCTCAAACCTCCACTGCCTTGCGGCTACATATGCTCATGGGGAAGGCTTCAGGACTAAACTCAGGAAAAATCTGGAGCTGGGGTCCCTAAGGCAGTCGAGTTCAACACTGACTGGCATCTCCTGCAACGCTGATGTCAAACTGTATCAGATCCTCCTTTCGATTCATCATCTTCATGGAGAGGGGGAGCACGCTGCATGGGCAGTTGCTCTCTCTATATCATTCTGACCCGGCTTGTGTAAACTATGTAGACAGCCCAAACCAACGGACAGCATCGCTCAGAATATCCCAACACACAGGGTTAACTACCATTCCTTAGATGTCACGTGGTGGTACAATTTTTCCTCTGAATATTGTAAGTTTAGATGGAGAATGGCATTCCAAGTGAGCGGACAGGGTGCCACGCATGAGGCTGATTAACAAAGTAAGATCCCATGGTATTATAGGAAGGATACCAGCGTGGACAGAGGATTGGCCAAGAGGCAGGAGGTACAGATTGGGAATAAATGGGGCCTATTCTGCTTGGCTGCTGGTGACTAGTCAGTGTTGAGACAATTTCTTTTCACCTTATATGGGAATGATTTCAATGACTGAATTGATGGTTTTGGCTCAGTTTGCAGAATATACAAAGATAGAACATAAGATACAGGGGCAGAATTAGGCTATTTGGCCCATCGAGTCTGCTCCTCCTTTTCATTATGGCTGATCCATTTTCCCTCTCAGCCCCAATCTGCTGCCTTCTCCCCATATCCCTTAAATGCCCTGACCATCCAAGAATCTCTGGGTGGTGGTGCAAGTAGTGTTGAAGATGCAGGGAGTGGGCAGGAGGACCTAGACAGCTTAGGAGAATGAGCAAAGAATTGGCAGATGGAATACAGTGTAGGGAAGTGTATAGTCTTGCAGTTTAATAGAAGGAATTAAGGCATACACACAGGATGTCCCTTTAGAATGGAGATGAGGGTGAATTTCTTTAGCCACAGGGTGGTAACTCTGTGGAATTTATTGTGACGAATGTCTGTAAGGCAAGTCATTGGGTGTGTTTAAAATGGAGGTTGATAGATTCTTGATTAGGCAGGGCATCAAAGGTTACAGGGAGATGGCAGGAGAGTGGGATTCAGCCATGCTGAAGGGCGGAGCAGACTTAGTGGGTCGAGTGTCCAGTTCTGGTCACCTCACTATAGGAAGGATGTGGAAGCATTGGAAAGGGTACAGAGGAGATTTACCAGGATGCTGCCTGGTTTAGAAAGTATGCATTATGATCAGAGATTAAGGGAGCTAGGGCTTTACTCTTTGGAGAGGAGGATGATGAGAGGAGACATGATACATGATAGAAGTGTACAAGATAATAAGAGGAATAGATAGAGTGGATAGCCAGCGCCTCTTCCCCAGGGCACCACTGCTCAATACAAGAGGACATGGCTTTAAGGTAAGGGGTGGGAAGTTCAATGGGGATATTAGAGGAAGGGTTTTTACTCAGAGTGGTTGGTGCGTGGAATGCACTGCCTGAGTCAGTGGTGGAGGCAGACACACTAGTGAAGTTTAAGAGACTACTGGACAGGTATAGGAAGGAATCTAAGGTGGGGGCTTATATGGGAGGCAGGGTTTGAGGGTCGGCACAACATTGTGGGCTGAAGGGCCTTACTATGCTGTATTATTCTATGTTCTATGAGTGGCCTAATTCTGCTCTGATATAGAAACATAGAAACATAGAAACATAGAAAATAGGTGCAGGAGTAGGCCATTCGGCCCTTCGAGCCTGCACCGCCATTTATTATGATCATGGCTGATCATCCAACTCAGAACCCAGCCTTCCCTCCATACCCCCTGACCCCTGAAGCCACAAGGGCCATATCTAACTTCCTTTTAAACATAGCTAATGAACTGGCCTCAACAGTTTGCTGTGGCAGAGAATTCCACAGATTCACCACTCTCTGTGTGAAGAAGTTTTTCCTAACCTCGGTCCTAAAAGGCTTCCCCTCTATCCTCAAACTGTGACCCCTCGTTCTAGACCTCCCCAACATCGGGAACAATCTTCCTGCATCTAGCCTGTCCAATCCCTTTAGGATCTTATACGTTTCAATCAGATCCCCCCTCAATCTTCTAAATTCCAACGAGTACAAGCCCAGTTCATCCAGTCTTTCTTCATATGAAAGACCTGCCATCCCAGGAATCAATCTGGTGAACCTCCTCTGTACTCCCTCCATGGCAAAGATGTCTTTCCTCAGATTAGGGGACCAAAACTGCACACAATACTCCAGGTGTGGTCTCACCAAGGCCTTGTACAACTGCAGTAGTACCTCCCTGCTCCTGTACTCGAATCCTCTCGCTATAAATGCCAGCATACCGTTCGCCTTTTTCACCGCCTGCTGTACCTGCATGCCCACTTTCAATGACTGGTGTATAATGACACCCAGGTCTCGTTGCACCTCCCCTTTTCCTAATCGGCCACCATTCAGATAATAATCTGTTTTCCTATTTTTGCCACCAAAGTGGATAACTTCACATTTATCCACATTAAATTGCATCTGCCATGAGTTTGCCCACTCACCCAACCTATCCAAGTCACCCTGCATCCTCTTAGCATCCTCCTCACTGCTAACACTGCCACCCAGCTTCGTGTCATCCGCAAACTTGGAGATGCTGCATTTAATTCCCTCATCCAAGTCATTAATATATATTGTAAACAACTGGGGTCCCAGCACTGAGCCTTGCGGTACCCCACTAGTCACCGCCTGCCATTCTGAAAAGGTCCCGTTTATTCCCACTCTTTGCTTCCTGTCTGCTAACCAATTCTCCACCCACACCAATACCTTACCCCCAATACCGTGTGCTTTAAGTTTGCACACTAATCTCCTATGTGGGACCTTGTCAAAAGCCTTTTGAAAATCCAAATATACCACATCCACTGGTTCTCCCCTATCCACTCTACTAGTTACATCCTCAAAAAATTCTATGAGATTCGTCAGACATGATTTTCCTTTCACAAATCCATGCTGACTTTGTCCGATCATTTCACCGCTTTCCAAATGTGCTGTTATCACATCCTTGATAACTGACTCCAGCAGTTTCCCCACCACCGACGTTAGGCTAACCGGCCTATAATTCCCCGGTTTCTCTCTCCCTCCTTTTTTAAAACGCAGCGACCTATGTGCAGAAGTCTTGAACAGTTGTAAGTAGGTTACACTCTAGGTCTGGGTCTACCTACCAATGAAAGAGAAGAGAGCAGCCAACACCACGTCCTGTGTATACTGTCGCTCCTTCCCACTGCCGGGGCTGCCAGTGCCGTTTTGGGCCCGGTTGCAGTCCCTGTCCACCAACTCCTGCATTGTCCTCTCCCCTGAACTCTCAGTGCTCACGCAAGCCGGTGGTTGACTGTGGTTCAGACTCTGGTGGTGCTGCCCTGAGGAAGGTGGCCGGCTCCCGCAGTCCACAGGCGTAGTGCCACGGGTTGAGGTTCAGTTCCAGCTCTGAGAGTGCGGCCAAGGCCAGGAGCCAGTTCCCGGATAGGTCCAGTCGCAACAGGTCGTGGAATGCCCGCGGGGGTGACGCGGCAGCTGGTGTTGGTGAAGAGTTCCAGGGCGTGGAGGTCGGAATGGATGGTGGTGCCTCTACCCAGGGTAACAATCTGGTTCCATGCCAGAGCGAGCAGTCGGAGCTTGGCCAGGCTTGAGACCGTGCTGCCGCGAATGCTTGAGATGGCGTTCGCACTCAGCTCTAGCTTCTCCAAGTCACGCGGCCGAGCAAATGGGGAGGTTCTGAATGTCCGGCTAGTGATCCTGTTGTGGCAGAGTAGGAGGGTCCCAAGGGATGAGGCCACCTGGATCTCCACAGTGCCGCTCCTGTGGAGGGTCAGCGTAACCAACACCAGGAAACCGGCTGGCGCCCAGCGCTCCCCCACCGAGTTGCTGCCCCCCCCGACCCATCAGCAGCAGGGTTCACGTGGTGGGGGGACAGAGCTGGAAACGGATGAGGAGGAATATCTTTAGCCAGAGGGTGGTAAATCTGTGGAATTAATTGCCACAGACGGCTGTGGTGGCCAAGTCATTGGGTATATTTAAAGCAGAGGTTGATAAGTTCTTGATTAGTCAGGGTGTCAAAGGCAGAATGGGGTAATAAATCAGACCTGATGGAATGGTGAACCAGACTCAGTGGCCTGAAGGACCTAATTCTATTTTCATGTCTTACGGTTTTATGGAAACCAGAGGGTGAGAGATCAGCTGGCTGAAAGGTTGTCCATCAGTCAAACCCCTCTGGTGTCAGACCACTCTGCCCATCCAGTCTCACCCACAGAACTTTGCTCTGCAAGTCCTTCCCGTTCACCATCTGCTCTGCAGAGATCCAGTTGATTCTTGTCCCATCAGCCACTCAGGCAGTGGGAACCAGACTCCGTGACTATGGTGGGGCAGTCAGTCAGTGACTGGGAGAGGGGTGTGCAGCTCATAAACAGGCCATTCAACCCATCAAATCCATGCAGACCATTGACACCAATCCTACACTGATCCCATTTCATTCCTCCTGCATTCCCATCAACTCTTCCCAGATTCCACCCCTCGCCCACACACTAGGGACAATTTACAACAGCCGATTAACACACCTACCCACACGACTTTGGGATATGGGTGGGAACCAAAGCACCCTGGGAGAAACCGGCACAGTCACAGGCAGAACATGCAAACTCCACACGGACAGAGGCAGAGGTTGAATTCAGTATTTAAAAGATGTGTGATAGGTACATCGATGGGAACAGTATGGAGGGCTATGGTCCGGAGGCCAGCTGGTTTATTTGTTTGTTGATACAGCACAAAATCGGCCCTTTGAG
Source organism: Mobula hypostoma (assembly GCF_963921235.1). Taxonomy (NCBI): domain Eukaryota; kingdom Metazoa; phylum Chordata; class Chondrichthyes; order Myliobatiformes; family Myliobatidae; genus Mobula; species Mobula hypostoma. Next base: position 114,842,318 of record NC_086108.1, read on the forward strand.
CCGTGCCACACAGCAATCCACCTACTTAACCTTAGCCTGATCATGGGACAATTTACAATCACCAATTGGTATGTCTTTAGACTGGGAGGAAACCCACACAGTCAAGGGGAAAGCATACCATCTCCTCACAGGCAGTGTCAGGAACTGAACCCCAGTTGCTTGTACTGTAAAGCGTTGTGATAACCTCTGTGCTGCAGTGGTCGATGAGACTGGACAGAATAACAGTTGGACACAGACTAGGTTGGCTGAAGGGCCTGTTTCTGTGATATTTGACTCCATGCTCAACGTGTGAGGACTGAATGGCTGGAGAGATGGGCTTCCATACCAACTCCTCTCCAAAAACTACTCCCTGTGTTCCAGTGCCTATAGGTACACATCCTTCCAGGAACCCATCCCCTATCTGGAATGGCGATTGCAGATTATGTGGCTCCCAGTTCAGTCAGACAGAGGGTGACGTTCCAGGTGTACCTGGGATGTAGGGCAGCCCCGGCAGATAGTCACTTCCTCCCCAAACATGGTGCAGGCGTTAAGGCGGGTGGTGTGGAGCCATGGGCGCACAGACAGAGATCACCCAGACAGTCACCAACATTCCTGCAGGAGTAGTTCATTGGACTGTCCACTTCCCAACGCAGTCATCACTTGACCCCACCAACCTTGCACGTCCACACCTCATGGCCATTGCCCCTCAGGGGGCTTCTCTGGTTCAGAGGACAGTATGGAATCAAACCCATTGTCATGAACAGGATAGCAGGACCAGGCCCTCCAGCCAACAATGTCTGTGCTAACCAACCACACTAACCACAGCATTAGTGTATCTCCATCTCTCCCCTGGTGATTCAGGTACTCATTCAAATACTTAAATATGAGACCCCCCTCCCCACCCCACTCTCCCTACCACTCTCTCAGGCATAGAGTTCCAGATTTCAACTACTCACTGCAAGGAAATAATATCCTCCCAGAAGATGAAAATGAGTTACGATTTGTTCACTGGAGCATCGGAGATCGAGAGGAGATTTGATAGAGGAGTACAAAGCTATGAGGGTATAGATAAGGTAAATGCAAGCAGGCTTTTTCCACTGAGGTTGGGTGGGACTACGACTGGAAATCACAGGTTGAGGGTGAAAGGTGAAATGTTTAAGGGAAACTGAGAGGGATCTTCTGCACTCATTAGGTGGTGAGAGTGTGGATCGAGCGGTCAGTGGAAGTTGTGGAGGCGGGTTTGATTGCAACATTCAAGAGCAGTTTGGAAAAGTACATGGATGGCAGGATGTGGAGGGATACGGGGCAGATGCAGGTCGATGGGTCTAGAATAACAGTTCAGCATGAACTAGACAGGCTGAAGAGCCAGTTTCTGTGCTGTCGTGGTCTATGACTCCGTGACTCAAATCTCTGAATCTTCTGCCTCTCACACTAAACCTCTGGTTTTACACACCTGTTAGGGGAAAAGCTTCCAACTATCTGCCCTATCCATGTCCCACATAATTCTGTACACCTCTATCTCACCAGCTGGGCCACAAGTATCAACACCAGCAGGCTCACAAAATTCTTTATTGTTCTTTTGCCGCAGGAACGACCGGAATTTTCAGAAATGGTGACTAACCTGGAGGAGTGTCTGTGCAATGTTGAGGTGGGTGAGAGCGTGTGCACACCACTGCCCCAATCTTTGACAGGGACTGCGGCAGCTAAGTTTACGTCTCCATCTAACACCTCATTCTTCTTCCCTCTGCTCCAATCCAGCTAATGTCCCCGGCATCCAGTAACAGCAGCGGCTCCCTCTCACCCTCCTCCTCCTCCGACTGCCTGCTGGCACGGGGAGGTCCTGGCCGCAGTCACGTTGCTGCTCTACGCACCCGCTTTGAGCTAGAGTATGCGCTCAATGCGCGGGCCTACGCGGCCTGGTCCCAGAGGTACGTGGGCTGTGGGGTGGGGCGAGTGTTTTCATGGGGTTAGGGTTGAGGTGCAGGTTTGGCATGAGGTTGGTGAAGTAGATGTGGTATTTGGGGTGGAGTGAGTTGGGTGGGGTAGGTAATGTAGACTAGGGGCTGCTGTGGTATTTGGGGTGGAGTAGTGTGGGGTGGGTGATGTGAGGTGAAGGCTGGAGTGGAGTGAGTAGGGTGGGGTTGGGATTCTATGGGTGATGTGGTGGTGATGTCAGGTGAGGGTTGAAGTGGGTAGGGGGATGTAGGGTGGAGGTTGGGGTGGAGTGAGTGGGGTGGGGCTGGGATGGGGATGGGGAGATGTTGGATGAGTTGATCTGGTGTTGGATGGGTGATGTAAGGTGAAGTCTAGGTTGGTAGATGGGGGTGGGGTGGGTGAGTTGGGTTGGCATAGTTTGGGTGACGTGGGGTGCGGTGGCTGATGTAGGGTAGGGGTGAGTATTGTGGGGAAGTGATTGTGTTAGTGGGTTGCGGGACTGGACAATGTGGGGTTGGGTCGCTGGGTTGAGGTGGGCATTTACAACATTCCCTTGGACCCCACATCAGACTTTGTTTCCCTTGGACCAAAGAGTTTGGTCGCCCCGCTCCAAGAAGAATGTCAAGGCTCTGGAGAGGGTGCAGAAGAGGTTTGCCAGTCTGTTGCCTCAATTAGAGAGCACATGCTGTAACACGAGGCTGAACAAACTCGGGTTATTTACTCTGGCAGAGGGGAGACCTGATACAGGTTTATAAGATTATGAGGGGCATAGATGGGGTAGTCACCATATTTATTTTCCCCACGGTGGAAACATCTAAGACCAGAGGATTATAGGTTTAGATGTCAAGGAATTGTGTGGATAACACACTCAAAATGCTTGAGGAATGAAGCAGGCCAGGGAGAATCTATGGAAAAAGAGTACAGTCGATGTACGTCGACTGTGCTCTTTCCCATTGATGCTGCCTGGCCTTCTGAGTTCCTCCAGCATTTTGAGTGTTTCCAGCAGCTGCAGATTTTCTCTTGTTAGGAATTGTGTGGGCAAGTTTTATTTTTATACAGAGTGCCAGGGTTGGTGAGACAGGCATTGAAGGGGCTATCAGACAGACACATGAATGTGCAGGGAATGGAGGGATAAGGGCCATCACAGACAGAAGGGATTTTGTTTAATTCAGCATCGTGGCCAGTACAGACATTGTGGGTTGAAAGGCCTGTTTCTGTGCTGTTATGTTCCATGTTTTATGTTCAGACTTTCTCGGGAGCATTCCACCAGTCAATAGCACAAAGGAAATTTTGACTTTAGTTTGCCCAGTGCCATTCTGGAGTCTGTCCCTGGTTGGCGTGGGTTGAGGTTAGGAGGCTGTGTGGATGGCTGCTAGTTCAGCCCCTGAATGAGATAGTTAGGATGCCAAGTCCCCAGAAAGGACCCCTCGGTGAAGCTTGAGGTGGGGGAAGGGGGCTGATGGGAGACAGTGGGTCCCTCCAGCAGCAAATCCTGAAGGGCTCAGCTCAGGGCAGCTAGTGATGGAGACTTCAGCACAGAAGCAGAGCCTTTGGCCTATGGAATCCATGCTGACCCTCCACCAACCACCGACACAACCCCACCCCACATCACTACCCGTTGATACTGATCCCATTTTATTAGAACAAAGAACATTACAGCACAGTATGGTCCCATTGGCCCATGTGGTGCTCTAAGATCAATATAATCCTTCTCTCCATTTTCCCTTTTTGTTTAAGATTTGGCACCCCAAAACATTCATCCATTTTCTCTCATCCTCTTGAGGCAAGATCAGTTATGGAGACTTGCCGCACAGAAAGTGGCCTTTTGGCCCATCAGACCATGCAAACTATCAGCCACTCTGACACCAATCATACACTGATCCTGTTTCATTCCCCTCTCATTCCCAGCAACTGCCTTCCTCCCCCAGATTCCACCCCTCACCCACATACTGGGGACAATTTTTGTGATGGAAGTGGAGAACCCGGGGGAAAGCTGGGTGTTCCCAGTACTGTGTGTGTGTCTCACACCACCAGCTTCCGAGCTTCACTTCTCGAGGAGAATCTTCAATTTCAGTTTATTGTCATTCAACCGTACATGAATACCACCAAACAAAACAATCTTCCTCTAGACCAAGGTGCACAACACAGTTCATTCAACTTGCGCACAACACATACAGTAATATTACCACAAATAAATTAATAATAAGGTGTATTTGCAACACAAGTTAAAAAGTAAACGATATAATGTTACTGGTGTTTCATATGTGATGCAACAGGGAGTTCAATAGTCTTACAGTCTGCAGGAAGAAACTGGTTCTCATCCTAACGGTTCTAGAAATAATGCTCCAGTACCTCCTGCCTGATGGTAGGGGGTCAAGGAGATTGTAGGACAGGTGAGAGGGATCATTGACAATGCTGAGGGCCCTGCGTACACAGCGCTCCTGATAAATATCGGATTGGTGGAAGAGAGACTTGTCTTGTTTCTGTTCTCCCACAACATACTCCAAGTAAGGGCAGAATGAAAGGTCAGTCCCTACCAACCCTGCTGTGCTAACCGATGAGAATTTTACAGCATAAATATCCAAAACAGAATGAACAGCGACATGAAAGACAGCACTTACCAGCCCGAGGCAAGATGGAGGAGACATCAGATGCGTTGATACTCCTGGGACGGAGAGCAAGAGCTCAGTGGAGCAGAGCGGGGCAGCTCACAGACCGGGAGCTCTGGTTTCAGCTGGAGGCTGTGGGTGTAGTCAGACCGGAGACCAGCTAGGCTGCTGATACCTGGCACCGCCCCCAGATACCTCACTGTCACGGGCTGCTGCTCCTGTGTATCGCTCGAGCTGGCGAGGTGCATGTCTGGAGACATTCCCCCAGGAGAACCACCTGTGACTGGGGGATAAGAAATGCCCTCATTATACCAAGGTTTCCCGACTGATCAGCAAATTTGTAAATCGCACCAAGACTGAGAACATAGTAGACACTATCAAAGCTCAGAGTGGGATCTCAACCGCCTGGAGAAAATTGGCAGATGGAATTTAATGCAGACAAGTGTGAGGTGTTGCAAACCAGAGTAGGTCTTACACTGTGAGTGGCAAGGCACTGAGTGTGGTAGAACAAAGGGATCTGGGAGTAATTCCTAGACTTTGTTCACAGCTTGTGACATAGTTACTGTTCCAGTGTAGGGCATGATTCAGCCCAGACTATGCACAGAATGTTTGTGGCAGAACAGATATGTAGTGTGTTGATTAATGTTCTCATCTGGGCCCCAGCAGCATGTTCCACACACCCAGCACGCTGTAAAACCCAAACATGCTCCCCAATACTTTCCTCCAATCACCTGAACATTATGCCCCCGCATATTAGCCATTTCTGCTCTGGGCTGTCCAGTCTATTTGTTTTGCCTCTTCTCACCTTGTGCACCTCTAATCCTCATGAGACACACTCTCCAATACAGGCTATTGGAGATATAGCATGGAGTAGGACCTTCCAGCTGCACCAACCAACAGCGCCAATTCAACCCAAACCTAATCACAGGACAACTTACAATGACCAATTAACCTACCAACCAGAATGTCATTGGACCGTGGGAGGAAACCAGAGCACCTGGAGAAAACCCACCTCATCATGGGGAGAACGTACAAATTAACATTGCATTTGCCTTCCTCACCACAGACTCAACCTGCAAATTAACCTTTTGGGAACCCTGCACATGCTCCCAAGTCCCTTTGCACCTCAGTTTTTTTATATTTTCCTTCCATTTAGAAAATAGCCAACCCTTTCATTTCTTCTACCAAGGAGCATGATCATACACTCCCTGACACTGTATTCCGTCTGCAATTTCTTTGCCCATTTTCTTAATCGGTCTTAAGTCCTTCTGTAGCCTCTCTACTTAGTCAAAACTACCTGCCCTTCTTGCTGTTTTCCTACCATCTGCAAACTTTGTAACAAAGCTATCATCCAAATCATTGATGCACAATTTAAAAAGAATCAGTCCTAACACAGACCCCTGTGGAACACCACCAGTCACCGGCAGCCAACCAGAAAAGACTCCCTTTATTCCCACTCTTTCCCTCCTGCCAATCAGCTACTGCTTTATCCATGATAGATTCTTTCATAATATCATGAGCTTGGAGCTTGTTATCAGGCCTCACGTGGTGCACCTTGTCAAAGGCCTTCTGAAAATACAAGTACAGAACATCAAGAGATTCTTCTCTGTCCATCCTGCTTGTTATTTTTTCAAAGAATTTCAACAGATTTTTCAGGCAAGAATTTCCCTTGAGGAAACCATGCTGACTACAGCCTGTTTCATCATGTGCTTCCAAATACTTTGAGATCTCATCCTTAGTAGTCAACTCCAACATCTTCCCAACCTCTGAGGTCAGACTAACTGGTCTATAGTTTCCTTTCTTCAGCCTCTCTCCCTTCTTGAAGAGTGGAGTGACATTTGTAATTTTCCAGTCTTCTGGAACCATTCCAGAATCTAGTGATTCTTGAAAGATCATTACTGATGCCTCCACGATCTCTTCAGCCACGTCTTTCAGAACTCTGGGGTGTACATCATCTGGTCCAGGTGACTTATCTACCTTCAGACCTTGCAGTTTCCCAAAAACCTTCTCCCTAATACTGATATCTTCACACACCTCATGACCCCTGACACCTGGAACTCCCACCATACTGCCAATGTCTTCCGCAGTGAAGTCTGATGTAAAATACTTACTCAGCTCATCTGCCATTTCATTGTCCCCTATTACGAACTCTCCAGCATCATTTTCCAGCAGTCCGATATCGATTCTCACCTCTCTTTTACATTTTGTATATCTGAAGAATACATAAATACTATAGAAAACAAAGAAAATAGATGCAGGAGTAGGCCATTCGGCCCTTCAAGCCTGCACCGCCATTTATTATGATCATGGCTGATCATCCAACTCAGAACCCTGCACCAGCCTTCCCTCCATACCCTCTGATCCCCCTAGCCACAAGGGCCATATCTAACTCCCTCTTAAACATGGCCAATGGACTGGCCTCAACTGTTTCCTGTGGCAGAGAATTCCAGTCTCTGTGTGAAGAAGTTTTTCCTAATCTCAGTCCTAAAAGGCTTCGCCTTTATCCTCAAACTGTGACCCCTTGTTCTGGACTTCCCAACATCGGGAACAATTTTCCTGCATCTAGCCTCTCCAATCCCTTTAGGATTTTATACGTTTCAATCAGATCCCCCCTCAATCTTCTAAATTCCAACGAGTACAAGCCCAGTTCATCCAATCTTTCTTCATATGAAAGTCCTGCCATCCCAGGAATCAATCTGGTGAACCTTCTTTGTACTCCCTCTATGGCAAGGATGTCTTTCCTCAGATTAGGAGACCAAAACTGCACACAATACTCCAGGTGTGGTCTCACCAAGGCCTTGTACAACTGCAGTAGTACTTCCCTGCTCCTGTACTCGAATCCTCTTGCTATAAATGCCAGCATGCCATTCGCCTTTTTCACTGCCTGCTATAACTGCATGCCCACTTTCAATGACTGGTGTATAATGACACCCAGGTCTCGTTGCACCTCCCCTTTTCTTAATCTGCCACCATTCAGATAATAATCTGTTTTCCTATTTTTGCCACCAAAGTGGATAACTTCACATTTATCCACATTAAATTGCATCTGCCATGAATTTGCCCACTCACCCAACCTATCCAAGTCACCCTGCATCCTCTTAGCATCCTCCTCACAGCTAACACCGCCGCCCATCTTCGTGTCATCCGCAAACTTGGAGATGCTGCATTTAATTCCGTCATCTAAGTCATTAATATATATTGTAAACAACTGGGGTCCCAGCACTGAACCTTGCGGTACCCCACTAGTCACTGCCTGCCATTCTGAAAAGGTCCCGTTTATTCCCACTCTTTGCTTCCTGTCTGCTAACCAATTCTCTATCCACATCAAAACCTTACCCCCAATACCGTATGCTTTAAATTTGCACACTAATCTCCTGTGTGGGACCTTGTCAAAAGCCTTTTGAAAATCCAAATATACCTATGGTTGTGTCATCTTTTCTTTTGAATGCTTCTTCTTCTTTGGGATGTATATATCCTATGCCTTCCCCTTTAACAACAGCCCTACTGGCAGATGAACTTAATGGGTACTTTGCATTTGTCTTCACTGTGGAAGACACAGGCAGTGTGCCAGAGGTCCATGACTGTCAGTGATCAGGAGTGAGTTATTACAAAGGGAAGAGTGTTAGGCAAACTAAAAGATCTTAAGGTCACCTGGACCAGGTGGATTACATCCCAGGGTCCTGAGAGAGGTTGCTGAAGAGATCACAGATGAAGAGGTCACAATATTTCAAGAATCAGTTGGAAGATTGCAAATGTCACTCTCCACTCTTTATGAAGGGAGGAAGGCAAAGGAAAGGAAATTAAAGGCCACACACATCAAAGTTGCTGGTGAATGCAGCAGGCCAGGCAGCATCTCTAGGAAGAGGTACAGTCGACGTTTCGGGCCGAGACCCTTCGTCCTGAAACGTCGACTGTACCTCTTCCTAGAGATGCTGCCTGGCCTGCTGCGTTCACCAGCAACTTTGATGTGTGTTGCTTGAATTTCTAGCATCTGCAGAATTCCTGTTGTTTGCAAAATTAAAAGCCAGTTAGCCAAACCTCTGTGTTTGGGAAAGTGTTGGAGTCTATTATTAAGGATGAGGTTTCAGGGAACTTGGAGACAAATGATAAAATAAGTCAGAGTCAGCAGGGTTTCTGTAAAGGGAAATCTTGCCTGACAAATATGTTACAATTCTTCGAGGAAGTAACAAGCAGGGCAGACAAAGCAGAGGCAGTGGATGTCAGTTACTTTGATTTTCAAAAGGTTTAAAGGTCCAATTTAATGTCAGAGAAATATATACAATATACATCCTGAAATGTTTTTTCTTTGCAAACATCCACAAAAACAGGAGTGCCCCAAAGAATGAATGACAGTTAAATGTTAGAACCCCAAAGTCCGCTCCCTCCTGCGCGTAAGCAGTGGCAAGCAACAATATCCGCCCCCCACCAGCAAGAAAGACATCGCCACCCGCCACCAAGCACTCAAGTGTGAGCAAAACAATAGCAAAGACAGACTTGCAGTTACCCCAGGGACTTCACGTTTCACCTAGTATACGACATACCACAGGCATTCTCTCTCCCTAATAGGGGAGAGGGAGGTGTCTTCATTTTCCCAGCAAGCAGGGAGACATAACATCTCGCTGGTTTACGATGTTAAAAGTCTGTTACGTCGCTTTTCTCGAGCTCTGTGCCTGAAGATCTCAAAGATCCCAGGTCCCCAGGCACACAGCCATAGATATTTCAACTCCCCTGACGACACACGGGTCTCCTGCTGTGACACCGACCCTCGATCTGCCTGTCTCCAGAGCCCCGAGATCCTAGGCTTCCAAATCCAAGCTGGACTCTTAGGCCCACCCTTGGCATGTCGAACAACGGCCAGTTGTGAAACCCTGAGAGCGGGTCCCATTCCCGCAAAGAACCGAAGTCAGTGTGTAACTCCAGGGCAGGGTCTTCAAAAGAACCCTGAAAGGGAAAAATAAAGACTTTAAAGATGGAAATAGAACTGTTTCCGAAGATGCAAGTAAAGGAGTCACCGTTTAGTGCCATCATTACTCCTGGTGTTTGATAAGGTGCCACACGCATGTCTGTTTAACAGAATGAAACCCTATGGTGTTACAGGAAAGACACTGGCATGGATAGTGGAATGGCTGACAGGCAGGAGGCAGTGAATGGAAATAAAAGGGGCCTTTTCCAGTTGGCTGCCATTGACTAGCGGTGTTCCTCAGGGGTCAGTTTTGGGACCGCTACTTTTCACATTGTTTGTCAATGATTTGGATAATGGAATTCAAACAACAGGAATTCTGCATATGCTGGAAATTCAAGCAACACACAAAGTTGCTGGTGAACGCAGCAGGCCAGGCAGCATCTCTAGGAAGAGGTACAGTCGACGTTTCGGGCCGAGACCCTTCGTCAAGACTAACTGAAAGAAAAGCTAGTAAGAGATTTGAAAGTAGGAGGGGGAAGGGGAGATCCAAAATGATAGGAGAAGACAGGAGGGGGAGGGATGGAGCCGAGAGCTGGACAGGTGATTGGCAAAGGGGATATGAGAGGATCATGGGACAGGAGGTCTGGGGAGAAAGATAAGGTGGGGGGGAAACCAGAGGATGGGCAAGGGGTATAGTCAGAGGGACAGAGGGAGAAAAAGGAGAGTGAGAGAAAGAATGTGTGTATAAAAATAAATAACGGATGGGGTACGAGGGGGAGGTGGGGCATTAGTGGAAGTTAGAGAAGTCGATGTTCATGCCATCAGGTTGGAGGCTACCCAGATGAAATATAAGGTGTTGTTCCTCCAACCTGAGTGTGGCTTCATCTTTACAGTAGAGGAGGCCGTGGATAGACATGTCAGAATGGGAATGGGATGTGGAATTAAAATGTGTGGCCACTGAGAGATCCTGCTTTCTCTGGCAGGCAGAGCGTAGGTGTTCAGCAAAATGATCTCCTAGCCTGCGTCGGGTCTTGCCAATATATAGAAGGCCACATCGGGAGCACCGGACGCAGTATATCACCCCAGCCAACTCACAGGTGAAGTGTCGCCTCACCTGTAAGGACTGTCTGGGGCACTGAATGGTGGTAAGGGAGGAAGTGTAAGGGCATGTGTAGCACTCCAGAGAGTCCAGAGGAGGTTCACGAGGATGATTCTGGGAATAAAGGAGTTAATGTATGAAGAGCCTTTGGCAGCTTTGGGCCTGTACTCACTGGAATTTAGAAGAATGTGGGGGAATCTCATTACAACCTACCAATTATTGAAAATACTAGGTAGGGTAGATGAGGATGTTTCCTATAGTGGGAGGTATCCAGAACTAGAGGGCACAGACTCAAAATTGAAGGACAACCTTTCAGAACAGAGGTAAGAAAGATTTTTTTAGCCAGAGAGTAGCAAATGTGTAGAATGCTCTGGTGGAAGCCATGTCTATAGGTATTTTTAAGGTGGAAGTTGATTATTTCCTGATAGGTCAGGGCATCAAAGGATAAGGTGGCAAAGGTTTGAGGGGGGGGGGGATCTGGGATGGCAGAGCAGACTCGATGGGCTGAATGGCCTAATTCTGCTCCGATGTCTTATGCTCCATTATTTTTACACATTTCCTTCATCAGATTACATATCTGTTTCTTAATGTATCAGTGGCTATTGTCTCTCTATTGTCTGTAGTACAATACCATCACTGTGATTGCACCCTTCCTATTCTGAGTTTTACCCATATGGATTCTGTGTCTGACCCCTCCATTATGTGTCCCCTGAGCCCAGCTGTGATATTGTCTCTGATTAGTGGTGCAATTCCACACCCTCTTTTACCTCCTCCTCTATCTTTTCGAAAACCTTGAAAACCTGGTACATTAATAACCCAGTCCTGCCCCTCTCTCAACCATGTTTAAGTAATGACCAGAACATTGTGGTTCCATGTTCCGATCCATGGTCGAAGTTCATCACCTTTACCCATAATAGTCCTAGCATTAAAATACACACAGGTCAAACTATCGAACTGGGGAGAGGGCCAGGCAGTGGGGCTGCGGAGGGGAGGAATGGATCAGCCATAACTGAATGGTGGAGCAGACTTGACAGGCCAAATAGCCTAATGCTGCTTCTATGTCTCATGGTCTAACCCATCATACCTGGTACTTCAACTTTGCCCTTCAATGCTTGCCCTTACATCTACCTTCTTGTCCAATCCTTCCTTACTGACCTAGGGCTCTGGTCCCAGCCCCCTGGAAGACTAGTTTAAACTCTCCTGAGTGGTATCAGAAAACCTCCCAGCCAGGATATTGGTTCCCCTCCAGTTCATAGAACATAGAAATCTACAGCACATTACAGGCCCTTCGGCCCACAATGTTATGTCAACCATGTAACCTACTCTAGAAACTGCCTAGAATTTCCCTAGCCCTCTATTTTTCTCAGCTCCATGTACCTATCTAAGAGGCTCTTAAAAGACCATATTGTATCCACCTCTACAACATCCGCTGGCAGTGCATTCCACGCACCCACCACTCTGTGAAAAACTTACCCCTGACATCTCCCCATCCCCCTACCTATTTCCAAACACCTTAAAACTCCTCTGGCTATCCACACAATCAATGTCTCTCATTATCTTATACACCTCTATCAGGTCAGATCTCATCCTCCATCACTCCAAGGAGAAAAGGCCAAGCTCACTCAACCTATTCTCATAAGGCATGCTCCCCAATCCAGGCAACATCCTTGTAAATCTCCTCTGCACTTTCTCTATAGTATCCACATCCTTCCTGTAGTGAGGTGACCAGAACTGAACACAGTAGTCCAATTGGGGTTTAACTAAGGTCTTATATAGCTATAATATTACCTCACGGCTCTTGAACTCAATCCCATGGTTGATGAATGCCAACACACCATACACCTTCTTAACAACACTGTGAACCTGTGCAGCAGCTTTGAGTGCCCTATGGACATGGACCCCAAGATCTCTCTGATCTCCACACTGTCAAGAGTCTTACCATTAACATTATATTATCTTCTGCCCTTCCAAAATGAACCACTTCACACTTATCTGGGTTGAACTCCATCTGCCACTTCTCAACCCAGTTCTGCATCCTATTGATGTCTCACTGTAACCTCTGACAACCATCCAGACCATCCTCAACACCCCCAACCTTTGTGTCATCAGCAAACCTACTAACCCACCCTTCTACTTCCTCACCCAGATCAATTATAGAAATCACAAAGAGGAAGGGTCTCAGAAATTACCCCAGAGGCACACCACTGGTCACCAACATCCATGCAGAATATGACCCCGTCTACAACCACCCTTTGCCTTCTATGGGCAAGCCAATTCTGGATCCACAAAGCAAGGTCTCCTTGGATCCCATGCCTCCTTACTTTCTGAATGAGCCTTGGATGGGGAACCTTATCAAATCCCTTACTGAAATCCATATACATAACATCCACTGCTCTACCTTCATTAATGTGTTTGTTACATCCTCAAAGAATTCAATCAGGCTCGTAAGGCACGACCTGCCTTTGATAAAGCCTTGCTGACTATCCCCTATTGTGATTATGTCTCTCCAAATACTCATAAATCCTGCCTCTCAGGGTCTTTTCCAACAACTTGACCACTAGTGAAGTAAGACACACTGGTTTATAATTTCCTGGGATATCTCTACTCCCTTTCTTGAACAAGGGGACAACATTTGCAACCTTCCAATCCTCTGGTACTTCTCCTGTCCCTATTCATGATGCAAAGATCATCACAAGAGGCTCAGCAATCTCCTCCCTCACTTCCCAAAGTATTCATTATGTACCTCTGCCTCCTCCTCTGACTCTATGCACGCATTTCCACTATCACATCTGATCGGTCCTATTCTCACACGGTCCTGATGGTGCCTGACCTGCTGAGTTCCTCCAACATTTTATGTGTGTTGCTTTGGATTTCCAGAATCTGCAGAATTTCTAGTGTTTCCATTTGGTAGATTTATGGCTCATTGTAAATTATCCAGTGATTCGGCTAGTTTAAACGGGAGAGTTGCAGGCGGTGTAGCTTGTCGGTCCCATGCTGTTTATCGAAAAACGATTCAAAAGGTTCCGTTTATCATCGGAGAACGTAGAACCATGGAACACTACAGCACAGAAAACAGGCCATTTGGCCCTTCTAGTCTGTGCCGAAACTTTATTCCGCTAGTCCCATTGACCTGCACCCAGTCCATAACCCTCCAGACCTCTCCCATCCATGTATCTATCCAATTTATTCTTAAAACTTGAGTGAGCCCACATTTACCACGTCAGGTGGCAGCTCGTTCCACACTCCCACCACTCTCCAAGTGAAGAAGTTCCCCCTAATGTATCATTTGTATATTGTATCATTTCTTAATGCATGCATTACTAAATGACAATAAAAGAGGACTGCGCGTCCTCATAATCTAATCTAATGTTTCCTTTCCCCATTCACCCTAAAGCCATGCCCTCTCGTATTTCTCTCTCCTAATCAAAGTGGAAAGAGCCTACTCGCTTTTACTCTGTCTATACCTCTCATAATTTTGTAAACCTCTATCAAATCACCCCTCATTCTTCTACGCTCCAGGGAATAAAGTCCTAACCTGTTCAATCTTTCCCTGTAACTCAACTCCTGAAGATCCGGCAACATCCTAGTAAATCTTCTCTGCACTCTTTCAATCTTACTGATATCCTTCATATAGTTAGGTGACCAGAACTACACACAATACTCCAAACTCCATACTTTGATTTATGAATGTCAGGATGCCAAAAGCCTTCTTTACAACCCTGTCTACCTGTGACACCACTTTCAGGGAACTATGTATCTGAACTCCCAAATCTCTTTGTTCCTCCGCACTCCTCAGTGCCCTACCATTTACTGTATATGTCCTACCTTGATTTGTCCATCCAAAATGCAACACCTCACCCTGTCTGCATTAAATTCCATCTGCCATTTTCAGGCCCATTTTTCCAGTTGGTCCAGATCCCTCTGCAAGCTTTGAAAGCCTTCCTCGCTGTCCACAACGCCTCCAATCTTAGTGTCATCAGCAAACTTGCTGATCCAATTTACCACATTATCTAGATCATTGATATAGACAACAAAAACAATGGTCCCAGCACAGATCCTTGAGGCACACCACTAGTCACAGGCCTCCAGTCTGAGAAGCAATCATCCACTACAACTCTGTCTTCTCCCACACAGCCAATTATGAATCCAGTTTACAACCTCTCCATGGATACCTAGTGTCTGAACCTTCTGAACTAACCTCCCATGTGGGACCTTGTCAAAGGCCTTACTAAAGTCCATGTAGACAACATCCACAGCCTTTCCTTCATCTACTTTCTTGTTAACCTCCTCGAAAAACTCTACAAGATTCGTTAAACATGATCTACCATGCACAAAGCCATGCTGACTATCCTTAATCAGCCCTTGACTGTCCAAATTCTTGTATAGCCAATCTCTCAGGACACCTTCCAATAATTTACCTACCACTGATGTCAGGCTCACTGGCCTGTAATTACCTGGTTTACTTTTGGAGCCTTTTTTAAACAACAGAATAACACGAGCTACCCTCCAATCCTCCAGCACCGCACCCGTGGCTAAGGACATTTTAAATATTTCTGCCAGGGCCCCTGCAATTTCTACACTAGTCTCTCTCAAGGTCCAAGGAAATATCATGTCAGGCCCAGGGGACTTATCTACCTTTATTCACTGTAAGGCAGCAAACACCTCCTCCTCTTTAATCTCCGTATGTTCCCTGACACTGTTGCTTGTTTCCCTTCCTTCCATATACACTATGCCAGTTTCCTGAGTAAATACCAATGCAAAAAAAACTGTTTAAGATCTCCCCCATCTCATGAGGCTCCACACATAGACACCACTCTGATCTTCTAGGGGACTAATTTTGTCCCTTACTATCCTTTTACTCTTAATAAACTTGTAGAAACCCTTCGGGTTTGCCTTCACATTATCTGCGAAAGGAACCTCATGTCTTCTTTTTGCCTTCCTGATTTCCTTCTTTAGTATTTTCTTACATTTTCTATACCCTTCAAGTACCTCATTTGTTCCTTGTTGCCTATACCTGCTATACACCTTGCTCTTTTTCTTAACCAGATCACCAATATCCCTTGAAAACCATGGTTCCCTATGCCTGTTAACTTTGCCTTTAATCCTGGCAGGAAGATGCAAACTCTGCACTCTCAAAATTTCGCCTTTGAAGGCCTTCCACTTACTGAACACATCCTTGCCAGAAAACAACTTATCCCAATCCACTCTTCCTAGATCCTTTCTCATTTCCACAAAAATGGCCCTTCTCCAATTTAGAACCTCAACTCGAGGACCAGACCTATCCTTATCCATAATTAACTTGAAACTAATGACATTCTGGTCACCAGACCCAAAATGCTCGCCTACACTTACTTCTGTCACCCGACCTGCCTGGTTCCCTAATAGGAGATCAAGAATTGCATCCTCTCTCGTAGGTACCTCTATATATTGATTTAGAAAACTTTCCTGAACACATTTGACAAACTCTAAGCCATCTAGCCCTTTCACAGTGTGGGAGTCCCAGTCAATATGTGGAAAGTTAAAATCCTCTACTATTACAACTTTGTTTCTTACATCGGTCTGCTATCTCTCTACAGATTTGCTCCTCTAATTCTCTGACTATTGGGCGGTCTATAATACAACCCTATTAGTGTGGTCACAACTTTCCCGTTCCTCAGCTCCACCCATATGGCCGCTGTAGACAAGCCCTCTGGGCTGTCCTGTCTATGCACAGCTGTGATATTTTCCCTGACTAGTAATGCCACTCCTCCTCCTTTCATCCCTCCCCCTCTATCACGTCTGAAACAACGGAACCCCAGAACATTAAACTGCCAGTCCTGCCCCTCCTGCAACCAAGTCTCACTAATAGCAATAATGTCATAATCCCACGTGCCAATCCATGCCCCAAGCTCATCTGCCCTACCTACAATACTCCTTGCATTGAAACAGATGCACCTGAGAACATTTCTATCAGGTACAAACCTTTGATTTCTGTCTATACATGCAGTCCTCGCATGACCTTTATCCTCCTCCATCTCACTATCTGCTGTAACACTCTGGACATCTGGCTGCTCACCCTCCCTCCTGAGAATACCGAGAACTCGATCCGAGATATCGGTGACCTTGGCACCAGGGAAGCAACAGACCATCCGGGATTCTCGATCTCTCCCACAGAACCTCTTATCTGTTCCCCCTAACTATCAAATCCCCTATCACTACTGCTGTCCTCTTTTCCCTCCTTCCCTTCTGAGCTGAGGGTCCAGTCTCAGTGCCAGAGACGCAACCACTGCAATTTGTCCCTGGTAGGTCGTCCCCACCAACAGTATCCAAAACGGTATACTTATTGTTGATGGGAACAGCCACAGGGGTGCTCTGCTCATTCTGTCTACTCCCCTTCCCTCTCCTGACAGTCACCCAGCTACCTGCCTCCTGACTTTTAGGGGTGACTGTCTCCCTGAAACTCCTGTCTATTTCTGCCTCTACCTCCTGAATGATCCGAAGTTCATCCAGCTCCAACTCCAGTTCCCTAACACGGTTTGTCAGGAGCTGCAGCTGGATGCACCTTTTACAGGCGTAGTCATCAGGGATGATTGTGCTGTCCCTGACTTCCCACGTACTGCATACGGAGCACTTGACTGCCCTACCTGCTGCCTCCATTACCTAGTCCTAAGTTAATTAAATTAAAGAAACTTACCCGGCCTTACCTCACTGGGGGCAAGCTGGTCCTCAGCCTCTGCTCACCGAAGCCTCTCGAGCCAAAGCCTCAAAGCTCCACTCCTACCCCGAGCTACTCACACAATGTGTACAGTTTACAACCTGAAATTCTTACTCTTCACAGACATCCACAAAAAACAGGCAAACCCCAAAAGAATGAATGACATAAAAACATTAGAACCCCAAAGAGTCCTCTTCGCCCTCCCTGCGCAAGCATCAGCCTCCCCCTCCACCTTATGAGAACATTACTAGGACTGGAGGGGAGACTGGACAGGCCAGGACTGTGTACCCATGAGTGAGACGGTGGCAGGGGTGGGGGGGGTGGATGCCTAATGAAAATTCATAAAATCATGAGGAGCTAGATAAGATAGATAGATGATCATAGGCTTTCCCCCCACCCCAGGAGCCTAAAACTAGAGGGCACAGGTTTAAGGGGGTGGTGGGTAAATGGAATAAGCTGCCAGAGGAAGTGGAAGTGGTAGAGGGTCGAGACCACAATAGGAATGTGGGAAGTTTTCAAGGGATTGCGGCCAAGATTCAGACAAACAGGACAGGTTCGAGTAGACCACATGGTCAGCATGTTTGAGCTGAGCTGAAGGGTCTGTTTCTGTACTGTTATTCTAAGTGGAGATTTTGTTCAGAGGGCTATCACAGGTCTGATGGGGAGAATGGTCTTACTGTGTTATATTATTGTTCTCAGTGCCTCTGGCCGACGCTCGTCGCAGGGAGCTGTTGTTGAGGAGCTGAGGAGAAGCCTACAGTACCCACCCATGGATGTGAACGGTCAGTATCATTTCTGCAGGGCTCGCAGTTCTCTCCCTGCCCACCGCCCTTCCACCAAAATCTGTCTGCCTCTCCCCCCCCCACTGACCCACCCCCACAGGTTCCTGTTGGTTTTGGGCCTCTCTCCCAGCCCACTACCTCTCCCACACCCACTGGTTCCTGCTGGGTTCAGGCCTCTCTCCCTGCACACTACCCTTCCATGAAAATCTGTCTGCTTCTTTCCCCATTGACCCACCCCCACAGGTTCCCACTGGTTTTGGGCCTCTCTCCCTGCACATCACCTCTCCCACCCCCCCATCAACCCACTCCCACTGATTCCAGCTGGGTTCAGACCACTCTCCCTACCCACCGCCCTTCCACTGAGATCCATCCACTTCTGCTTCCTCCCCGCCCAAACAGGCTCCCACTAGGCTCAGACCTCTTTGCCCGCCCACCACCCTTCCACTGATGTCCGTCCAGCTCTACTCCCTCTCCCCGGGCTTCTGATAGGCTTGGACCTTTCTCCCTGCCTGCTGCCTGTCGATCAACATCTGTCTACCTCTCCCCTCCATCATAGACCAACAGCACAGGAACAGACCCTTCGGCCTGCCATGTCTATGCTAACCCTCCAGTTCCCATCTAAAGCAACACCACTCTACATGACTTACTCCATACCCTTCTTTGCCTTGGTGATTCAATGTTGCAAGGGCCTCTGCCACCACCTCCTCCTCAGGCAGTAAGTTCCAGATTCCAGCCTTCTCTGGGGGAAGAACTAGCCCTCTTCCTTCTCACCATACGCACTTTTACCCCAAAAATATCTTCATTACTTAGTACATTCCGCAATGCATGGGCAGCATGCTAGCATACCGGTTAGCAGATTAATGACCTGGGTTCAATTCCTGCCGCTATCAGTACGGAGTTTGAACTGTCCCCCTGTGACTGTGGCTTTACTCCCACCCCTCCAGTTCTTCTGCTTTTGGCTTTTCACAGCAATTGGCAGTCCAGCTTAAAGGTGCATTGCCACCACTAACTGGACTGGAGTGTGGTGTAGAGAGTTGGGAAATAAACCCCTTACTGGTTCTTTATCAAATGAAAACTGAATTACCCCAAAGAGCCCTATAGGTTGTAAATAGTGAAATACAATACTGTGAATTAAAGTCAATTCCAAAACTTAATGAAGTGAAAACTATCAACTCCCAAAGACTGTAGTGCAGCCTGCATTTGATTTCTTTCAACCTTATATGCTTCACAATGTGTTCAACTGTTCCATAATGACAAAACC
This sequence comes from Mobula hypostoma, assembly GCF_963921235.1. NCBI lineage: Eukaryota > Metazoa > Chordata > Chondrichthyes > Myliobatiformes > Myliobatidae > Mobula > Mobula hypostoma. Next base: position 114,861,580 of record NC_086108.1, read on the forward strand.
TACACAACCCAAAATGATGTTTTCCAACATGATACAAGGCATAATTAAGCATTGTATGCCCAATTCTAAGTCCAGTCAATATAAGTCCTTCCCTTCTTGTTTTATCTCCTTCTCCCATCAACCCAACAGTTTTATGTATTCTGTAAAGTTGTCTCCCCTAATGCCCATTATCCCACAAGTCTTGCCATAATTCCCTAATTCTTAACCCTACCAACCCCTTAGCTCTTCATTTGTTAAAGGTCTACAGTGCCTATAAAAAGTATTCAGCTCCTTGGAAGTCTTCATGATTTATTGTTTTACAACAGTGTATTTAATTTGGATTTTTTTTTAACACTGATCAACGCAAGACTCTTTCATGTCAAAGTGAAAACAGATCTCTGCAAAGTGATCTAAATTTAATAACAAATATAAAACACAAAGTAGTTGATTGCAAAATATTTACCCTTTAACATGACACACCAAATCATCACTGGTGCAGCCAATTGGTTTTAGAAGTCACATAATTAGTTAAGTGGAGATCACCTGTGTGCAGTCAAGGTGTTTCAATTGATTGTAGTAAAAATACACCAATATCTACAAGGTCTAACTGCTGGTGAGTCAGTATCCTGGCAAAAACTACACCATGAAGACAAGAACACTCCAAGCAACTCTGCGAAAAGGTTACCGTAAAGCACAAGTCAGGAGATGGATACAAGAAAATTTCCAAGTCACTGAATTTAACTGGAGTATGGTTAAATCAATTATCAAGAAATGGAAGAATATGGCACTGTTGTAAATCTGCCTAGAGCAGGCAGTCCTCAAAAACTGAGTGACTGTGCAAGAAGGGGACTAGTGAGGGAGGTCACCAAGTGACCTATGACAACTCTAGAGGAGTTACAAGCTTCAGTGGCTGAGATGGGAGAGACTGCACATACAACAACTGTTCCCAGGTGTCTCACCAGTTGCAGCTTTATGGGAGAGTGGCAAAGAGAAAACCAGTTTGGGGTAAAAAAAACATGAAATCTCGGTTAGAGTTTGCCAGAAGGCACGTGGGAAGACTCGGAGGTCAGTCAGAAGAAGGTTCTATGATCTGATGAAACCAAAATTGAACTTTCTGGCCATCAGACTAAACGCTAAGTTTGGCGTAAGCCAAACACTGCACATCATCAAAAACACACCATCTTTCCCATGAAGCGTGGTGGTGGCTGCGTCATGCTGTGGAGATGCTTCACTGCAGCAGGCCTAGGAAGGTAGAGGGTAAAATGAATGCAGCAAAATACAGGGAAATCCTGGAGGAAAACCTGATGCAGTCTACAAGAGAACTGTGACTTGGGAGAAGATTCGTTTTCCATCAAGACGACCCCAAGAACAAAGCCAAAGCTACACAGGAATGGCTTAAAAACAACAAAGTTAATGTCCTGGGATGGCCAAGTCAGAGTCCAGACCCCAAACCAATTTGTAGTTGGACTTGAAAAAGGCAGTTCATTCATAATCCCCATGCAGTCTGACAGAACTCGAGTAGTTTTGTAAAGAAGAATGGGGAAAAATTGCAGTGTCCAGATGTGCAAAGCTGATTGAGACCCATCCACAGAGACTCATGGCTGTAATTATGGCATGTAGTATTATGTAATCTAGTGCATCTACTAAATACTGACTTGAAGGGGATGAGCGATTATGCAATCAATTATTTTGTGTTTTATTTTTGAAAATAATTTAGATCACTTTGTAGGAATCTGTTTTCACTTTGACATGGAAGAGTCTTTTTCTGTTGATCAGTGTCAAAAAAGCCAAATTAAATCCATTGTGATTCAATGTTGTAAAACAATAAAACATGAAAACTTCCAAGAGGGATAAATACTTTTCATAGAAACTGTATATCTACTGCTGAAATGTTAACCTTTTTTTTAGCTAAGAATCAACCTCTAATTCCCCACAACACCTCTATGTGCAGGAACCCACAAGAAGAGACATGTAAACTAATACTTTGAATATGAAATAAAGCTTGAAGAGCTTCTAACAATAACTCTGACCTCGTGCTAGAATGACCTGTTTTAAGACTCATCAAAACCGAAAAAGAACCTGAATAAATTACAACTTTGCAAGGACAAATTTCCTCCGCCCACTATAAGCCAAAAATGATGGCATCTAAATACTGTATACTGATAAATGATTAGTAAATGTTTCTTTATCATTACCATAAGACCATAAAATATAGGAGTAGAAGTAGGCCATTTGGCCCATCGAGTCTGCTCCGCTATTCAATCATGGGCTGATCCAATTCTTCCAGTCATCCCCACTCCCCTGCCTTCACCCCATACCCTTTGATACCCTGGCTGATCAAGAACCTATCTATCTCTGCCTTAAATACACCCAGTGTTTTGGCCGCCCTGAAGTCGTGCCCTCTGGGGCTAAAATGCAGCCAGAAGGGGAGGAGCAGCCCCCGCAGATCTGCGAATAAGGACTGCCGTCACGCAAACTCCGTGTACTCAGATATACGGTCTCTTCTAGTCTGCATCACCGCAGGCCAGTTCCCCGCTGGTCTCCACGCTGGGGAGAGTTAGGACAGGAACAATGATGTGCCGAACCAGTTAAACCGGCGATCAATGGCCAACTCTTCTGCCTGTCTAAATCCTTCTATTTTCCTCACGCTCATGTGTCTATCTAAACGTCTGTGAGAAGTCTCCACAGTACCTGCCTCTACTACCACCCGAGACAGTGTATTCCAGACACCCTCCACTCTCTATGTGAAAACCAGGCCCCTCACATCTCCTTTGAAATTATTCTCTTTCACCTTAAATACGTACTGCACCCTCTGGTATTAGACATTTCAAATTTGCGAAAAAAGATACTGTATCTATCTCTCATAATCTTATAAACCTCTGTCAGATCTCCCCTCAGCCTCCGCTGCTCCAGAGAAAACAACCCAGGTTTGTCCAACCTGTCGTTATAGCACACTCCCTCTAATCCAAGCAGCATCCTGGTAAACTTCTTCCTCAGCGTTCTCCAAAGTCTCGACATCCCTCCTATAATGGGACAAGCAGAACACTCCACCATCTACTCTCACCGTTCACCCATCCCTCAGCCCGACCTGAGGCGGGAGTTTCTGGGTTCCAGGTGTCCCTCCAGCAGGGTGGTGATTCCCTGGAGGGCGGCACTGACCTGTGTATCTGTGTCCTACTGCAGGCTACGTGTCTGACCCTCTCAGCACCATGCGGTACAACTCCTGCAGCAGCGGTAGCCAGGAGGAGAGTCCCTGAGGTCCTACCGCCCGCCGGCTAGGCAGCGAGGGAGGACAGTCCCCGTGATTCTGTTGTCTGCCGGTAGGGCAGTGAGAGGGCGGAGACAGCGGCCGGAGGAGATGATAGACAATAAATAAAATGACATCTGCTCAGTTTTCCTGACCTGACCTTGTTCCCAACATTAACACAACGTTCAGGACTGCCGATCTTACCCAGGGATGGACCCTGCAGCTTCGACCTTGGTGGTCTGTCCCTGCGATCTCTGACACCCGAGAGCTTTCATAGAGTGGAGAGGGTGGAGTCTTTGGACCCACCTACCCACCGGCACCAGAGACAGGATTCCAGTCTAGTCACACAGTACAGAAGCCAGACTAACAGTAACTCTAACTCACACCAGCAGCTCAGGGCACACCCGAGAAGCAAAATTCGGTCTCGGTTCGAAACATCGCCCACTTATTCCTCTGCTGCCTGACCTGATGAGCTCCTCCACCATTTTGAGTGTGTTGTTTTGGATTTCCAGCATCTGCAGATTGTCTTGTGTTAATCAGAGGGCAAAAATGGTAGGGGAGGGTGTGAAGAGTTGGGCAGAGTTACCAGTGCAGATTTGAAACATGAATTATTCCACTTACCCCCACCCCATCCATTTTATTGTCTTCTGCCCCCCCCCCCCGCGTCCTTTCCAGACCCAATGAGTCTCTGGCCGAAACATCGACTATTTCCCACCATTGATGCTGCCTGTTCTGCTGAGTTCTCCAGCGTTTCGTGTGTGTCAGAATCAGGTTTAATATCACGGGCCTATGATCTGAAATGTATTTTGCCGCAGCAGTACCGTCCAATGCATAATAATAAAACTAACTCACTGCAAGTCTATACCGTATACAGTATATGAAAATTAAATTAGTAGCGCAAAAAGAAAGGGAAAATCGAGGTGTGTTCATGGGTTGGTTCCTTGTTCAGAAATCTGATGACGGACGAGAAGATGTTCTTGAAAAGTTGAGTGTTTTATCTGTATGCTCCTGTACCACCTACTTGATGGTAGCAATGTGAAGCGGGCACGACATGGGCGCTGGGGATCCTTAATGACAGATGCCACCTTTTCCAGCCTCTGTTTCACAGGCCACCAGGTCGCAATGTCCCAGATGGGCGAGCTATTTTGGGGCCTGCGTTGTGAGAGTTCAGGGTCAGAGATGGGACAGGGAGGCGGTGGCACGGAGGGACAGCAGCAACAGGAAGCTTGGATTCTCCCTGTGGACAGAGTTCAAGCACGCGGTAAAGGAACCACACATCCTGAGAGGGGTTTCTGCGGTAGAGAAAACCACACAATGAACCCATCAGACTGGAAGCGGTGCGGGCAAATCGCCGCCGCTTTAACACCAGAAGAGTTAGCGCAGAATTGGGCCGCTCGGCCCGTCATGGCTGGTTGATTATCCCGATTCACCTGACGCTCCGACCTATCAATCTCCGCTTTAAATTTACCCAATGACCTGGCCTCCGCTGCTGTCTGTGGCACCGAGTTCCATAGGTCCCTGAGTGGTGGGACGGGACGTCCCACGGATGTACACGAAGGTATACGATAACGAGTGGTTGGCAGGGACAGTGAAGGTCAGCACCGTCTCCTCTAAACTGCGCAGGTTGGCGGCCGCGCAGTATTTGAAATGCCCCGAAGCTCGAAGCCTTTGCTGCAGCGTGGCTGGAGTTTTTAAATACTATAATATTAATATAAAGTGCCGTGCGGTTTTAGAGCCGTTTAAAAAGTCCTGCTCAGAGCAATGGTTGGCCCACGCAGCTGTTAGCGTTGGAGATCAGGGTGTACTGAAGGGCGCGGCCCCTACGAAATGAAAAGAGGGAGGAGAATAGTTTTGGGGCTGTGCAGGGTGAGCCGAGGTTGGAGGGTTGGAAGAGGAACGCACTCCGCACCGGAGGACACGAGGACACGCGCACACGCCCCCCCCCCCGAAGGGACAGTTACGGGATTAGGGAGCAGAGATTTAAAACTGGGCTGTGTAGCGATTTCTCACTGAGGGAGAAGAGTTTCTGGAATTCTACCCAAGAGGGTCACTGCAAGGGTTTACAGAGGACGGACAGAAATGTTTGACAGAGCAGGGGACTGAGGGTGATAAGGAACTAGCACATAAACGGAGATGAGCCTGTTGGTCATAAAACCACAAGATATCGGAGCAGACTTAAGCTATTTGGCGCATGGAGTCTGCTCTGTCTGTCACAATGGGGGGCATTGGGAGCAAGGGTGGACCCAAATGCAAGACACATCTTGTGAGGTTAAGTAAATTGAGTTTTTTGTTTGATACCAGGAGAGCAAAGCAGAAGCAGGAATAGCGAACTGGACAGGGACTGAGGACTACGACTAGGCTGGGACTAGGGGTCTGGGCTTGGACTCGGAATCGGCTCCCAGAACTAGCGGCGACATGAAGAGGCTAGGGTATGGACTCCGAGCCAGAGACTGGGCAAGGACCCGGTACCTGGTTCTTGCCTCGGGCTCGGATCCCAGAACCAGGCAGGGACATGACATGGGCCAGGGAGAGGAGGAACATGGAAAAACAGAGCCTCGGTCTCGGGAGGGCAGGTACATGGAACCATGGACACATACACAGAACAGAGAGCCGGGACCCCTCCTTGGGTACAGGACATAGGGCCGGGACTCATGGCCCCCCGCAGGGCAATGGCAAGACGGCTTGCCTTACCCCACGGAGGCAAGGACATGACCCCCCCCCCGCGGGGAAACGCAAGAACGGCTTGACTTACCCCACGGAGGCGAGGACAAGACAAGACCAACACGAAAGAACACCAGACAGTACCTATCTAGCTCCGGCGATAGAACTAGACCGAGGTGCAGGGGAGGGTTGCAGACAAGGGCTAGAGGCGAGAGGGGCAGAGAATGGATTTAGACGGGGTGGGGGGGGGGGGTAGGTCAGGAATTATAGACCGCCAGGACCAGGACTTGACCCGGAACTTGGATACTGCTAGGACCAGGACTTGACTTGGAGCCTCTGGGTAGTGGCGAGCTCTCGGCTCAGCCCGGGAACAGTAGACAGCGGTTCTTGATTCCCTCCGGCGGATTACCTGACGGACCCACCTCGGTGAGGAAACTTTGCAGGCTCGCTTTGGTGAGGTAACTGGACAGGGTTGCTCCGCTGAAGAAAGGCGAATTACCGGCACTCGTTTCGGGTGGAGACTAGGCTTACTCCGGCCAGATGACATTGGCACGCCGTACCTTGATAACTTTGCAAACGCTCCCACACTGAATAGCTGAAAGCCGGAGACTATAAATTACCGGTTCAGCCGGGAGTAAATTGCCTCTAATCACCAAGGCCGAGGGACACGGGAAAACAGGGAATCAAAGGGAAACAGGGAGTCAACGGTCCGGATCGTAACATAAACAAAGTAAATTTAAAGGGACCCCGATCCGGACCATGACACTGTCATTTCATTGTAGCTGATCCATTCACTCTCAGCTCCAGTCTCCTGCCTTAGACCATAAGACATAGGAGCAGAATTAGACCATACAACCAACCGAGTCTGCTCCGCCGTTCCATCATGGCTGATCCCGGATCCCACTCATCCCAAACACCTGCCTTCTCACAATATGCTTTGATGCCCTGTCTGATCAGGAAACGATCAACTTCCACGTCAGATATACCCACTTGGACTCCACCGCAGTCTGTAGTAGGGTATTCCACATTTCTGGTTTAAAAATATCCTTCTTACTTCTATTCTAAAAAGGCACTCCTCGATTTTGAGGCTGTGGTTTCCAGTTCTGGATACCCTTCCCCACCACCACAGGAAACATCCTCCCCACATCCACCTTATCAACATTCAACATTCTTTCAACATTCAATAGGTTTCAGTGAGATCCTCCTGCATTCTTCGAATTCCAGTGAGTACAGGCCTAAAGCTGCCAAACACTCCTCATATGTTAACCCCTTCATTCACGGAATCATCCTTGTGGACCTTCTGTGGACTCTCTCCAATGACAACACATCCTTTCTGAGATATGGGGCCCAAAACTCTAAGTGCAACCTGACTAGTGTCTTATAAAGGCTCAGCATTATCTTCTTGCTTTTATATTCTATTTCCCTTGAAATAAATGTCAACATTGCATTTGCCTTCTTTACCGCAGACTCAACCTGTAAATTAACCTTCTGGGAGTCTAGAACGAAGACTCTGAAGTCCGTCTGCACCTCTGATGTTTGAACCTTCTCCCCATTTAGATAATAGCCTGCACTATTTTACCAAAACTCATTATCATACATTTCCCGATACTCTATTGCATATGCTACATTTTTGCTTATTCTTCCAATTTGTCGAAGTCCTGCCAAAATCGCATTGCTTCCTCAGCACTACCTACCCCTCCACCTATCTTTGTATCATCCACAAACTTTGCCACAAAGCCATCAATTCCATTATCTAAATAATGGAAAACAATGTGAAAAGTAGTGGTCTCAATACTGACCCCTGAGGAACACCAGTAAATTCTGACAGCCAACCTGAAAATGCTCCCTTTATTCCCACTCACTGCCTCCTGCCTGTCAGCCATTCCTCTATCCATGCTAGTATCTTTCCTGTAAAGACATAGGATTTTATCTTGTTAAGCAGCCTCATCTGTGGCACATTCTGAAAATCCAAATAAATTACATCCACTGCCTCTGCTTTGTCCACAAAGAACTCTAACAGATTTGTCAGGCAAGATTTCCCTTTACAAGAATCATGCTGGATCTGACTTATTTTATCATTAGTCTCGAAGTACCCTGAAACTTAATAATAGAATCCAAAACTTTCCCAACCACTGGGTTTTGGCTAACTGGCCTATAATTTCCTTTAACATACATCAAAGTTGCTGGTGAACGCAGCAGGCCAAGCAGCATCTATAGGAAGAGGCGCAGTCGACGTTTCAGGCCGAGGTCCTGACGAAGGGTCTCGGCCTGAAACGTCGACTGCGCCTCTTCCTATAGATGCTGCTTGGCCTGCTGCATTCACCAGCAACTTTGATGTATGTTGCTTGAATTTCCAGCATCTGCAGAATTCCTGTTGTTTACGTTTATAATTTCCTTTATTTTGCCTTCTTCCCTTCATTAAGAGTGGAGTGACATTTGAAATCTTCCAGTCCTCTGGAACTATGCCAGAATCAAGTGATTCTTGAAAGATCATGACAAATGCATCCGTTATCTCTTCAGCAACCTCTCTCAGGACTCTGAGATGTAGTCCACCTGGTCCCAGTGACTTATCCACCTTAAGTCCTTTGAGTTTGCCTAGCATTTTTTCCCTTTGTAACAGCAATGACACTCATCCTGCTCTCTGACACTCAAGGTGTTGGTGTCTTCCATTTTCAAGACTAATGTAAAGTTCATCTGCCATTTCTTTGCCCCCCGTTACTACCTCACCAATGTTTTCTTCCAGTGCTCCAATATCAACTCTCTTCTACTTTTTATATAACTGAAAAAAACTTTGTGTCCTGCTTTATATTATTGGCTGGTCATATTTCCTCTTTTCCCTTCTTATGCCTTTTGTTGGATTGTAAAGGTTTACCAATCATCCAACTCGCTTACTTTTTCTACCTTATATACCCTTTCCTTGGCTTTTATGCAGTCCTTAACTTTCCTTGTCAGCCACGGTTGCCTACCCCTGCCATTTGAGAACTACTGCTATGGGACGTATCTATCCTGCACCTTGTGAACTATTCCCAGGAACATTAGCCATCTCTATTCTGCCATCCTCCCCACCAGTATCCTCCTCCAATCCACCCGGTAAGCCCCTCTCTCGTGCCTCTGTAATTCCCTTTATTCCATTGCAATACCGATACATGTGACTTATGCTTTTCCCTCTCAAGTTGCAGATGAATTCAGTCAGATTATGATCACTGCCTCCTAAAAGGGTTCCTTTACATTAAGCTCTCCATATCCCTATATCCCTTCATGCCCCGACCAAGAATCTATCAGCCTCTGCCTTAAATATACCCAGTGACTTGGCCTCCATATAAGAACATAAGAACATAAGAAATAGGAGCAGGAGTCGGCCATCCGGCCCATCAAGCCTGCCCCACCATTCAATAAGATCATGGCTGATCTGTCCGTAAACTCAGCTCCATCTACCTGCCTTTTCCCCATAACCCTTAATTCCCCTACTATGTAAAAACCTATCTAATTGTTTCTTAAATATATTTAGTGAAAGAGCCTCAACTGCTTCCCTGGGCAGAGAATTCCACAGATTCACCACTCTCTGGGAAAAACAGTTTCTCTTCATCTCCGTCCTAAATCTTCTCCCCTGAATCTTGAAGCAATGTCCCCTAGTTCTAGTCTCACCTACCAATGGAAACAACTTTCCTACTTCTATCTCATCTATCCCTTTCAAAATTTTGTATGTTTCTGTAAGATCCCTTGTCATTCTCCTGAACTCCAGAGAGTTCAGTCCCAGGCGACTCAATCTCTCCTCACAGGTTAACCCCTTCATCTCTAGAATCAACCTGGTGAACCTCCTCTGCACTGCCTCCAAAGCCAGTATATCCTTCCTCAAGTAAGGAGACCAAAACTGCACACAGTTGTGGCCTCACCAGTACCCTGTATAGTTGCAGCATGACCTCCCTGCTCTTGAATTCAATCCCTGTGGCAACGAATGCCACAGATTCACCACTCTCTGGCTAAAGAAATTCCTGATCTCCTTTTCTGAATGGACGTCCCAGGCTGTGCCCGCTGGTCTTAGACTCCACCACCACAGGAAACATCCTCTCCACCTTCACTCTATCAAGGTCTTTCACCATTCGATGGGTTTCAATCAGGTCACCGCTTATTCTTCCGAATGCCAGCGAGTTCGGCCCAGAGCCATCAAACGCTCTTCATAGGACATGCCTTTCAATCCTGGAATAGCTTTCGTGACCTCGAAAATGATTCCTAGATTGATTGTTTTTTGTGAACGTGGCCCTCTTAGTTAGCAAGTCACGCAGTCAAGTTCTGGCAGATAAACTCACCCACATAAATAAATTTTATTTACATACTATGAAAATAACAGAGGATTAAAACAGTTTCAAAGATCATGAAGCAGCTGAGAGACACCGGGACATAGCGGTTAGCGCAACGCTATTACAGCTCGGGGCGTCGGAGTTCGGAGTTCAATTCCCGTGTCCACTGTAAAAAATTTGTGCGTTCCTTCCAATGTGTGCGTGGATTTCCTCCGGGTGCTCTGGTTTTCTCCCACAGTCGAAAGACGTACGGGTCGGTGGGTTAATTGGCTATTGTAAATTGTCCCGTGATTAGGCTAGGATTAAATCGAAGGGCCGGAAGCACCTGTTCCACGCCGTATCTCTAAATAAATAAAAAAACAAATAAATAAATAAAATCACCAACAGGTCATTGGACCTGTGCGGGGAGAACTCGGGGGAGAGTGGGAACTTCAGCGAGGAGGCTCTACAGTAAACAGGCGTGGACCACAGTCTGCCGGGGGTCCCGGGCCGGTGATCGAGTGAACAATTCTGGCATCGGAGGCTCAGTCCATCGTTTCCACCGTGCTGGAAAACACAAAACAGTGCCATTCAGAAGCGGGGAGAAGCCGGAGGAGTCAGCGGGTCTGTTGTGGCTGCAACGGTCTAATGGAGGGAACAGGTTGTCTCGGCGCAAGCAGGGCGGGAGAGCAAGAGGACACGGAGAGGGTGGGGCCCGAGTGGGTGGAGACGAGAGCGTTCCCGCGGCTAATTGGGATGAACGGGACGTGTGGAAGGATTCAACAAGAGCCGAGGAGAGAGCATTGGGTGGATCAGCGGCTACAACCAGCTACCTACAGACAGAGAGACTCGGGTTCGATCCCGACGCCCGGCGCTGTCTGTTTGGAGTTTGCACAGGGGCTTCCCCTGGGTACTGTGACTAGAACAGAGAACATAGTACAGCGCAGCCTCCGGCCCAAAATGTTGTACCGAACCCACTAAATTAGAAAGCAAGTGGCCATCTGAACTAATCTCAAACTGTCTACAAACTGTCTATATCCTTCCGTGTTCCTCACGGTCATGTGCCTAGCTAAACATCCCTCACAAATTTTAATGTTTCTGCCTCTACCACCAGCCCAGGCCGCGCATACCAGGCACCCTCCGTTCTTTGCTCCTTCCGAGCTCCCAAACTCGCGCCGGTCTGTGGGTTTATCGGCCGCTGTAAATTGTCTCCAGACTGTGGGTGAGGGTGGAATCTGGGGTGGGGGGGGGGGGTTGATGGGAATGTGGGGTGAATGAACTGGGATCCGCGTAGGACTGGTGCCAATGGGCGGGAGAGTTACACATTGCGGGAGGGGTGGTAGTGAATCGTGAGGAGGGTGTACTGGTGGGCTTGGCCGAGGTGACCATTCACCGGTCTAGGCGGCGGAAAGTCCAGGGCTGTGCCAGGGCCGACTGCCTGCCCCTTTTCCGAGAATATGTTCGTGGCCGGTCGTCCTTGGAGAGGGGGAGTGCGGTCTCAATGGGCACGGGGGGTGAATTTCCGGGAGCGGTGCCCCTCCACCCGCGGAATTGACTGTTTTACAGACAGTAGTAATTTATTCACTGTCTTGTAAATACTATGTGTTTGTACTTTGTGTGTTTTCTGAGTAAATAAATTTTTATAGTTTTGTAAAGAGAAGGGTCGGTACTGACGGCGGATCACACTTCGGGACGGGCGGTGGTTTTCGAAAAAAGTTGATTAATTTCGGGAATAAACACTGAAGAACGGTGAGAAGGACGGAGGAAGGTGTAGGAGAGAGGAGTTTCATCTGTGGCAATGGACTGCGGCAGCTTTCTTCCCGGAGGAATGCTGCTTTGCCGACACAAAATAATCTGCAGATGCCGGGGTCAAAGCAAAACTCACAACACGCTGGAGGAACTCAGCAGGTCGGGCAGCATCCGTGGAAACGATCAGTCAATGTTTCAGGCCGGAACCCTTCATGGAAGGGACCTAACGAATGGTTCCGGCCCGAAACGTTGACTGATTGTTTCCACGGATGCTGCCCGACCCGCTGAGTTCCTCCAGCGTGTTGTGAGTGCTGTTTTACCGAGTTTTTGTTGAGTCTGAGCTGGCTGGCGGCTTGCCAAGTGTCTGCAGCTTTTACTGGGAGCTGGGGTGGATTTCTCCGACATTGGTAAACCCTCTCCCACCTGGTGTACTCGGCCCGGGACGACCGCGTGACGAGTTTTACAGCGAACCCTTGACCCTCGCTCGGACGGAGGGTCATTGTCATTGGGACAGCCCGGCTGCGCACCAGGAGAGTCCGCGCTGGAGTTCCATCGCTCGGACTTCCTGCCTGTCCGGAGAAGACTCCGATCCTTTCCCTCTTCAGAGAACTACTTTTAAGTGTTGTGACTGAGTTAATACAGCGGCGCTTTGACTTGCGACTGTGTGGGGCTTTAAATGGCGGGAGACGGCGAGGCTGAGTCCCCACGCAGGAGCCGTAGGTTCCGGTGAAAGAACTGACGAGCCACTACTCTCAGACTGATAACTCTGAAAGACACGGCCAATGCGATATCCCTATACCTCTGAGTGCAACGGAGAGGTTAGCTCTCATGGCTATGGCTGTGGTTGGGATGAGGGCGTTCTGGGGATGGGTAAGATGCACCAATTTACTACCTCCGGCCCGCTAGAAAGGTGTCCCTGGCCCTGAGCTGGGGGTAGAAGTGAAAAGGGGCTTCGTGCCGGTAAAGCCAGCGACAGGACCTGTATAGAACATTCTGTAACGTGCACCTTCATCTCCACAAAGTGGACCTCCTCTCTCATCCGCGTTCTTAGGGTGAGGGTGAGGTCGCCGGCCACCCTGCTATCGCTCAAGCCAGATGGAGGTTGTCTTGGGCCCGTGTTTACCCTCCACCATGAGGTATTCATGGCCGGGGGATGCTGAGTGATACTTTCCTTCGCAGCACGGGAGGGAGAATTGCCGGATTCAGGGCTACGGGACAGCCGCGGTGCCATGCCTGCAAGGGGTTTGGGTAGATTCGTAAACACCAGGCCGCTAACTCCCCCCGTGGCGGCAAAACAGAGCACCGCGGGGCTCCCGCTGTCCCCCTGACCCTGTGGAGGGTGGCAATGCGAGCGGAGGGCTGGGACGAGGTAAAGGGCCGGAGGGCTAAGAGGAAGAAAACACATCTGCAGGCCTCTCGGCTGTAGGAGAAGGAGCCAAATATCCCCTCGGTGCGGGTATCTCCGTGTCTCAGCAAGGCCCTGGAGAAGCCGTGAGGGAGAATGTGGTGCTGAGCACCGAAATTTCCTCGGAAATGGAGGTTATCAGAGAAACAAAAAGGGGCGGGCCGAATGGCCTACTCCTGCACCTATTTTCTATGTTTCTATGTTATCAGAGAAAGGAAAAGGAGCGGGCGCGCATCCTCTGAATCCGAAGGTCGGGAAAGATTTATCCCCGCGAAAGGCTGCATACTCGGGACACGCCTCCCCGAACCGAAGCAGGAGGAAGGTCACATCACTCATGGAAAGAGACTCGCTCCCTGCTGGGATTGCGACCTCTGATTTGGTGGGTACCCAGTCAAACAAGTTTTTCGAAGGATAATGATTTGTCCTCGGGCGGAGTGGTGCGCTCGGAGCGCGTGTTCACCGGAGGGTGAACGGGGATTACTTCTGGCGGGAGGGGGTGGCTGTGGGAGTGGTCTCTCGGATTGTAGTCTCCAAAGAAGGGCATGGTTTGGAAGTGATTGGGACGGAGCGAGTCTGTTTCAGGAAGTTCCTGAACGCCCTGTTACGAGTGTACAGGCTACGGGGAAGGAGGGCAGCTCCCGCTGACCATGGCGTTGGCAAGTAGATGTAGCACAACCATGAAAGTCGCAGTAGCGAGGATGAATATCGATGGTGACCGGGGGTCTGACCACAGGTTCCATCATCTCTTGGTCCTCAGTGAACAGAGCTATGCTGTGAGTTCCCGCACGAATCACACACCTTTCCGGGAGACGAACCCATTTGGCTCCTGGGTTGGTGTGAGGGGGTCTAAATGAGTCACCCAGCTCCATTTCAAGCTGGGTGACGATACTGTTGGCCCCAAACCACCAGCCGGAGATACTGAATGTAAACGAGTTCGAGCCAGGCAGCCTGCTGCGTCTGGCTGTGCGCTCGGATGGTGTACCGTCACCGTGTGCGCCCCTGAGCGCGCTTGTTTCGTGAGAGAGCTGTATTGACAGGTGAATGTGTTGTCCTCGGGGGTGATTTCAACTGTACCCGCGAGGAGGGAGATCGCTCTGGCCCTGAGAGCAGACGAGCGTCAATGTAGCTGTGGATTTTGTGATTTGGTCGACGTGGGCGGGATGTCCATCCTGACTCCTGCGGATGGCGGGAAGAGGAGGAGGTTCGCGACTCAACCGGCTGAACTTTTCCCAGGACCCAGATCGAGCCGATTGAGACGGAGCTGTTTGACCCGGAGTTTCAGCCGACTCCGAGCGTCGAGGGACCTGCAGCTCAAGGAGTTCCGAGGTGCTTTCGTGAGGGGAAGCATTGAACTGTTACAAGATCTGGACTAATTCTCATCCTTGTTTTGCCCCCTGGAGAAATGGAGGGTGCGCGCAGAGCTTTGGGGAGAGGATGGCTGCTGTGGAAACCTGCGAAAGCTCAGCTCTGAAGCTGGCCGGAGCTGGACTCTCCCATATCGCCGGAGGAACTGACCAGCTACGGGGAGACAAGTCCCTGAGGTTGGACGGGTTGACTGTGGAATTCCTCAGGGCCTTCTGAGACATTCTGAGTGCTCTCTGAATCATGACTGAAAGAAGATTATAGCTGGGAGCTTAATGTCCAAGGACACACATTGCATCGAAAGGACATGAACGGAGTCAGAAGGGGCGGCGTTGTTTCTTTTGATTAAAAAATGAAACCAAATCATTAGGAGAGAGATGACACATGGTCGGACTGTGTTGAATCATTGTGGATAGAACTGAGGAACGGCGAGGGTAAAAAGATCCTGATGGGAGTTGTATACAGACACCCAAACAGTAGGAAAGATGTGGTCTACAAGTTACAATGGGAGATAGAAAATGCAGGCTAAAAGAGCAATTTTACAACAGTCATGGGGGATTCACTGGTGCCGGATTCCAGGATGGGGAATTTAAGAATAAGTACTTTGCATCGGTCGTCACTGTGGAAGACACTAGCAGTATGGTGAAAGTTCCGGGTGTCGGGTCAGGAAGTGTGTGGCATTGCCATTACTAGAGAGAAGGTTCTTGGGAAACTGAAAGGACTAAAGGTCGAGAAGTCACCTGGACCAGATGGTGTTCGGTCTTCTCTGTGAAAGACACAAGCAGCATGCGGGAAGTTTGAGTGTGTCCGGAGGCAGAGGGAGAAGGTGCTTGGGAATCTGACAGATCTAAAGGTAGATAAATTACCTGGACCAGATGGTGTACACCCCAGGGTTATGAAAGAGGTGGCTGAAGGGATTGGGGAGGCATCAGTAATGATCTTTCAAGAATCAATTGAACCTGGCATGGTTCTGGAGGACTAGAAAATTGCAAATGTCAGTCCACTTTCCAAAAAGGAGAGAGGCAGAAGAAAGGAAACTATAGGCCAGTTAGTCTGACCTCAGTGGTTGGGAAGATGTTGGAGTCGGTAGTTAAGCATGAGGTTTTGGGGTATTTGGAGCACATGGTAAAATAAGCCATGGTCAGCGAGAAAATCCTGCCTGACAAATTTGTTGGAATTCTTTTGAGGAAATAACAAGTAGGATAGACAATGTAGAATTGGTGGATGTTGTGTTCTTAGATTTTCAGAAAATCTTTGACAAGTCATCACACACGAGGCTTCTTAGCCCATGGTATGACAGGGAAGATTCCAGCATTGATAAAGCTGTGGCTGATTGGCGGGAGGCAAAGAGTGGGAATAAAGGAGGCTGTTCTGGTTGGTTGGTATTCCACAGTGATCGATGTTGGGACCGCTTCTTTTCACGTTGCATGTCAATATTTGGATGAAGGAACTGATGGTTTTGTGACAAATTTTGTGGACGATACGATGATAGGTGGAGGGGCTGGTAGTGCTGAGGGGAGCAAGGATCAAATGATGAAGCAAACTAGATGGGCCGAATGGCCCGACACTTCTCCTATGATTTCTGGTCTTGTGTAGACATGGTACCTGACTCCTCCCGTCCACAGGAAGGACAGGTGGACGGGGTATCAGTGAAGCGCTCAGGAATCTATTACACGGTACTGCCCTGGCCAACACCCCCCACCCCAGGTCCCAACGTACAGGAGAAACACCCCCGCATGGAGAGACTTCTGCTGGGGCCTCTCTCACCGCCTGACGGTAAGACAGACCAGGATGGCGTATCCACACGACAGGGGACGGCAATGGAGTGGAACGTGTACAGGAACAGTCTCGGCGCATCACAGAACTGCACGGTGGGGATCGCCGCGGGGTGGGGGGGGGGCGGGGGAGGCTCGGGCTGTTTGGAGCACCGGCTCCCGAAGAATATCTCGGGGTTTGGCACCTCCGGGCAAGCAAGGGACGGCGCAGTCAGAGCCACTCCACGGCCCAGCGCCCACAGTGACGGGACGGGAAACGGTCCCTCCAGAGGCTTGAGCGCCGCTGCCTGAGCACTCTGACTGGAGAAGACCTGACCCCAGATCCACAGCTGCTCCGTGCCAAGCTAGCGGCCGGTGTCTCTGATCTTTGCCCGGGCAATGGTCAGTCGACTGGGTTCCATGTTGTCCAAATGATCCGCTCAGACCAGTCCTACGTGGTCCAGGACAACATCCACCTTGTCCGGGACCTGATCCATCTGACCCGCGAGTCTGGGCCGTCAGTCACCATTCTGTCTCTCGATCAGGAGAAGATGTTTGTCATGACTTCCTCCTCGGGACTCTGCACGTGTGTGAACTCCGACCGCATTTTGTTCCCATGTCCGTCTGCTGTTCGCTGCCGCCGAGTGCCTGATAAAGGTCAATGGATCATTGACAGCACCATTTTGCTTTGGGGGGGTGGGGTGAATCAGGGCTCCCAATGTTGGGGCATGTGTACTCTGTCTGCATACAGCCTTTTCTGTGCTTTCTTCGGAAGCGGTTGACAGTCTGAGGCTCTGCGCAAGCTGGAGATGAAGATAGTCCTTTAGGTTTATGCCGATGATCACCGACCCTGTTGGCCTACAGACGATGCAAGACTGCGAGCGGGTCTTGTCAGCCGCATCCTCTGTCAGGGTCAAGTGGAGAAAGTGTTCGGATCGACAGTGGGTCACGGGGGGCGGGGGGGGGGGGTGGACTCCCTGTCAGAGGAACTCAAGACCTTTTGTTTGGAGTACCACGCACCTCCTCTTTCTGGGGATCTACCCAAATTCCACTGCGGAGACTTGGCTGGCGAACTGGCGGGTCTTAGAGAACAGCAATGGTATGAGTTTCTGGGAAAAATCAGAAAGGTGCAGGAAAGATGTATTGCAAAAACGAAGAAATACTCAAATGGCAAAATAGTATAATCGTGGCTGACGGGGGAAGTCAAAGCTCACGTCAAAGCAAAAGAGAGGGCATACAACAAAGCCGAAATTAGCGGGAAGATAGAGGATTGGGAAGCTTTTCTGTAGTTACTCTCTGTAGGGTTGGAAAACCTACAGAGAGGAATTAAAAGAATTATTAGCAGGGAAAAATGAAATATGAAAGCAAGCTAGCAAATAATATCAAAGTGAATAGTAAAAGTTTTTCAAATATGTGAAAAATAAAAGAAAGATGAAAGTGGATATAGGCCCACTAGAAATTGAGGATGGAGAAATAGTAACAGGGGACAAGGAGGAGGCAGATAAACTAAATGAGTATTTCTCATCAGTCTTCACTGTGGAAGACAGTAGCAGTGTGCCAGATGTTGTGGTGTGTGAAGGAAGAGGAGTTACTATTAGAATATAGAACATAGAAAC
This sequence comes from Mobula hypostoma, assembly GCF_963921235.1. Classification (NCBI taxonomy): domain Eukaryota; kingdom Metazoa; phylum Chordata; class Chondrichthyes; order Myliobatiformes; family Myliobatidae; genus Mobula; species Mobula hypostoma. The sequence continues at coordinate 114,879,630 of NC_086108.1, forward strand.
ATAGAAAACCTACAGCACAATACAGGCACCTCGGCTCACAATGCTGTGCCGAACATGTACTTATTTTAGAAAATACCTGGGGTTACCCATAGCTTTCCATAAGCTCCATGTACCTGTCCAGGAGACTCTTAAAAAAACAGATTTATATCTGCCTCCACCACCATCGCCGGCAGCCCATTCCACGCACTCGCCACTCTGAGTAAAAAACTTACCCCTGACATCTCCTCTGTACCTACTCCCCAGCACCTTAAAACTGCGCCCTTTCTTGTTAGCCATTTCAGCCCTGGGAAAAACCCTCTGTGTCATGGTTATGAAGTCCTCATTCCAGTTCATGGTCCGGTCCATCGATCCTTGTTCCGGGTTTTCCTGTTTTCTCCCTGAGGCACCTGACTGGCACATAAAAAGCAGGGATTGTTTTGGGACTGTTCCCACAAGGAGGGGTCCTGACTCTGTGCAAAGCCCAGGCCCGGCATCCTTGTTCCTAGTTCCACGTCCGGGTCCTGTGCTTTTAGCCCACGTCCTAGCCCAGGCCCTGGATCCTAGTCTCGTCCAAGACCCGTGTCAATATCCAGCATCGTTTCTTCCTTTGCTTTCTTGACAAACCTAGTCCTTGTTCCTTGTACTTCAGTGTCTGTGTTTTGCATTTGGGTCCGCTCCTTCAGCGCCCCCTTATGACACTCTGACTGTCCACACTTGTCACTGACAACACCTGTCTCTAGCCATGACCCTGTACTGATACACCTATCTCTGGCCATGACCCTGTACTGATACACCTGTCTCTGGCCATGACCCTGTACTGATACACCTGTCACTGGCCATGATCCTGTACTGATACACCTGTCTCTGGCCATGACCCTGTACTGATACACCTATCTCTGGCCATGACCCTGTACTGATACACCTGTCTCTGGCCATGACCCTGTACTGATACACCTGTCACTGGCCATGATCCTGTACTGATACACCTATCTCTGGCCATGACCCTGTACTGATACACATGTCTCTGGCCATGATCCTGTACTGATACACCTGTCACTGGCCATGATCCTGTACTGATACACCTGTCTCTGGCCATGACCCTGTACTGATACACCTGTCTCTGGCCATGACCCTGTACTGATACTCCTGTCTCTGGCCATGACCCTGTACTGATACACCTGTCACTGGCCATGATCCTGTACTGATACACCTATCTCTGGCCATGATCCTGTACTGATACACCTTTCACTGGCCATGATCCTGTACTGATACACCTGTCTCTGGCCATGACCCTGTACTGATACACCTGTCACTAGCCATGACCCTGTACTGATACACCTGTCTCTGGCCATGATCCTGTACTGATACACCTGTCTATAGCCATGACCCTGTACTGATACACCTGTTACTGGCCATGATCCTGTACTGATACACCTGTCTATAGCCATGACCCTGTACTGATACACCTGTTACTGGCCATACACTATTGGATGAACCCTGATTCGGAGGATGGTGGGGACTCAACTGGAAGATTTATATAAAAAGAAGGAATAAGATATAATTACATAGTTATATATTGGATTTACTAGGTTGAATAATCCCAAGGGATTCTGTAGATGCTGGAAACCCACAGCAACTCATATACAAAATGCTGGAGGAACTCAGCAGTTCAGACAGCATCTATAGAAATGACTAATCAGTCGACGTTTCAGGCTGAAACTATATTGTTAGAACTGGACAGGAAGAGGGCACTCGACAGTGTAAGAAGGTAGAGGGAGAGAAAGGACGACTAGCAAGAAGGTGATAGGTGAATCTAGGTGGGTAGGAAAGGTAAAGGGCTGGAGAAGGAGTCTGATAGGAGAGGAGAGTGGGCCTTGGGAGAAAGGGAAGGAGGAGTGGGACTAGGGGGAGATGATGGGCGGGTGAGGAGAAGGGGTAAGCAGCCAGACTGATGAAGAGAACGGGAGGGAAGAAGAAGGGGAAGAGAAAATAATTATAGGAAGGAGAAATCAATGTTCATGCCATCAATTTGAATGTTACCCAGATCAAATATGTTGCTTCTCCACTCTGAGAGTGGCTTTATCAGGGTAAAAGTGGAGGCCATAGACTGATATGTTGGAATGGGAACGCGGATAGGAATTAAAACAGTTGGTCCCTGGGAAATCTCACTTCTGGCAAATGGAGCAGAGGGCTTGACAGAGTGGTCTCCCAATTGATATTGGGTCTCACCAATGTAGAATGTTGAATGATTGCTTGTTCAGAATTAAGACGCATGATATGGACATTTGTAGGAAGTGCACTTGCCAAGAAATAGTGCAGTATATATTGTTTTGAGATAGTTCCGCTTAGCTGCTAAATTGGGATCATCGGGACAGACGCAGTTGAATATAGAAAGTTTGTTATGATGTCACTGCCATCAGAATGTGTGTAAGTGAGCATCTAACTCTCTGAAAAGCTTTAGAATTTGATATTATTTGAGTTTGGGGGGGGGGAGGATTTGGTGGGTATACTTCCCGTCTCTGCTTCACACTCCACCTCAATTCGTGGTGGTAATGCACCTTATGTTAGTCTGCCAACCACCATTAAACTTTACAAGAAGAAGATAATGCTGATGATGATGAACCCAGGACTGAGACACCTATCCACACCGGAGAATCCTTTAGATTCTGGACTAGTTCCTGAGGATTGGAGGGTGGCTAATGTAACCCCACTTTTTAAAAAAGGAGGGAGAGAGAAACCGGGGAATTATAGACTGGTTAGCCTGACATCGGTGGTGGGGAAAATGCTAGAGTCAGTTATCAAAGATGTGATAACAGCACATTTGGAAAGCAGTGAAATCATCGGACAAAGTCAGCATGGATTTGTGAAAGGAAAATCATGCCTGATGAATCTCATAGAATTTTTTGAGGATGTAACTAGTAGGGTGGATAGGGGAGAACCAGTGGATGTGGTATATTTGGATTTTCAAAAGGCTTTTGACAAGGTCCCACACAGGAGATTACTGTGCAAACTTAAAGCACACGGTATTGGGGGTAAGGTATTGATGTGGATAGACAGGAAGCAAAGAGTGGGAATAAACGGGACCTTTTCAGAATGGCAGGCAGTGACTAGTGGGGTACCGCAAGGCTCAGTGCTGGGACCCTAGTTGTTTACAATATATATTAATGACTTAGACGAGGGGATTAAATGCAGCATCTCCAAGTTTACAGATGACACGAAGCTGGGCGGCAGTGTTAGCTGTGAGGAGGATGCTAAGAGGATGCAGGGTGACTTGGATAGGTTAGGTGAGTGGACAAATTCATGGCAGATGCAATTTAATGTGGATAAATGTGAGGTTATCCACTTTGGTGGCAAGAACAGGAAAACAGATTATTATCTGTATGGTGGCCGATTAGGAAAAGGGGAGGTGCAACGAGACCTGGGTGTCATTATACACCAGTCATTGAAAGTGGGCATGCAGGTACAGCAGGCGGTGAAAAAGGCGAATGGTATGCTGGCATTCATAGCAAGAGGATTCGAGTACAGGAGCAGGGAGGTACTACTGCAGTTGTACAAGGCCTTGGTGAGACCACACCTGGAGTATTGTGTGCAGTTTTGGTCCCCTAATCTGAGGAAAGACATCCTTGCCATAGAGGGAGTACAAAGAAGGTTCACCAGGTTGATTCCTGGGATGGCAGGACTTTCATATGAAGAAAGACTGGCTGAACTGGGCTTGTACTCGTTGGAATTTAGAAGATTGAGGGGGGATCTGATTGAAAGGTATAAAATCCTAAAGGGATTGGACAGGCTAGATGCAGGAAGATTATTCCCGATGTTAGTGAAGTCCAGACTGGTGCCTCAGAAAGGCAGTGTCCATTATTAAGGACCCCCGTCACCCAGGACATGTCCTTTTCTCACTGTTACCATCAGGAAGGAGATACAGAAGCCTCTAGGCACACACTCAGCGATTCAGGAACAGCTTCTTCCCCTCTGCTATCCGATTCCGAAATGGATATTGAACCCATGAATATTGCCTCACTTTTTTTCATATTATTTCTGTTTTTGCACTATTTTTAATTCAACTATATATTCTTTCTGTAATTGACTTACTTGTTTTCTATATTCTCATAGCCGCTACGTAAACAATTTTCACGACACGTGCCGGTGATATTAACCCCGATTGTGATTGTGACTCTGAGCGCTGGAGATACTTCGTGTTCTGTCTGTATCCCCTCGCACTGCCGTTAGAGGGGAGCGGTGAGTGGAAGTTAAGGTGAGAAGGTGAGCTTTCTAGATGTACACACAGAGTGGGGGGTGGGGGGGGGGGGCCTGGATTCGGCTGCTTGGCCGGTGGTGGAGGCAAGTACCTAATCATACAGCATGGAAAAGGCCCTTTGGCCTAATAGGTCCCTGCTGACCCACATCCCATTCTAAGCAAGTCCCATAAGAAAATAAAACAGTGCGGCACAGTACAGGCCTTTCGGCCCGTAATGTTGTGCCAACATTTTAACCTACTCAAGATCAACCTAATCCCTCCCTACTACATGTCCCTCCATTGTTCTATCATTCACCTGCCTATCTCAGAGTTCCTTAAAAGCCCCTAATGTATCTGCCTCTCCCACCACCGGCAGAGTGTTCCACACACCCACTCGTAACTGTAAAAATCCTGCCTCTGACGTCACCCCTATGCTCTACTCCAATTACCTTAAAAGTATGTTCCCCAGTATCAGCCACCTGCCTTGCAAAAAAACAAGTCTCTGGCTATCCACTCGATCTATGCCTCTTGTCATCTTGTACATCACTATCAAGTCACCTCTCATCCTCCTTTGCTCCAAAGAGAAAAACCCTTGCTCATTCAACCTATTTCCATGAGACACGCTCTCTAATCCAGGCAGAATCCTAGTAAATCTCCTCTGCACCCTCTCTAAAGCATTCACATCCTTCCTATAACGAGGCGACCAGAACTGAAGACAATATTCCAAGTGTGGTCTGACCAGGGTTTTACAGAGCTGCAACATTACCTCACGGTTCTTGAACTCAACCCTCTGACTAATGATACGACGGAGGTGTTTCAGAGCCAGTTACTGAGCCACACGAACAGACGGGGGATGGAGACAGCAACATTGAGAACTGATGCAGGATTTCCACCCGAAGCATCATTAATCCTCCCCAAATCCTCCCTCCCTCCCTCCCCCATCGATGATGTTCAATCCACTGAGTTCCTGCAGCAGATTTTGTGTTGCTTTGGATTCCGGTTGTGCACTCTGCCTTGTTTCCAGGGAATGGACAGATATAAAAGCTCGTGCAGGTAAAATCGATTAGTTCATTGCATGACGGGCCGAAGGGCCTGTTGCTGGGCCTCTAACGTTCTCTGTTCCCTCAGGGCAGGGCTGACTTATGGTGCGTCTCCATCTGCCCTCACGGTACAGGGACCCCGACGCACTGAATATCGAACAACACACACAAAATGCTGGAGGAACTCAGCAAGTCAGACAGCATCTATGACAGTGAATAAACAGTCGACGTTTCAGACAAAGACCTTTCACCAGGACTGGAAAGGAAGGGGGAAGAAGCCGGAATAAGAAGCTGGAGGGAGGGGGAGGAGTAGAGACTGGCAGGTGATAGGTAAGACCAGGTGAGGGGGAGAATGGGTGGGTGGGGAGGGAGGGGGAGGGGTAGAGACTGGCAGGTGATAGGTGAGACCAGGTGAGGGGGAGGATGGGTGGGTGAGGAGGGAGGGGGAGGAGTACAGACTGGCAGGTGATAGGTGAGGCCAGGTGAGGGGGAGGATGGGTGGGTGGGGAGGGATGGGGAGGAGTACAGACTGGCACGTGATACGTGAGACCAGGTGAGGGGGAGGATGGGTGGGTGGGGAGGGAGGTGGAGGAGTACAGACTGGCAGGTGATAGGTGAGACCAGGTGAGGGGGAGGATGGGTGGGTGAAGAGGGAGGGGGAGGAGTACAGACTGGCAGGTGATAGGTGAGACCAGGTGAGGGGGAGGATGGGTGGGTGGGGAGGGAGGGGGTGAGTAGAGACTGGCAGGTGATAGGTGAGACCAGGTGAGGGGGAGGATGGGCAGGTGGGGAGGGAGGGGGAGGTTTACAGACTGGCAGGTGATAGGTGAGACCAGCTGAGGGCGAGGATGGGTGGGTGAGGAGGGAGGGGGAGGAGTACAGACTGGCAGGTGATAGGTGAGGCCAGGTGAGGGGGAGGATGGGTGGGTGGGGAGGGACGGGGAGGAGTACAGACTGGCAGGTGATAGGTGAGACCAGGTGAGGGGGAGGATGGGTGGGTGGGGAGGGAGGTGGAGGAGTACAGACTGGCAGGTGATAGGTGAGACCAGCTGAGGGGGAGGATGGGTGGGTGAGGAGGGAGGGGGAGGAGTACAGACTGGCAGGTGATAGGTGAGGCCAGGTGAGGGGGAGGATGGGTGGGTGGGGAGGGACGGGGAGGAGTACAGACTGGCACGTGATACGTGAGACCAGGTGAGGGGGAGGATGGGTGGGTGGGGAGGGAGGTGGAGGAGTACAGACTGGCAGGTGATAGGTGAGACCAGGTGAGGGGGAGGATGGGTGGGTGGGTGGGGAGGGAGGGGGTGAGTAGAGACTGGCAGGTGATAGGTGAGACCAGGTGAGGGGGAGGATGGGCGGGTGGGGAGGGAGGGGGAGGTGTACAGACTGGCAGGTGATAGGTGAGGCCAGGTGAGGGGGAGGATGGGCGGGTGGGGAGGGAGGGGGAGGAGTACAGACTGGGAGGTGATAGGTGAGACCGGGTGAGGGGGAGGATGGGTGGGTGGGGGAGAGGGGTTGAACTGAGATGCTGGGAGGTGATAGGTGAGACCAGGTGAGGGGGGGGATGGGAGGGTGGGGATGGAGGGTGAGGAGTACAGACTGGCAGGTGATAGGTGAGACCAGGTGAGGGGGGGATGGGTGGGTGGGGAGGGAGGGGGAGGAGTACAGACTGGCAGGTGATAGGTGAGACCAGATGAGGGGGAGGATGGGTGGGTGGGGGAGAGGAGTTGAACTGAGATGCTGGGAGGTGATAGGTGAGACCAGGTGAGTGGGAGGATGGGTGGGTGGGGGAGAGGGGTTGAACTGAGATGCTGGGAGGTGATAGGTGAGACCAGGTGAGGGGGGGATGGGTGGGTGGGGGAGAGGAGTTGAACAGATGCTGGAAGGTGATAGGTGAGACCAGGTGAGAGGGAGGATGGGTGGGTGGGGGAGAGGGGTTGAACTGAGATGCTGGGAGGTGAAAGGTGAGACCAGGTGAGTGGGAGGATGGGTGGGTGGGGGAGAGGGGTTGAACTGAGATGCTGGGAGGTGATAGGTGAGACCAGGTGAGAGGGAGGATGGGTGGGTGGGGGAGAGGGGTTGAACTGAGATGCTGGGAGGTGATAGGTGGAAGAGGTAAAGGGCTGAAGAAGGAATCTGATAGGAGAGGACAGAAAGAAAGAGAGGTGTAGATAGGGTAGGTAGGTGCTATCGATTTTCCATGGATGAAATTAGAGAGCAGAAGTTCAAGGTGAGAGGGAGGAGGTTTAACAGTGAACTAAGGGGTAAATCTTTCACACACGGGGTCGGAGGTATTTGGATTGAGATGCCAGAGGAGATAGTGGAGGCAAGGACAGGAACAACATTGAGGAGACATCTGGATACGTAACTGAATGAGCCGGGCACAGTGGGGTGTGGAATTAACACAGGCAGGAGGATTAGTATAGCTTGGTTGGTGTAGATGTGATCAATGTCAGGTCTGGCGGACTGGGCAGATGAGATCTACAGTGAGATCCAACAGCCAGGAAGGTGTTTCTGCAATGCTGCGCGCAGAGCACAGGACATGACAAGATCCGGAAAATGCCTCAGTCAGCCACTGCAGCTAAGGAATACCCGAGTTATGAAGACTACTCGCACCACTGGGCCCAGACTTCAGAGGCTGAAAGAATGGAACAATGGTTTCTCCACTTTAAAACTGTTGCCGCACAGGATCTCCGTCATCGTGGAAACGACAGGCAATGAACATAGACGCGATGGTCTGTTTCTGTTCCTTATGACCCTGGGTACAGATGTCTGTGTTGCTTATTGACTGGGGCTGTGTGCACAGTTACACCATTAGCCTCCCTCATACACCGTCTCCAAAAGAATGCTCCCTCCTCCCTCCCCCTCCCCCTCCCCCTCCCCTCCTTGTGTTTCCTCCAGCAGGATGTATCGGTACCGACCCTCTGTTCTTCCCGGGTCACCGGCGCCGGGACCTGCGCCTGCATATGGGACCTGAGCGGAATCGCACGCTGATTACAGAGCGGCTGAGGGACCCTGTGGCTCTGCTCCCCACGCCACACCGTAACTCTGTCTATAACCTCCGACAATGTTACCACCAGCCCCAGCGGGAGGTTCATTCAGCAGGCAATAAGGCCCTTCGGCCCACCGAGTCTGTGCTGACCAGCAACCACCCACTGACATCAATCCTACACGGATCCCATTTTACTACCGCCCCCCCCCCTACATTCCCATCCTCTCCCACCAGATTCTCCCACACGGGATAATTTACACCGGACAATTCACCCACCGTTAGGATGTGCGAGGGAACCGGAGCACCAGGGGAAACCCACACAGTTACAGGGAGAACGTGCGAACTTCACACAGACAGAACCGGAAATGAGGATCAAACCCTGGTCTCTGGGGCTATGAGGCTGCGGTAATGCAAGTTTTTGGGTGGGGCCATATGGTGAGATGGGTTGAGGATCGAGGACATGAGGGGACAAGGCTGTGGGCTCATGGTGGCCTTCTCAGTACGTACCCTGGCTCTGGATGGGCTTCCCTTCTCCTGGCGCTCAGGGAACTTCTGCTCCACCCACAGTCTCCATCGTGCTGAGCTCTGCGGGGCTGGGCTGGACTCCCGGAGTCTCCGCTGGCTGTGTCGGTGTCTCCAGCGGGGCCGCGCAGTCACGGAATCCCCGCTCCGCACTGTGGACACGGGGAAGCGCGGAGTCTCCGGGAACACCCGGTCTGATCAGCTTCCCGGGATCAGCCCAGTCTGGGTCTGGCACACGCCAGAGTCCCGCTGCAGGAGTGAGCGAGCCAGAATATCCCACTTCCCGGAATTTCACTGCCTGTTGATCTGTTGCTCTTCCCTGTCTCCTGGAACCTTGCTCTATTTGAGCAGTGTGTTTACCCTGTGATCCTCCATCACTCCCCTGTACTACTGAACTGTACAGCCTTGCCTGTGGTTCTAGCACTGGCTGGCTGTCCTGTGTACCCGTACTAGTCCCCGCCTCTCTCTCTGCATCATATATTTCTGTTACAGCCTGACCGTCCTGCGTTCCTGTTACAGCCTCACCATTCTGCGTTTCTGTTACAGCCTCACTGTTCTGCATTCCTGTTACAGCATGACCGTCCTGTGTTTCTGTTACAGCCTGACCATCCTGTGTTTCTGTTACAGCCTCACTGTTCTGCGTTCCTGTTGCAGCCTGACTGTCCTGTGTTTCTGTTACAGCCTGACCGTCCTGTGTTTCTGTTACAGCCTGACCATCCTGTGTTTCTGTTACACCCTGACTGTCCTGTGTTTCTTTCACAGCCTCAGTGTCCTGTGTTTCTGTTACAGCCTCAACATCCTGTGTTTCTGTTACAGCCCCACTATTCTGCATTCCTGTTACAGCCTGACCATCTTGCAATTCTGTTACAGCCTGACTGTCCTGTGCTCTTGTTACAGCCTGAACATCCTGTGTTTCTGTTACACCCTGACTGTCCTGTGTTTCTTTCACAGCCTCAGTGTCCTGTGTTTCCGTTATAGCCTCAACGTTCTGCGTTTCTGTTACAGTCTCGCTGTTCTGTGTTCCTGTTACAGCTTCAACGTCCTGTGTTTCTGTTACAGTCTGACTATCCTGTGTTTCCATTACAGACTTACTGTTCTGTGTTCCTGTTGCAGCGTGACCATTCTGCATTTCTGTTATAGCCTCATCGTCCTGTGTTTCTGTTACAGCCTCAACGTCCTGTGTTTCTGTTACAGCCTCGCTGTTCTGCGTTCCTGTTACAGCTTCAACGTCCTGTGTTTCTGTTACAGCCTTGCTGTTCTGTGTTCCTGTTGCAGCCTGACCATTCTGCATTTCTGTTATAGCCTCATCGTCCTGTGTTTCTGTTACAGCCTCAACGTCCTGTGTTTCTGTTACAGCCTCGCTGTTCTGCATTCCTGTTACAGCTTCAACGTCCTGTGTTTCTGTTACAGCCTTGCTGTTCTGCGTTCCTGTTACAGCTTCAACGTCCTGTGTTTCTGTTACAGCCTGACCTTTCTGTATTTTTGTTACAGCCTGACTGTCTTGTGTTCCTGTTGCAGCCTGACCATCCTGTGTTTCTGTTACAACCACACCATTCTGTCTATCTGTTACAGCCTGACCATCCTGTGTTTCTGTTACAACCTCACCATTCTGTCTATATGTTACAGCCTCACTGTTCTGTATTCCTGATACAGCCTGACTGTCCTGTGTTCCTGTTACAGCCTGATCGTCCTGTGTTTCTGTTACATCCTGGCCATCTTGTGTTTCTGCTACAGCCTTGCTGTTCTGCATTCCTGTTACAACCTGACTGTCCTGTGTTTCCATTACAGACTTACTGTTCTGCCTTCCTGTTGCAGCCTGACCACCCTGCATTTCTGTTACAGCCCCAACATCCTGTGTTTCCTTTACAACCTCACTATCCAGTATATTTGTTACAGCCTCACAATTCTGCATTCCTGTAACATCCTGACCGTCTTGTGTTTCTGTTACAGCCTGACCATCTTGTGTTTCTGTTACAACCTCACCATTCTGCGTATCTGTTACAGCCTCATTGTTCTGCATTCCTGATACAGCCTGACTGTCCTGTATTCCTGTTACAGCCTGATCGTCCTGTGTTTCTGTTACATCCTGGCCATCTTGTGTTTCTGCTACAGCCTTGCTGTTCTGTATTCCTGTTACAGCCTGGCCGTCCTGTGTTTCGGTTACAGCCTCACAGTTCTGCATTCCTGTTACACCCTGAACATCTTGTGTTTCTGTTACAGCCTGACCATTCTGCGTTTCTCTTACACCTTGAATGTCCTGTGTTTCTGTTACAGCCTCACTATTCTGCATTCCTGTTACAGCCTGACCATCTTGCAATTCTGTTACAGCCTGACTGTTCTGTGCTCTTGTTACAGCCTGACCATCCTGTGTTTCTGTTATAGCCTCAACGTCCTGTGTTTCTGCTACAGCCCCGCTGTTCTGCGTTCCTATTACAGCTTCAACGTCCTGTTTTTCTGTTACAGCCTGACCATCCTGTGTATCTGTTACAGCCTGACTGTTCTGTGTTCCTGTTACAGCCTGATGATCCCGCATTTCTGTTACAGCCTTATCGTCCTGTGTTTCTGGTACAGCCTGACTGTCCTGCTTTCCTGTTACAAGCTGACCATCCTGTGTTTCTGTTACAACATGACCATCCTGTGTTTCTGTTACAGCCTGACTGTCCTGCATTTTGGTTATAGCCTCACCATCCATCATTTCAGTTACAACCTCACTGTCCTGCGTTTCTGTTACAACTTCACTGTTCCGTGTTCCTGTTACAGCCTGACCGTCCCGTGTTTCTGTTACAGTATCACTGTTCTGCATTCCTATTACAGCCTGACCATCCTGTGTTTCTGTTACAGCGTCACTGTTTTCTGTTCCTGTTACAGCCTGACTGTCCCGTGTTTCTGTTACAGCCTTGCTGACCTGCATTTCTCTAACAGCCTTACCATCCTGTATTTCTGCTGTAGCCTCACCATTCTGTGTTTCTATTGCAGCCCTGCTGTCCTGTGTTTTGGTTGCAAACTTAATGTTTCGTGTTTCTTCTACAACCTCCCAATCCTGCATTTCTATCGCAGCCCTGCTGTCCTGTGTTTTGGTTGCATTCAAGCCATACTGCATTTCTGTTATAGCCTCACCATCTTGTGTTTCTTCTACATCCTCGCCATCCTGCGTTCCTGCTATAGCCTCACTATCCTGTGTTTCTGTCACAGTCTCGACATCCTGCATTTCTTCTACATCCTCCCCTGCCTGCATCTCTGTTGCAACAATGCCATCTGGCATGTCAGTTACAGCCTCGCCATCCTGTGTTTCTTCTGTGACCTCAGCGTCCTGTGACTCTCTCACAGTCTCATCACTCTGCAGTTCTGTTACAGCCTCACTGTCCTGCATTTCTTCCACTATCTCACTGTAATCGCTTTCATCTACAAACTCAGTGCCTTGTGTTTCTTCCAAAGATTCAGCATCCTGCATTTCCGTCACAACTTCCCTCCCCGGTGATACTACAGCAACGCCTGTGCTCTGCGTCCCCACCACGGCCTTGATTTCCGGCATATCAGCCACTGGCACATGGTCCAGTGTTTCTGACACGGGATTTCTGTCCCGTATTTCCACAAGAAAATTGCTGTCTTCTATTTCTACCACAGCCACACCACCCTGTGTATCTAGCACAAACCTGCCATCCTGGGTTTCTAATACAACTTCAATGTCCTGCGTTTCTACTGAAACCTCACTATCCTCTATTTCAACCTTGGCCTTGCTGGCCTGCGTATCTACCACAACATCAAGGTCCTGCATTTCCTCCACAGCCACACCGACCTGCGTTTCGACCAATACTTCCATGGTTGGATCACATACAAGGAGGTTGTCCTGCATTTTTACCTTAGCTTCAACGTTTTGTGGTTCTGGTTTTGTCTCCTTGCCGTGTTTTCCCTCCGTTTCCTTATTGTCCTGTGTATCTTGTGCATTCCCCTCGTCCTGAATTCCCAGCTCGCTGGCTTGTGTTTCTGATGCAGTCTCTCTCTCTCCCTCTTCCCGTTCTCTCCCCGGTGTTGCCACCCCGCCGGGTGTTCCCGGTCTTTGCTCCCTGTCCTGTGTACCAGACGCAGGGTCTATCCGCTGCTCTGACCGCACATAGTGAACTACAGCACTGTCCTGCGTTTCTGGCCATATCCTCCCACTCCTCGCCTCCACGGCGCACTCCTTGGCCTGTATTTCTCTCAGCTTAGGTTGCCCGGGCTCTCGGTCCTGCGTTCCCCACACACATGACTCTAAATCCTGTCGTGCCATCGTTCTCTGCTGCTCGGGCTGCTGTGCTTCTCTAAGTCGCAGGTCCTGTACCTCCCCCCTATCGCTGTACTGTGTATTCTCTGCCGCCCGTTCCCCTTTCCTATCGCCCGTTTCGGAGCCGTCAGGGGTACGGGGTGCGGCGGTGTCGTTGAGGCTGCCCACTGAGGTATCCGCTCCCTGTTCCGGGATGATCTCTTCGCCGCTTCCTGTCTCCATCCAGTGAAAGTCTTCTGGTCGGGTTTCAGCACCCGCGCCAGGACCCTGGATCGGGATCTGCCCCGCGTCCGGGTCTCGAATCGGGATCTTCTCCGGGTCCGGCTCCCGGTCTGGGGTCTGCACCTGGTCTCTCCGTTCCTGCTGGCTGGACTTGCTTACTCCCTCCCCGGCATCACACCCATGCCCCGGGCTCACTGGCTGTTCTTTCACATCGGGAAAGGATCTTCGAGAGTTTGCTGACTCCCGCCGCTCTCTAGCCCCGGAACTTGCCCAGACTGAGGTCTCCTCCTTCTCCTCCCGCCCGCTGCCGGAGCTGCCCGTCGCCGCCAGTCCCGGGCCAAATCCCTCTTCAAGCTCTTCCTCCGCCCAAGTGTCTCCCTCCTCTTCAAAACCATCCTCTATCCCAAAGTCTCCCCACTCTCCCGGTTCCAAACCCTCCTCCGAGTCTTCCTCAGCTTCAACACTCTCCTCCCTTGTATTTGCCTCTTTCCCCACCCTCACCTCCGCAAAACCCCCCTCTCTCCGAGCCCCCTCCTCTCCAGTGTTCCCTATGTCACTAATGACCCCCTTCGCAACGTCCCCCGTATCCCCAATATCGCCCTCCTCAGGGTATCCTATCTTACCAATATTCCCCTCCTCAATGACCCCCATCTCACTAATATCCCTCTCCACTCCATGGTCCTCATTCTCCCCAACTCTGCTCTCCACCTCGACGCCCCACTTCCCACAAGTGATCCCTTCCTCCCGAATATCCCTCTCTTCCCCGGTGTCTCCCTCTTCACTGTCCCTCAACTCATCCATAATTCCCTCCTTCCTAATGTCCCTCTCTTCCCTGGTGTCTCCCTCTTCACTGTCCCTCAACTCATCCATAACTCCCTCCTTCCTAATGTCCCTCTCTTCCTTGGTGTCTCCCTCTTCACTGTCCCTCAACTCATCCATAATTCCCTCCTTCCTAATGCCCCTCTCTTCCCCGGTGTCTCCCTCTTCACTGTCCCTCAACTCATCTATAATTCCCTCCTCCCTAATGTCTCCCTCTTCCTCAGTGAGCCCCAGCTCACCTATGAATCCCTTTCCAACAGCTTCGTCGCTCCCAGAGTTTTGCTCCATCCCAAATTCATTCTTCACAACTTTTTCTTCTGTCCCACATCCTTGCTCCTCCAGGCTAATTGCTTTCATCCCAACGTCCCCCCACTTTCCCAACTCCCCTCTGGGACTCTCTAGTCGCCCCTCCTCCCCGAGACCCTCGCGCCGTTCCTGCTTCCCGGGACCCGCCAACCGTTCCTCCTCTCCGGAGCCCCCAGGCCGTCCTTCCTCAGCGGGACCCGCGGACTGTCCTTCCTGTCCAGGACCCTCGGGACGTCCTTCGTCGGCGGGACCCCCGGACTGTCCGTGACCCTCGGGACGTCCCTCTTCCCCGGCACCCGCGAGCAGCTGGACCGAGACCCGGCTCTCTCTTCGCTCCTCCCGCCAAGCGCAGCCGCCGCTGAACACGGGTCGGGCCAGAGCCGGGCTGAAGGAAGGGAACTCTTTCTTCCTTCGGGCCGGTAACAGAGTGTCTATTGGCGGCGTCCCGAGGTCCGTGTCCCGGGACGGTGAACGGGTCTCACCTGTAACAGAGGAACAGTTCACCGTGAGTCGCACACTCACCGTCCTGGTAACCTGTAACAGCGCTGGTCATTCCGCAACAAATGGGACATCAACCTCCAGAGGAGAGACTAGGAACGCGGGGCGATACTCACAGAGGTGAGTCCAACCCAACCAGCTGCATACAGACGCCTGCCCTTTAAAACGTTGTCAAAGCCGCCTCCCCGCGAAGGTTAATGGGCCAAGTGAGGGGATTAGGAGTCGGGCCAGAGAGCGGTGGAGTAACTAAAATGCAGAGACGGGAGGCGCATAGGGGTCGGGGGGAGGTGTTACAGAGAGAGAGTGGGATGTAGGGGCCGGACGGGGTTACAGAGAGAGAGAGGGTGGGGTGTAGGGGCCCGGGGGAGGTGTTACAGAGAGAGAGAGAGAGGGTGGGGTGTAGGGGCCGGAGTGAATTACAGAGACAGGGAGGGGTGTAGGGGCCGGAGGGTTTACAGAGACAGGGAGGGGTGTAGGAGCCAGAGGGGGTTGCAGAGACAGGGAGGGGTGTAGGGGATGAGGGGGTTATAGAGGGAGGGATGGGTGTAGGGGTTGGAGGGGGTTACAGAGACAGGGAGGGGTGTAGGGACCAGGGGGGTTTACAGAGACAGGGAGGGGTATAGGGGCCGGAGGGTTTACAGAGACAAGGAGGGGTGTAGGGACCAGAGGGGTTACAGAGACAGGGAGGGGTGTAGGAGCCAGAGGGAGTTACAGAGACAGGGAGGGGTGTAGGGGATGAGGAAGTTACAGAGGGAGGGATGGGTGTAGGGGCCAGAGGGGTTACAGAGACAGGGAGGGGTGTAGGAGCCAGAGGGGGTTACAGAGACAGGGAGGGGTGTAGGGGATGAGGGGGTTATAGAGGGAGGGATGGGTGTAGGGGTTGGAGGGGGTTACAGAGACAGGGAGGGGTGTAGGGACCAGAGGGGTTACAGAGTCAGGGAGGGGTGTAGGGGCTGGAGGGGGTTACAGAAACAGGGAGGGGTGTAGGGACCAGAGGGGTTACAGAGACAGGGAGGGGTGTAGGAGCCAGAGGGAGTTACAGAGACAGGGAGGGGTGTAGGGGATGAGGAAGTTACAGAGGGAGGGATGGGTGTAGGGGCCAGAGGGGTTACAGAGACAGGGAGGGGTGTAGGAGCCAGAGGGGGTTACAGAGACAGGGAGGGGTATAGGGGATGAGGGGGTTATAGAGGGAGGGATGGGTGTAGGGGTTGGAGGGGGTTACAGAGACAGGGAGGGGTGTAGGGACCAGAGGGGTTACAGAGTCAGGGAGGGGTGTAGGGGCTGGAGGGGGTTACAGAAACAGGGAGGGGTGTAGGGACCAGAGGGGTTACAGAGACAGGGAGGGGTGTAGGAGCCAGAGGGGGTTACAGAGACAGGGAGGGGTGTAGGGGATGAGGGGGTTATAGAGGGAGGGATGGGTGTAGGGGTTGGAGGGGGTTACAGAGACAGGGAGGGGTGTAGGGACCAGAGGGGTTACAGAGACAGGGAGGGGTGTAGGAGCCAGAGGGGGTTACAGAGACAGGGAGGGGTGTAGGGGATGAGGGGGTTATAGAGGGAGGGATGGGTGTAGGGGTTGGAGGGGGTTACAGAGACAGGGAGGGGTGTAGGGACCAGAGGGGTTACAGAGACAGGGAGGGGTGTAGGAGCCAGAGAGGGTTACAGAGACAGGAGGGATGAGAAGGAAATTGCATTTATATAGCACCTCTCCCAGAGTCTGTGATTGTAACCCTGCACTCGGCCGCTTCCTGTCAATCTGAGCCGGAGCTGAAGGTCAGGAGGGCAATAGATTCGCCACGCACTGGGGGTGTGGTGAGGGAGGACGACCACGGCATAGGTGACCTTCCGCCCGAAGCCGCGTCCGGGGGAGTTGTGTGTACATGTGCCGGCAGGTTTTCACCAAGTCATCCCCTGGGGTTGGAGAGCCCACATCTCCCGGACACTGACTGCCCCAACACACCGGTCTCAACTAGCGGAATATGGAGTGCTCATCCTCCGTGGTTCCGTTTGGGCCACTTTACCCCGGCCCGCGTCCTTCTTTTGCCAACACACAAACAAAATGCTGGTGAAGGCAGCAGGCCAGGCAGCATCTATAGGGAGGGGTACAGTCGATGGAGTAGACTCGATGGGCCGAATGGCCTACTTCTGCTCCTTTGTCTTGTCTTGTCCTGACGAAGGGTCTCGGCCCGAAACGTCGACTGTACCTCTTCCTAGAGATGCTGCCTGGCCTGCTGTGTTCACCAGCAACTTTGATGTGTGTTGCTTGAATTTCCAATTTCTGCAGATTTCCTCGTGTTTTCGATCTTTCTGCCTTGCGTCTCTACACGCAGCTTCTTTTTATTAGAACATACAACAGCTTCCTCAAAGGTCAACTCGCAGGCTGAATCGGCGGTAAGGAAAACAAATGCAACGTCGGCATTCCTTTCCAGCGGAGCAAGCCGAGGCTTCATAAGGCACTAGTGAGGGATCACAGAGAACTGACAGCAGTTTCGGGCCCCTTATCTAAGAACAGATATGCTGACATTGGAGACGGTCCAGAGGAGATTCGCGAGAATGACAGGGTTAAACGTCTGAGAAGCGCGTTTGATGGCTCTGGGCCTGTACTCTCTGTAGTTCAGAAGAATGAGGGGCGATCTCATTGAAACCTACGAATATCGAAAGGCTTACACAGAGTGAAAGTGGCGAGGATATTTCCTATGGTGAGCAGACGGCACAGCCTCAATAGACAGACATCCATCTGAACAGAGAAGGAATCGCTTTAGCCAGAAGATGCGTGAATCTGTGGAATTCGCTGCCCACACGACTGTGGAGGCCAGGTCTTTGGATACGTTTAAAGCAGAGCTCGAAAGGTTCTTGATTAGTCAGGGTGTCAAAGATAATAGGGAGAAAGGGATTGAATTGAGAGGGATAATATATCAGCCATGATGGAATGGTGGAGCAGACTCGATGTACTGAATGGACTAATTCTGTTTCTATATCTTAAGGTCTTCTGTTGTGCTGACCTTTATAAACCTACTTCAACATAACCCATCATTTTTCTATCATCAATGTGCCTATTTAAGAGTCTCTTAAATATCCCTAGTGTATCTGCTCTACCACCAGCCCTGCAAGTGTGTTCCACGCACCCACCACTCTTTGGGAAAAAACTCATTGACTCTAGTCTAAGCCCGTCTTGTTGATGGACCAGTCCATCTGTATTTTATGCCTCGATAACTACTTCTGATATTCCCTATAGCCACCACCCTCTGTGTGAAAAACAACCCTTGGGTCCATATTAAGTCCCTTTTCATTGTAAGCACTTTTATCACTTCCTCTGACAGCTTATCCCCAAAACCCACCACCCTGTGTGAAAAACATAGCCCCCGGGTTGAGCTAAATCTTTGTGCCCTCTGTGTAACCATCGCTACCACTTCCTCTGACATAGACCCACCACCCTCTGTTTTAAATCTTGCCCCCTCATCTTGGGCTTGCACACTTTTTCATTCCCTTGCCTTGGGTCATAGAAACATAGAAACATAGAAAATAGGTGCAGGAGTAGGCCATTCGGCCCTTCGAGCCTGCACCACCATTTATTATGATCATGGCTGATCATCCAACTCAGAACCCAGCCTTCCCTCCATACCCCCTGACCCCTGTAGCCACAAGGGCCATATCTAACTTCCTCTTAAACATAGCTAATGAACTGGCCTCAACAGTTTGCTGTGGCAGAGAATTCCACAGATTCACCACTCTCTGTGTGAAGAAGTTTTTCCTAACCTCGGTCCTAAAAGGCTTCCCCTCTATCCTCAAACTGTGACCCCTCGTTCTTGACCTCCCCAACATCGGGAACAATCTTCCCGCATCTAGCCTGTCCAATCCCTTTAGGATCTTATACGTTTCAATCAGATCCCCCCTCAATCTTCTAAATTCCAACGAGTACAAGCCCAGTTCATCCAGTCTTTCTTCATATGAAAGACCTGCCATCCCAGGAATCAATCTGGTGAACCTTCTTTGTACTCCCTCTATGGCAAAGATGTCTTTCCTCAGATTAGGGGACCAAAACTGCACACAATACTCCAGGTGTGGTCTCACCAAGGCCTTGTACAACTGCAGTAGTACCTCCCTGCTCCTGTACTCGAATTCTCTCGCTATAAATTCCAGCATACCGTTCGCCTTTTTCACCGCCTGCTGTACCTGCATGCCCACTTTCAATGACTGGTGTATAATGACACCCAGGTCTCGTTGCACCTCCCCTTTTCCTAATCGGCCACCATTCAGATAATAATCTGTTTTCCTATTTTTGCCACCAAAGTGGATAACTTCACATTTATCCACATTAAATTGCATCTGCCATGAGTTTGCCCACTCACCCAACCTATCCAAGTCACCCTGCATCCTCTTAGCATCCTCCTCACTGCTAACACTGCCACCCAGCTTCGTGTCATCCGCAAACTTGGAGATGCTGCACTTAATTCCCTCATCCAAGTCATTAATATATATTGTAAACAACTGGGGTCCCAGCACTGAGCCTTGCGGTACCCCACTAGTCACCGCCTGCCATTCTGAAAAGGTCCCGTTTATTCCCACTCTTTGCTTCCTGTCTGCTAACCAATTCTCCACCCACACCAATACCTTACCCCCAATACCGTGTGCTTTAAGTTTGCACACTGATCTCCTGTGTGGGACCTTGTCAAAAGCCTTTTGAAAATCCAAATATACCACATCCACTGGTTCTCCCCTATCCACTCTACTAGTTACATCCCCAAAAAATTCTATGAGATTCGTCAGACATGATTTTCCTTTCACAAATCCATGCTGACTTTGTCCGATCATTTCACCGCTTTCCAAATGTGCTGTTATCACATCCTTGATAACTGACTCCAGCAGTTTCCCCACCACCGATGTTAGGCTAACCGGCCTATAATTCCCCGGTTTCTCTCTCCCTCCTTTTTTAAAAATTGGGGTTACATTAGCCACCCTCCAATCCTCAGGAACTAGTCCAGAATCTAACGAGTTTTGAAAAATTATCACTAATGCATCCACTATTTCTTGGGCTACTTCCTTAAGCACTCTGGGATGCAGACCATCTGGCCCTGGGGATTTATCTGCCTTCAATCCCTTCAATTTACTTAACACCACTTCCCTACTAACATGTATTTCACTCAGTTCCTCCATCTCACTGGACCCTCTGTCCCTTACTATTTCTGGAAGATTATTTATGTCCTCCTTAGTGAAGACAGAACCAAAGTAATTTATTCCATTGGTCTGCCATGTCCTTGCTCCCCATAATCAATTCACCTGTTTCTGTCTGCAGGGGACCTACATTTGTCTTTATCAGTCTTTTCCTTTTTACATATCTATAAAAGCTTTTACAGTCCGTTTTTATGTTCTCTGCCAGTTTTCTCTCATAATCTTTTTTCCCCTTCCCAATTAAGCCCTTTGTCCTCCTCTGCTGAACTCTGAATTTCTCCCAGTCCTCAGGTGAGCCACTTTCTCTGGCTAATTTGTATGCTTCTTCTTTGGAATTGATACTATCCCTAATTTCTCTTGTCAGCCACGGGTGCACTACCTTCCTTGATTTATTCTTTTGCCAAACTGGGATGAACAATTGTTGTAGTTCATCCATGCAACCTTTAAATGCTTGCCATTGCATATCCACCGTCAATCCTTTAAGTGTCATTTGCCAGTCTATCTTAGCTAATTCACATCTCATACCTTCAAAGTTACCCCTCTTTAAGTTCAGAACCTTTGAGTCCATTGAGAATTGTCTTCAGTTCTGGTTGACTCACTATAGGAAGAATGTGGAAGCTTTCGAGAGGGTGCAGAGGAGATTTACCAGGATGCTGCCTGAATTAGAGAGCATGTCTTGCGAGGATAGGCTGAGTGAGCTAAGGATTTCCTCTTTGAGCAAAGGAGGGTGAGAGGTGATTTGATGGAGGTGTACAAGATGATAGGAGGCATAGATCAAGTGGGCAGCCAAGGGTGGAAATGGCTGATACAAGGGGACATAATTTTAACGTGATTGGAGGAAAGTATGGGCGGGGGGGGGGATGTCAGAGGGAGGTGGGTTTTTTTACACAGCGTTGAGTGCGTGGAACACGTTGCCAGATGTGGTGGTAGAGACAAATAGATTAGGGGCTTTTAAGAGACTCTTAGCTGACAGAAAAATAAAGGGCCATGTGGGAAGGTAAGGTTTAGACTGATTTCAGAGTAGGTTAAAGGGGCTGAAGGGCCTGGGGCTGTGCTGTAAAATTCTATTTTCACTCATTGCCGGGCGATGCCGCTGGAAAACTGGGCTCGGTGCACGGAAAGCACCCCACTTACTCTCCCGGGTGTGCGGAGATCCTCTTCCCGAGCGAGCTATGCTCGCCCACTCTTCCTCCGCCACACTGTCCACGCGGGAGGCATCCAGCTCTGGCTGCGAGTCCCCTCCTCGCTCGTCCTCATCCTGATCCTGCTCCTGAATGGACTCGCGTCTCCCTGAGGTTCCAAGCAGCGAGGTGGGAGAGGGATAACAAGTCAGCAGATCATCTGATAAAAGTGTGGGATGGGGATGGTCAGGGAACAAGGCTGGACTTCACAAACCGAGGCCAAGGTATGGATCACAAGCTGAGCTTGGTTTTCCCGATGGTTCACTCCATTAGTTCTCCATGAGTATCAATGAGGGGTAACCAACCAGTAGCCCTAACTCCAGAATCCCGGGTTCCATCTTGACTTCGGAATTTGTGGAGTTTGTACGTTTTCCCTGTGACCGTATGGATTTACACAGGGTGTTCCGGTTCCCTGCCACATCCGAAAGACCTGCAGGTCAGTGGGTTAATTGGCTGCTGTAAAGTGTCCCCAGTTTGAAAGGGTTAACGTAGGGAGAACATATGATGCTTGTGCTGGAGTCGAGAAGAATGATGCGGGATCTCATTGAAACCCATCAATATTGAAAGGATGGGTATGGAGAGAATGTTTCCTATAGTGGGCTGGAGGAGACAGGGGAGCCTGGGACCAAAGGGCACAGCCTCTCAATAGAAGGATGTCCCTTGAACATGGATGAGAAGGAACTGGTCAGGGCATCAAGGGCTATGGCGAGAGGTAGGTTTATGGGTTTGAATGGGATCCGAGATCAGCCATGATGAAATGGCGGAGTGGACTCAAAGAGCTGAATGGTCTAATTCTGCTTCTGTGTCTTTTGGTCTAAGAGGAAGCATTTTACCAGACAGAGAGTGGTGGGGTGGGGGCTCACTGTCTGGAAGGGGGGGCAGCAGAAGCACTCTCCACATCATTCTATTTAAGATACATCATCTGATTGAGGTTTATAAGTTTATGAGCAGTATATAGAGTGGACAAAGGCTTTTCCCGCCAGTTTTGAATAGTCTAATACATCCAGTACAAGGCAGCTCACTTGATTGGTACCCCTTCCACAAGCATCCAATCCCTCCCCCACTGATGAACAGCTGCAGTGTGTGTACTGTCTCCAAGATGCACTGCAACAACACACCAAGGTTCCTAAGGCAGCACCTTCCAGACCCACGACCACCACCATCTCGAAGGATGAGAACAGCAGATACCTAGGAACAACACCACTTGGAAATCCCCCTCCAAGTCACTCACCAACCTGACTTGGAAACATATCATCATTCCTTCATTGTCACTGGGTCAAAATCATGGAATTTTCTCTCTAACAGCACGGTGGGTGTCCCTACACCTCAGGGACTGCAGTGGTTCAAGAAGGCAGCTCATCACCACCTTCTCAAGGGCAACTAGGGATGGGCAGCAAATGCTGGCATAGCTGGTGATGCCCACATCCCGTAAATGAATAAATAAACAGGGGGCTTTCATTTAAGGTGAGAGGGGGTGATTTCAAAGATGTCGAGGGGCAAGTTATTATTTATTTATTTATTTTTATACACAGAGAGTGGTGGGTGTCAGGGACGTGCTGCCTGGGGTAGTGGCAGAGGCAGATAGATCAGAAACTTTTCAGAGATGTGAGATGGACACATGACACATGAATGTGAGGAAATGGAAGGATACAAACATTGTGTAGGCAGAAGATTAGTTTAGTCAGCTACTTAATTACTAATTCGATACTACATTGTGGGCCAAAGGGCCGAGGCTGTGCTGTGCTGTACTGTTCTGTGTTCTATGCTGGGCTTCAGACACAGTGTTGGGGTGGAATTGTGGTAGGGGAAGGGAGTGCCACGGGGGTCTCTGTTTTATCAGCATGGACATGTTGTACTGAAACAGCCTCCCTTGTGCCTCACACCCCTGTGATTACACTACCATGGGTCATAGGCAGTGGGCTTTGCAAGATCTAGAGGTGGTCCTAGAGATAGTGTAGCAGTTAGCATGATGCTATCACACATCACGGTGTCAGAGTTCAGAGTTCAATTCCAGCATTGTCTGTAAAGAGCTTGTACATTCTCCCCTGGTTTCCTCCCACAGTCCAAAGGCATATGGGTGAGTAGGTTAATTGGTCATTATGAATTTTCCCGTGATTAGGCTCGGATTAAACTGGGGGGTTGCTGGGTGATGCGGATGGTTGGGTCGGAAGGGCCGGTTCCGTGGTGTATCTCTAAAATAAACAGACAGATAGGTAAACATCTATTAAATAGATAGATAGATAAATAAATTAATAAATTAATTAATTAATTTCAAAATAAATAAGGTTTCTCCAAGCCTTTTCCAGGAAACTGTAAAGACATGGGTGGGGAGACAGAACTCAGAAATCCTTTCCTCAGAGGCCACAAATACCCGTCTGAGGAACTGCAGGACTGGGTGATTTTCTCCAGATTTGGGCAGTTACGTGATCTGGAGTAGCAGAGGTGCCAGGAATGAAGATACAGATCCAACTGGCTCAAGGAATGGAATGGTCTTAGGGTGTTCCCTGTGTAACCAAGGTTATCCAACAGGAGCGATTCAAGGTGAGTTTGAAGAGAGACTTGGTATTGAAGGTGTAGAGCCTTACACTTTGGTCCTGGTATCTGTGATATTCAGCTTTAACACAGTACTCTCCGTTCCTACCGTCATACTAAGGAGCTGATGCATGTAACCGTTCTAAACACTTTCTGCATTTATTTCTTCATACAAACACCGTTAAGTGGAACAAACTGTGAATCAGCACATTTAACTGGGAAGTGGGGAACTGTGAATCAGCACATTTAACTGGGAAGTGGGGAACTGTGAATCAGCAGATTTAACTGGGAAGTGGGGAACTGTGAATCCGGACATTTAACTGGGGAAGTGGGGAACTGTGAATCAGCACATTTAACTGGGGAAGTGGGGAACTGTGAATCCGGACATTTAACTGGGGAAGTGGGGAACTGTGAATCAGCAGATTTAACTGGGAAGTGGGGAACTGTGAATCAGCACATTTAACTGGGGAAGTGGGGAACTGTGAATCCGGACATTTAACTGGGGAAGTGGGGAACTGTGAATCAGCAGATTTAGCTGGGAAGTGGGGAACTGTGAATCAGCAGATTTAGCTGGGAAGTGGGGAACTGTGAATCAGCAGATTTAGCTGGGAAGTGGGGAACTGTGATTCGGCACATTTAACTGGGGAAGTAGGGAACTGTGAATCCGGACATTTAACTGGGAAGTGGGGAACTGTGATTCGGCACAGTGGTGGCTAGCACAGAGCAGATAGACAGAACGGTTTTACCACCCCACTCTGTGCTGAAACCATCCCATTCCACATTCATTGTCCAGATCCAGTTCCCCAGGACAACGGCCAGAACCTCGGGCTGTCTGTGAGGTGTTTGCATGCCCTCTCCGTGGCCCACATTCCAGAGGCATGTGGGTCAGGCTAGTGAGTTCTGAATATGCTATGTTGTTGCCAAAACTGTGGTGACACTTGTGGGCTGCCTCCAACACAATCCACGCTGATTTGATTTGACAGAGATGATGTATTTCACTGTACGTTACAATGTTTGATGTACATATGACAAATAAAATCAATCTTTATTTCTATCTCATGATTCGCTTCCCCTCAGCTGAGCAGGTCTGTTCTGAAGGTGAAAAGCTGCAGGATCCACCCATGATCCAGGTGAACCCCTCTCTGTTACTTTTCAGAAGGTGGGGGTCACTGTAGTGGATGAGTTTAGGACCAGAGGACACAGCCTCAAACAAGACTAGAAGGACGTTCATTTGGAACAGAGATGAAGAATTTCTTTAGCCAGAGGATAGTGAATCTGTGGAATTCATTGCCACAGGTGGTTGTGGAGGCCACGTCATTGGGTCTATTTGAAGTGGAGGTTGATAGGTTCTCAATTTTCAGGGTGTCAAAGGTTATGGGGAGAAGGCAGGAGAATGGGGTTGAGAGGGATAATAAATCAGCCATGATGGGATGGTGGAGCAGACTCGACAGGCCAAAAGGCCCAGTTCTGCTCCAACGTCTTGCAGTCTCAGGGTCTCACCTCAGCCTGGGGTTTAGTGCCTCTCAGGAAGAGGATGGTGAGTGGGTGCTTGATCCAGACCAGCTCACTTTGCCACAGGGTATTGCTTCTCCTGCCGGGAATTCAGAGTGGGCTCTGGGATTTGGACACTGCAGCCACCACCCAGCAGATGGGACGTCCCCTCTGACCCAGGCGTGTTGGGGGAATTGGGTGAGCTGATTGACAGCTCGTTGACACACACTGGTCCCTCAGATATAAAACTCAGACACACAGGAACACCAACACGTCACTCTGGATAAATGCAGAACGCAAAGGGACCTGGCAGGTACAATGCACCAGCAGCTGGTACACAGCACAGGTTAATACTGGAGTGCAGTGCAGTTGGTGGTAAACCTCCAGAGCAGAGCAGACATGGGGGGTTATACCACTCCGACGGGCCAATAATCATCACACCTCATAACCAACCAAACCTCCCATCCAGGCCTCATTCCCCAGCCTGGGTGTACCTCCGCGTCCTGAAGACACGAGGGTTGGTGGGTTAATTGGCCACACCTCTCTCCCTTCAGAACGCAGAGCCAGACACTCTGGTTCCAGGTCAGTCTTGACCTCTGGCGCTGTCCTTGTGGAGTTTGCATGTTCTCCCTGTGACCCATGTGGGTTTCTCCAGAATGCTTCCATTCCCTCCCACATCCCAAAGACATGCTGGTCAGAGAGTTAACTGGATGCTGTAAATTGTCCCCAGTGAGTAGCTGAGGGGTGGAATTTCGGGGGAGTTACTGGGAGTGTAGGAAGAATGAAATTTCATTCATGTAGGTTAAATAAGTGTTTTAATGGTTGGCATGACCTCGATGGGCCAAAAGATCCACTTCTGTGCAGTCTGTCCTCTGTGCTTAGTTTTATCACAGGAAACAGGCTTCAGTGAGGGCTATTAAATACATATTTCACTCAAGTTAATAATAGTAACTTATACTAATTAGGCTAACAACAACAAATTGTGTAGTTAAATGGCTGACGGCATTTGATGCTCCGGGCCTGTACCCACTGGAGTTTAGAAGAATGCAAAGGGGATCTCATTGAAACCTGTCAAATTGACATGGAGAGGAAATTTCCTGTAGTGGGGGAGTCACAACCTCAGAATAGAGGGATATCCATTTAGAACAGAGATGAGGAAGAATTTCTCCAGGCAGAGGGTGGTGAATCTGTAGAATTCATTGCCACAGACATTTGTGGGGGCCATGTCATTGGGTATATGTAAAGCGGGGGGTTATTCATTCTTGATTAGTCCGGGGGCTACAGGGAGAAGGCAGGAGAACAGGATTGAGGGGGTTGATAAATCAGCGACACTGGAATGGCTGAGCAGACTCGATGGGCCTAATTCTGCTCCTATATCTTATGGCTGCACTTTAGCTGAAGCCTCCAATTCCAGTACGAACCATTGTCATGGTAACGGTGAATCGAAGGCTGGGTGCAGAGCTGTGGAGGGAGGTTTGGTGGATGGGTTGGGAGGGGCAGCAGACTGAGAATGCGAGCCTCGGGGTTGAACAGTGTCACAGTAGTACCAGTTGAGTAGAGTCTGGCTGACCATTTCCTCTCTCAGTGGCCCATACAAAGTCACAATGGATTGGATCACACGGTAACCTCTCCTTTCTAGCTTAAAGTTGGGAAAGTGAGCCAAAGTTGAGTTCAACATCTACAAAATAATGAATTAATGTATGAAGAAACATGTTTATTAGTTGAATCTGTAACTCATTTCATTTCTCTTTGTAGTTTCCATTTATTTATTAAGAAACTGGCAATTCCATCTCACTGAGCCCAGGCACCCAGCCATTAACCCTAGCGGTAATACAGGACCATTTACAATCACCAATTAACCTACACAACTCATATGGGTTTGGACTGTGGGAGGAAACCAGAGCACCTGGAGAAAACATATACAGTCACCAGAACATAGAAACTCCTTACGGGAGACGCAAGAATTGAACTCCAACTCTGATGCCCTGAACTGCAACAGCATCGTGCTAACTACAACACTACTGTGGCACCCCAACTTACGTTGTCGACAACACTGCCCACACTCGTACATAAACACAAGGGATTCTGTAGATGCTGGAAATCCAAAGCAACACAAACAAAATGCTGGAGGAACTCTGCAGGTCAGGCAGCAACTACAGAAGAGGAATAAACAGTCAACTCTTTGGGCAAAGACCCTTCATCAGGACTGAAGTGGAAGGGGGCAGTAGCTGGAATATGAAGGTGAGGGAGGTGTAGGAGGACAAGGTGAGACTAGGTGGGTGGAGGGGTAGGATGGGATAAAGTATGAAGCTGGGAGAGGATAGATGGAAGTGGTAAAGGCTGGAGGAGGAGGAATTGGATCGGAGTGGAGATGGACCATGAGAGAAAGGTCCTGATGAAAGGTCTCATTCTGAAACATTGACTGTTTATTCTCCTCCACAGACGCTGCCTGACCTGCTAAGCTCCTCCATTGATTTGTGAGTGCCACTCCTCGTACCGTCCAGACAACACATTCCCAGAGTCACTGATCGGATCCAGCAAGGGGATCACGCCAACGGCAGGGAGAAGGGCTTCCAGAAATGGAAGGAGGAAGAGAGGATTCCTAACTGGAGCTGACAGGGACTGACATGTGACACGGAAAATTACAGTCAGGAACTCGGGAGAAATGTCCCTCTCCGGAGGGGATGGGAAGACCACTCTCACAGGAGGAGTGAAGTGGGTTTAGGGAGGAGCTGAGGGATAGCATTGCTGTGGTGAGTGTCATGGGATTGGAGAGTGTGGGTGGAGGGGTGGACAAGTATGGAATAAGCTGGGGGAGTGAGGGCGTTGGGTTTTAAAGCAGGTTAGGGAGTAGGCTGAGGGGTAAGGGGAGGGGATTGGAGTTGGGGGTGGAGGGGTTTGAAGGGGGTAAGGGGAGCAGATTGGAGTGGGGGTGGAGTGGTTCAGAGGGGGTAAGGGGAGGGGATTGGAGTTGGGGGTGGAGGGGTTCGAAGGGGGCAAGGGGAGGAGATTGGAGTGGGGGTGGAGTGGTTCAGAGGGGGTAAGGGGCGGGGATTGGAGTGGGGGTGGAGAGGTTCGAAGGGGGTAAGGGGAGGAGATTGGAGTGGGGGTGGAGTGGTTCAAAGGGGGTAAGGGGAGGGGATTGGAGTGGGGGTGGAGAGGTTCGAAGGGGGTAAGGGGAGGGGATTGGAGTGGGGGTGGAGTGGTTCAAAGGGGGTAAGGGGAGGGGATTGGAGTTGGGGGTGGAGGGGTTCGAAGGGGGTAAGGGGAGAAGATTGGAGTGGGGGTGGAGTGGTTCAAAGGGGGTAAGGGGAGGGGATTGGAGTGGGGGTGGAGAGGTTCGAAGGGCATAGGGGAGTGAGGGTGTTGTGGTGGGTTCTGGGGACAGTGCATGGAGGGGGGAGTGAGAATGTTGGGTTTTGAGTGTGGGATAGTTCCGGGAGGAAAGGGAGAGTGCGTGGGAGTGAAGGGGAGGGGTTGTAAGGCAGGACACGGCCGTGCAGCCAGGGATTGATGGACTCTCTGATACGCCCCTCCCTCTAGAGCCTGTTCTATGAGGTTCACCGCAGCCCTTGACAAGCACGCAGACACATGAACACACACAGCACAGGTCATGATCAGCTCTGGTCTCCGGTTTACTACACAAAGGCTGAACTCTGCAAGAAGCACAGTTGACACTGGCATGTTGGCACGGCATGGCTCCATGGTGTGGTGTTGGTCGAATGTAGCCAAAGTCAACACAGCAAGACAAGGGGCATGCAGAGGGAGCAGGGAACATGCTTACTTACCAGCTGCTGATCTCCCTGAGACAGAGAGCTCGGCAGCACACACATCCACCAAACTCCCTCTCCACGTGTCACCCGTGGCTCTCAGTTGCTGCTCACCACCCGTTGCTGAAGTCACCTTGATGGACCTCCTGTTGTCCACACTGGTTCTGGGATCATCTCCCACCAGCTTGCTGAGCTCACCGTCTCCCTCACATACACGAGGGACGAGCATTTCCGTACTCTCTGCTGCTTCCCCGTCGACCGTGACCTTGGGCTCCTCACCACCACGCTCCACCGTTGCTGCAGTTACTCCCGCCTCCTCGCTGGCTGCACGACCACCTTCATCTCCAGCCTCATGGACCCCAGCTTCCGATGAGTCGCCATCAGACCCCTCGCTGGATCTCGGGAAGCCAGATGAGGATGAGTGGGAGTGGTCGCTCCCTGTGGCACAGCGGATACGAAAACAACAGGTCAGGTGGAGGGACGAGGGGGACAGGAGGGGTGTTGGGGTGAGGGGGTGGGAGACAGGAGGGGTGTTGGGGTTGAAGGGGTGGGAGACAGGAGGGGTGTTGGGGTTGAAGGGGTGGGAGACAGGAGGGGTGTTGGGGTGAGGGGGTGGGAGACAGGAGGGGTGTTGGGAGACAGGAGGGGTGTTGGGAGACAGGAGAGTGCGAGAAAGGAAGGGGATGTTCGGTCTGGAGGGCTTTACAGAAGAAGGGAGGGTTTAAAAAATTGAAGATTTTAAAAAACTACTGCGTGCAGCAATTTTCAGAGATTGAACTGCACCCAATCAGTGAAAAGGATTCAAGAGCCAAAAAAGACATAAGGCAAGGGCAAGCAGAGCTCGCATTGCTAGAGTGGGCCAGTGATTGAGAGGGGAGGATTTGGCTTATCGGGTTTGGGTGAGGGAAGTATCTGGTAAACTTTTTTATTCTTCATCCATCATCTGTCAGGGAACAGTTAGTATAGTCAGAATTGACTCCAGGGCTGTGTTGTACACAGTTAGTGAGAGTGACTCGAGGGCTGTGTTGTACACAGTTAGTGAGAGTGACTCCAGGGCAGTGTTGTACACAGTTAGTGAGAGTGACTCCAGGGCAGTGTTGTACACAGTTAGTGAGAGTGACTCCGGGGCAGTGTTGTACACAGTTAGTGAGAGTGACTCCGGGGCAGTGATGTACACAGTTAGTGAGAGTGACTCCAGGGCACTGATGTACACAGTTAGTGAGAGTGACTCCAGGCAGTGTTGTACACAGTTAGTGAGAGTGACTCCAGGGCACTGATGTACACAGTTAGTGAGAGTGACTCCAGGGCAGTGATGTACACAGTTAGTGAGAGTGACTCCAGGGCAGTGATGTACACAGTTAGTGAGAGTGACTCCAGGGCAGTGTTGTACACAGTTAGTGAGAGTGACTCCAGGGCAGTGTTGTACACAGTTAGTGAGAGTGACTCGAGGGGTGTGTTGTACACAGTTAGTGAGAGTGACTCCAGGGCAGTGATGTACACAGTTAGTGAGAGTGACTCCAGGGCTGTGTTGTACACAGTTAGTGAGAGTGACTCCAGGGCTGTGTGGTACACAGTTAGTGAGAGTGGCTCGAGGGCAGTGTTGTACACAGTTAGTGAGAGTGACTCCAGGGCTGTGTTGTACACAGTTAGTGAGAGTGACTCCAGGGCTGTGTTGTACACAGTTAGTGAGAGTGGCTCGAGGGCTGTGTTGTACACAGTTAGTGAGAGTGACTCCAGGGCTGTGTTGTACACAGTTAGTGAGAGTGGCTCGAGGGCTGTGTTGTACACAGTTAGTGAGAGTGGCTCGAGGGCAGTGTTGTACACAGTTAGTGAGAGTGACTCCAGGGCTGTGTTGTACACAGTTAGTGAGAGTGACTCCAGGGCAGTGATGTACACAGTTAGTGAGAGTGGCTCCAGGGCAGTGATGTACACAGTTAGTGAGAGTGACTCCAGGGCAGTGTTGTACACAGTTAGTGAGAGTGACTCCAGGGCTGTGTTGTACACAGTTAGTGAGAGTGACTCCAGGGCAGTGATGTACACAGTTAGTGAGAGTGGCTCCAGGGCAGTGATGTACACAGTTAGTGAGAGTGACTCCAGGGCAGTGTTGTACACAGTTAGTGAGAGTGACTCCAGGGCAGTGATGTACACAGTTAGTGAGAGTGACTCCAGGGCAGTGATGTACACAGTTAGTGAGAGTGACTCCAGGGCTGTGTTGTACACAGTTAGTGAGAGTGACTCCAGGGCTGTGTTGTACAGAGTTAGTGAGAGTGACTCCAGGGCAGTGTTGTACACAGTTAGTGAGAGTGGCTCGAGGGCTGTGTTGTACACAGTTAGTGAGAGTGACTCCAGGGCTGTGTTGTACACAGTTAGTGAGAGTGGCTCGAGGGCAGTGTTGTACACAGTTAGTGAGAGTGGCTCGAGGGCAGTGTTGTACACAGTTAGTGAGAGTGACTCCAGGGCAGTGTTGTACACAGTTAGTGAGAGTGACTCCAGGGCAGTGATGTACACAGTTAGTGAGAGTGACTCCAGGGCTGTGTTGTACACAGTTAGTGAGAGTGACTCCAGGGCATTGTTGTACACAGTTAGTGAGAGTGACTCCAGGGCTGTGTTGTACAGAGTTAGTGAGAGTGACTCCAGGGCAGTGATGTACACAGTTAGTGAGAGTGGCTCGAGGGCAGTGTTGTACACAGTTAGTGAGAGTGACTCCAGGGCAGTGATGTACACAGTTAGTGAGAGTGACTCCAGGGCAGTGATGTACACAGTTAGTGAGAGTGACTCCAGGGCTGTGTCGTACACAGTTAGTGAGAGTGACTCCAGGGCTGTGTTGTACACAGTTAGTGAGAGTGACTCCAGGGCATTGTTGTATACAGTTAGTGAGAGTGACTCCAGGGCAGTGTTGTACACAGTTAGTGAGAGTGACTCCAGGGCATTGTTGTACACAGTTAGTGAGAGTGACTCCAGGGCAGTGTTGTACACAGTTATTGAGAGTGGCTCGAGGGCTGTGTTGTACACAGTTAGTGAGAGTGACTCCAGGGCAGTGTTGTACACAGTTAGTGAGAGTGACTCCAGGGCAGTGATGTACACAGTTAGTGAGAGTGACTCCAGGGCAGTGTTGTACACAGTTAGTGAGAGTGACTCCAGGGCAGTGATGTACACAGTTAGTGAGAGTGACTCCAGGGCTGTGTTGTACACAGTTAGTGAGAGTGACTCCAGGGCTGTGTTGTACACAGTTAGTGAGAGTGACTCCAGGGCAGTGTTGTACACAGTTAGTGAGAGTGACTCCAGGGCAGTGATGTACACAGTTAGTGAGAGTGACTCCAGGGCACTGATGTACACAGTTAGTGAGAGTGACTCCAGGCAGTGTTGTACACAGTTAGTGAGAGTGACTCCAGGGCAGTGATGTACACAGTTAGTGAGAGTGACTCCAGGGCAGTGATGTACACAGTTAGTGAGAGTGACTCCAGGGCAGTGATGTACACAGTTAGTGAGAGTGACTCCAGGGCTGTGTTGTACACAGTTAGTGAGAGTGACTCCAGGGCTGTGTTGTACACAGTTAGTGAGAGTGGCTCGAGGGCTGTGTTGTACACAGTTAGTGAGAGTGACTCCAGGGCAGTGTTGTACACAGTTAGTGAGAGTGACTCCAGGGCTGTGTTGTACACAGTTAGTGAGAGTGGCTCGAGTGCTGTGTTGTACACAGTTAGTGAGAGTGACTCCAGGGCAGTGATGTACACAGTTAGTGAGAGTGACTCCAGGGCTGTGTTGTACACAGTTAGTGAGAGTGACTCCAGGGCTAGTGGTACACAGTTAGTGAGAGTGGCTCGAGGGCAGTGTTGTACACAGTTAGTGAGAGTGACTCCAGGGCTGTGTTGTACACAGTTAGTGAGAGTGACTCTAAATCTGTGTTGTACACAGTTAGTGAGAGTGGCTCGAGGGCTGTGTTGTACACAGTTAGTGAGAGTGACTCCAGGGCAGTGTTGTACACAGTTAGTGAGAGTGACTCCAGGGCAGTGATGTACACAGTTAGTGAGAGTGACTCCAGGGCAGTGATGTACACAGTTAGTGAGAGTGACTCCAGGGCAGTGTTGTACACAGTTAGTGAGAGTGGCTCGAGGGCTGTGTTGTACACAGTTAGTGAGAGTGACTCCAGGGCAGTGTTGTACACAGTTAGTGAGAGTGGCTCGAGGGCTGTGTTGTACACAGTTAGTGAGAGTGACTCCAGGGCAGTGTTGTACACAGTTAGTGAGAGTGACTCCAGGGCAGTGATGTACACAGTTAGTGAGAGTGACTCCAGGGCACTGATGTACACAGTTAGTGAGAGTGACTCCAGGCAGTGTTGTACACAGTTAGTGAGAGTGACTCCAGGGCAGTGATGTACACAGTTAGTGAGAGTGACTCCAGGGCAGTGATGTACACAGTTAGTGAGAGTGACTCCAGGGCAGTGTTGTACACAGTTAGTGAGAGTGGCTCGAGGGCTGTGTTGTACACAGTTAGTGAGAGTGACTCCAGGGCAGTGATGTACACAGTTAGTGAGAGTGACTCCAGGGCTGTGTTGTACACAGTTAGTGAGAGTGACTCCAGGGCTGTGTTGTACACAGTTAGTGAGAGTGACTCCAGGGCTGTGTTGTACACAGTTAGTGAGAGTGACTCCAGGGCTGTGTTGTACACAGTTAGTGAGAGTGACTCCAGGGCAGTGATGTACACAGTTAGTGAGAGTGGCTCGAGGGCTGTGTTGTACACAGTTAGTGAGAGTGACTCCAGGGCTGTGTTGTACACAGTTAGTGAGAGTGGCTCGAGGGCAGTGTTGTACACAGTTAGTGAGAGTGGCTCGAGGGCAGTGTTGTACACAGTTAGTGAGAGTGACTCCAGGGCAGTGTTGTACACAGTTAGTGAGAGTGACTCCAGGGCAGTGATGTACACAGTTAGTGAGAGTGACTCCAGGGCTGTGTTGTACACAGTTAGTGAGAGTGACTCCAGGGCATTGTTGTACACAGTTAGTGAGAGTGACTCCAGGGCTGTGTTGTACACAGTTAGTGAGAGTGACTCCAGGGCAGTGATGTACACAGTTAGTGAGAGTGGCTCGAGGGCAGTGTTGTACACAGTTAGTGAGAGTGACTCCAGGGCAGTGATGTACACAGTTAGTGAGAGTGACTCCAGGGCAGTGATGTACACAGTTAGTGAGAGTGACTCCAGGGCTGTGTCGTACACAGTTAGTGAGAGTGACTCCAGGGCTGTGTTGTACACAGTTAGTGAGAGTGACTCCAGGGCATTGTTGTACACAGTTAGTGAGAGTGACTCCAGGGCAGTGTTGTACACAGTTAGTGAGAGTGACTCCAGGGCAGTGATGTACACAGTTAGTGAGAGTGGCTCGAGGGCAGTGTTGTACACAGTTAGTGAGAGTGACTCCAGGGCAGTGATGTACACAGTTACTGAGAGTGACTCCAGGGCTGTGTTGTACACAGTTAGTGAGAGTGACTCCAGGGCTGTGTTGTACACAGTTAGTGAGAGTGACTCCAGGGCAGTGTTGTACACAGTTAGTGAGAGTGACTCCAGGGCAGTGATGTACACAGTTAGTGAGAGTGACTCCAGGGCACTGATGTACACAGTTAGTGAGAGTGACTCCAGGCAGTGTTGTACACAGTTAGTGAGAGTGACTCCAGGGCAGTGATGTACACAGTTAGTGAGAGTGACTCCAGGGCAGTGATGTACACAGTTAGTGAGAGTGACTCCAGGGCAGTGATGTACACAGTTAGTGAGAGTGACTCCAGGGCTGTGTTGTACACAGTTAGTGAGAGTGACTCCAGGGCTGTGTTGTACACAGTTAGTGAGAGTGGCTCGAGGGCTGTGTTGTACACAGTTAGTGAGAGTGACTCCAGGGCAGTGTTGTACACAGTTAGTGAGAGTGACTCCAGGGCTGTGTTGTACACAGTTAGTGAGAGTGGCTCGAGTGCTGTGTTGTACACAGTTAGTGAGAGTGACTCCAGGGCAGTGATGTACACAGTTAGTGAGAGTGACTCCAGGGCTGTGTTGTACACAGTTAGTGAGAGTGACTCCAGGGCTAGTGGTACACAGTTAGTGAGAGTGGCTCGAGGGCAGTGTTGTACACAGTTAGTGAGAGTGACTCCAGGGCTGTGTTGTACACAGTTAGTGAGAGTGACTCTAAATCTGTGTTGTACACAGTTAGTGAGAGTGGCTCGAGGGCTGTGTTGTACACAGTTAGTGAGAGTGACTCCAGGGCTGTGTTGTACACAGTTAGTGAGAGTGACTCCAGGGCTGTGTTGTACACAGTTAGTGAGAGTGGCTCGAGGGCAGTGTTGTACACAGTTAGTGAGAGTGGCTCGAGGGCAGTGTTGTACACAGTTAGTGAGAGTGACTCCAGGGCAGTGTTGTACACAGTTAGTGAGAGTGACTCCAGGGCAGTGATGTACACAGTTAGTGAGAGTGACTCCAGGGCTGTGTTGTACACAGTTAGTGAGAGTGACTCCAGGGCATTGTTGTACACAGTTAGTGAGAGTGACTCCAGGGCTGTGTTGTACAGAGTTAGTGAGAGTGACTCCAGGGCAGTGATGTACACAGTTAGTGAGAGTGGCTCGAGGGCAGTGTTGTACACAGTTAGTGAGAGTGACTCCAGGGCAGTGATGTACACAGTTAGTGAGAGTGACTCCAGGGCAGTGATGTACACAGTTAGTGAGAGTGACTCCAGGGCTGTGTTGTACACAGTTAGTGAGAGTGACTCCAGGGCTGTGTTGTACACAGTTAGTGAGAGTGACTCCAGGGCATTGTTGTACACAGTTAGTGAGAGTGACTCCAGGGCAGTGTTGTACACAGTTAGTGAGAGTGGCTCGAGGGCTGTGTTGTACACAGTTAGTGAGAGTGACTCCAGGGCAGTGTTGTACACAGTTAGTGAGAGTGACTCCAGGGCAGTGATGTACACAGTTAGTGAGAGTGGCTCGAGGGCAGTGTTGTACACAGTTAGTGAGAGTGACTCCAGGGCAGTGATGTACACAGTTAGTGAGAGTGACTCCAGGGCTGTGTTGCACACAGTTAGTGAGAGTGACTCCAGGGCTGTGTTGTACACAGTTAGTGAGAGTGACTCCAGGGCAGTGTTGTACACAGTTAGTGAGAGTGACTCCAGGGCAGTGATGTACACAGGTAGTGAGAGTGACTCCAGGGCACTGATGTACACAGTTAGTGAGAGTGACTCCAGGCAGTGTTGTACACAGTTAGTGAGAGTGACTCCAGGGCAGTGATGTACACAGTTAGTGAAAGTGACTCCAGGGCAGTGATGTACACAGTTAGTGAGAGTGACTCCAGGGCAGTGATGTACACAGTTAGTGAGAGTGACTCCAGGGCTGTGTTGTACACAGTTAGTGAG
Source organism: Mobula hypostoma (assembly GCF_963921235.1). Lineage (NCBI taxonomy): Eukaryota > Metazoa > Chordata > Chondrichthyes > Myliobatiformes > Myliobatidae > Mobula > Mobula hypostoma. The sequence goes on from NC_086108.1 coordinate 114,916,012, forward strand.
AGTGACTCCAGGGCTGTGTTGTACACAGTTAGTGAGAGTGGCTCGAGGGCTGTGTTGTACACAGTTAGTGAGAGTGACTCCAGGGCAGTGTTGTACACAGTTAGTGAGAGTGACTCCAGGGCTGTGTTGTACACAGTTAGTGAGAGTGGCTCGAGTGCTGTGTTGTACACAGTTAGTGAGAGTGACTCCAGGGCAGTGATGTACACAGTTAGTGAGAGTGACTCCAGGGCTGTGCTGTACACAGTTAGTGAGAGTGACTCCAGGGCTAGTGGTACACAGTTAGTGAGAGTGGCTCGAGGGCAGTGTTGTACACAGTTAGTGAGAGTGACTCCAGGGCTGTGTTGTACACAGTTCGTGAGAGTGACTCTAAATCTGTGTTGTACACAGTTCGTGAGAGTGGCTCGAGGGCTGTGTTGTACACAGTTAGTGAGAGTGACTCCAGGGCTGTGTTGTACACAGTTAGTGAGAGTGACTCCAGGGCAGTGATGTACACAGTTAGTGAGAGTGACTCCAGGGCAGTGATGTACACAGTTAGTGAGAGTGACTCCAGGGCAGTGTTGTACACAGTTAGTGAGAGTGGCTCGAGGGCTGTGTTGTACACAGTTAGTGAGAGAGACTCCAGGGCTGTGTTGTACACGGTTAGTGAGAGTGGCTCGAGGGCAGTGTTGTACACAGTTAGTGAGAGTGGCTCGAGGGCAGTGTTGTACACAGTTAGTGAGAGTGACTCCAGGGCAGTGTTGTACACAGTTAGTGAGAGTGACTCCAGGGCAGTGTTGTACACAGTTAGTGAGAGTGACTCCAGGGCAGTGATGTACACAGTTAGTGAGAGTGGCTCGAGGGCAGTGTTGTACACAGTTAGTGAGAGTGACTCCAGGGCAGTGATGTACACAGTTAGTGAGAGTGACTCGAGGGCAGTGATGTACACAGTTAGTGAGAGTGACTCCAGGGCTGTGTCGTACACAGTTAGTGAGAGTGACTCCAGGGCTGTGTTGTACACAGTTAGTGAGAGTGACTCCAGGGCATTGTTGTACACAGTTAGTGAGAGTGACTCCAGGGCAGTGTTGTACACAGTTAGTGAGAGTGACTCCAGGGCATTGTTGTACACAGTTAGTGAGAGTGACTCCAGGGCAGTGTTGTACACAGTTAGTGAGAGTGGCTCGAGGGCTGTGTTGTACACAGTTAGTGAGAGTGACTCCAGGGCTGTGTTGTACACAGTTAGTGAGAGTGGCTCGAGGGCTGTGTTGTACACAGTTAGTGAGAGTGACTCCAGGGCAGTGTTGTACACAGTTAGTGAGAGTGACTCCAGGGCAGTGATGTACACAGTTAGTGAGAGTGACTCCAGGGCAGTGTTGTACACAGTTAGTGAGAGTGGCTCGAGGGCTGTGTTGTACACAGTTAGTGAGAGTGACTCCAGGGCTGTGTTGTACACAGTTAGTGAGAGTGGCTCGAGGGCAGTGTTGTACACAGTTAGTGAGAGTGGCTCGAGGGCAGTGTTGTACACAGTTAGTGAGAGTGACTCCAGGGCTGTGTTGTACACAGTTAGTGAGAGTGGCTCGAGGGTTGTGTTGTACACAGTTAGTGAGAGTGACTCCAGGGCTGTGTTGTACACAGTTAGTGAGAGTGGCTCGAGGGCAGTGTTGTACACAGTTAGTGAGAGTGGCTCCAGGGCAGTGTTGTACACAGTTAGTGAGAGTGACTCCAGGGCAGTGATGTACACAGTTAGTGAGAGTGACTCCAGGGCTGTGTTGTACACAGTTAGTGAGAGTGACTCCAGGGCATTGTTGTACACAGTTAGTGAGAGTGACTCCAGGGCTGTGTTGTACACAGTTAGTGAGAGTGACTCCAGGGCAGTGATGTACACAGTTAGTGAGAGTGACTCCAGGGCAGTGTTGTACACAGTTAGTGAGAGTGACTCCAGGGCTGTGTTGTACACAGTTAGTGAGAGTGACTCCAGGGCAGTGTTGTACACAGTTAGTGAGAGTGGCTCGAGGGCTGTGTTGTACACAGTTAGTGAGAGTGACTCCAGGGCAGTGTTGTACACAGTTAGTGAGAGTGACTCCAGGGCTGTGTTGTACACAGTTAGTGAGAGTGGCTCGAGGGCTGTGTTGTACACAGTTAGTGAGAGTGACTCCAGGGCAGTGATGTGCACAGTTAGTGAGAGTGACTCCAGGGCTGTGTTGTACACAGTTAGTGAGAGTGACTCCAGGGCTAGTGGTACACAGTTAGTGAGAGTGGCTCGAGGGCAGTGTTGTACACAGTTAGTGAGAGTGACTCCAGGGCTGTGTTGTACACAGTTAGTGAGAGTGACTCTAAATCTGTGTTGTACACAGTTAGTGAGAGTGGCTCGAGGGCTGTGTTGTACACAGTTAGTGAGAGTGACTCCAGGGCTGTGTTGTACACAGTTAGTGAGAGTGACTCCAGGGCAGTGATGTACACAGTTAGTGAGAGTGACTCCAGGGCAGTGATGTACACAGTTAGTGAGAGTGACTCCAGGGCAGTGTTGTACACAGTTAGTGAGAGTGGCTCGAGGGCTGTGTTGTACACAGTTAGTGAGAGTGACTCCAGGGCTGTGTTGTACACAGTTAGTGAGAGTGGCTCGAGGGCAGTGTTGTACACAGTTAGTGAGAGTGGCTCGAGGGCAGTGTTGTACACAGTTAGTGAGAGTGACTCCAGGGCAGTGTTGTACACAGTTAGTGAGAGTGACTCCAGGGCAGTGTTGTACACAGTTAGTGAGAGTGACTCCAGGGCAGTGATGTACACAGTTAGTGAGAGTGACTCCAGGGCAGTGTTGTACACAGTTAGTGAGAGTGACTCCAGGGCAGTGTTGTACACAGTTAGTGAGAGTGACTCCAGGGCTGTGTTGTACACAGTTAGTGAGAGTGACTCCAGGGCTGTGTTGTACACAGTTAGTGAGAGTGGCTCGAGGGCTGTGTTGTACACAGTTAGTGAGAGTGACTCCAGGGCTGTGTTGTACACAGTTAGTGAGAGTGACTCCAGGGCAGTGATGTACACAGTTAGTGAGAGTGACTCCAGGGCAGTGATGTACACAGTTAGTGAGAGTGACTCCAGGGCAGTGTTGTACACAGTTAGTGAGAGTGGCTCGAGGGCTGTGTTGTACACAGTTAGTGAGAGTGACTCCAGGGCTGTGTTGTACACAGTTAGTGAGAGTGGCTCGAGGGCAGTGTTGTACACAGTTAGTGAGAGTGGCTCGAGGGCAGTGTTGTACACAGTTAGTGAGAGTGACTCCAGGGCAGTGTTGTACACAGTTAGTGAGAGTGACTCCAGGGCAGTGTTGTACACAGTTAGTGAGAGTGACTCCAGGGCAGTGATGTACACAGTTAGTGAGAGTGACTCCAGGGCAGTGTTGTACACAGTTAGTGAGAGTGACTCCAGGGCAGTGTTGTACACAGTTAGTGAGAGTGACTCCAGGGCTGTGTTGTACACAGTTAGTGAGAGTGACTCCAGGGCTGTGTTGTACACAGTTAGTGAGAGTGGCTCGAGGGCAGTGTTGTACACAGTTAGTGAGAGTGGCTCGAGGGCAGTGTTGTACACAGTTAGTGAGAGTGACTCCAGGGCTGTGTTGTACACAGTTAGTGAGAGTGGCTCGAGGGCTGTGTTGTACACAGTTAGTGAGAGTGACTCCAGGGCTGTGTTGTACACAGTTAGTGAGAGTGGCTCGAGGGCTGTGTTGTACACAGTTAGTGAGAGTGACTCCAGGGCAGTGTTGTACACAGTTAGTGAGAGTGACTCCAGGGCAGTGATGTACACAGTTAGTGAGAGTGACTCCAGGGCAGTGTTGTACACAGTTAGTGAGAGTGGCTCGAGGGCTGTGTTGTACACAGTTAGTGAGAGTGACTCCAGGGCTGTGTTGTACACAGTTAGTGAGAGTGGCTCGAGGGCAGTGTTGTACACAGTTAGTGAGAGTGGCTCGAGGGCAGTGTTGTACACAGTTAGTGAGAGTGACTCCAGGGCTGTGTTGTACACAGTTAGTGAGAGTGGCTCGAGGGTTGTGTTGTACACAGTTAGTGAGAGTGACTCCAGGGCTGTGTTGTACACAGTTAGTGAGAGTGGCTCGAGGGCAGTGTTGTACACAGTTAGTGAGAGTGGCTCGAGGGCAGTGTTGTACACAGTTAGTGAGAGTGACTCCAGGGCAGTGTTGTACACAGTTAGTGAGAGTGACTCCAGGGCAGTGATGTACACAGTTAGTGAGAGTGACTCAAGGGCTGTGTTGTACACAGTTAGTGAGACTGACTCCAGGGCATTGTTGTACACAGTTAGTGAGAGTGACTCCAGGGCAGTGTTGTACACAGTTAGTGAGAGTGACTCCAGGGCAGTGATGTACACAGTTAGTGAGAGTGTCTCGAGGGCAGTGTTGTACACAGTTAGTGAGAGTGACTCCAGGGCTCTGTTGTACACAGTTAGTGAGAGTGACTCCAGTGCATTGTTGTACACAGTTAGTGAGAGTGACTCCAGGGCAGTGATGTACACAGTTAGTGAGAGTGGCTCGAGGGCAGTGTTGTACACAGTTAGTGAGAGTGACTCCAGGGCAGTGATGTACACAGTTAGTGAGAGTGACTCCAGGGCAGTGATGTACACAGTTAGTGAGAGTGACTCCAGGGCTGTGTTGTACACAGTTAGTGAGAGTGACTCCAGGGCAGTGTTGTACACAGTTAGTGAGAGTGACTCCAGGGCAGTGATGTACACAGTTAGTGAGAGTGACTCCAGGGCAGTGTTGTACACAGTTAGTGAGAGTGACTCCAGGGCAGTGATGTACACAGTTAGTGAGAGTGACTCCAGGGCAGTGATGTACACAGTTAGTGAGAGTGACTCCAGGGCAGTGATGTACACAGTTAGTGAGAGTGACTCCAGGGCAGTGATGTACACAGTTAGTGAGAGTGACTCCAGGGCTGTGTTGTACACAGTTAGTGAGAGTGACTCCAGGGCTGTGTTGTACACAGTTAGTGAGAGTGGCTCGAGGGCTGTGTTGTACACAGTTAGTGAGAGTGACTCCAGGGCAGTGTTGTACACAGTTAGTGAGAGTGACTCCAGGGCTGTGTTGTACACAGATAGTGAGAGTGGCTTGAGTGCTGTGTTGTACACAGTTAGTGAGAGTGACTCCAGGGCAGTGAAGTACACAGTTAGTGAGAGTGACTCCAGGGCTGTGTTGTACACAGTTAGTGAGAGTGACTCCAGGGCTAGTGGTACACAGTTAGTGAGAGTGGCTCGAGGGCAGTGTTGTACACAGTTAGTGAGAGTGACTCCAGGGCAGTGTTGTACACAGTTAGTGAGAGTGACTCCAGGGCAGTGTTGTACACAGTTAGTGAGAGTGACTCCAGGGCAGTGTTGTACACAGTTAGTGAGAGTGACTCCAGGGCAGTGTTGTACACAGTTAGTGAGAGTGACTCCAGGGCTGTGTTGTACACAGTTAGTGAGAGTGACTCCAGGGCAGTGTTGTACACAGTTAGTGAGAGTGACTCCAGGGCAGTGATGTACACAGTTAGTGAGAGTGGCTCGAGGGCAGTGTTGTACACAGTTAGTGAGAGTGACTCCAGGGCAGTGATGTACACAGTTAGTGAGAGTGACTCCAGGGCAGTGATGTACACAGTTAGTGAGAGTGACTCCAGGGCTGTGTCGTACACAGTTAGTGAGAGTGACTCCAGGGCTGTGTCGTACACAGTTAGTGAGAGTGACTCCAGTGCATTGTTGTATACAGTTAGTGAGAGTGACTCCAGGGCAGTGTTGTACACAGTTAGTGAGAGTGACTTCAGGGCATTGTTGTACACAGTTAGTGAGAGTGACTCCAGGGCAGTGTTGTACACAGTTAGTGAGAGTGGCTCGAGGGCTGTGTTGTACACAGTTAGTGAGAGTGACTCCAGGGCTGTGTTGTACACAGTTAGTGAGAGTGGCTCGAGGGCTGTGTTGTACACAGTTAGTGAGAGTGACTCCAGGGCAGTGTTGTACACAGTTAGTGAGAGTGACTCCAGGGCAGTGATGTACACAGTTAGTGAGAGTGACTCCAGGGCAGTGTTGTACACAGTTAGTGAGAGTGGCTCGAGGGCTGTGTTGTACACAGTTAGTGAGAGTGACTCCAGGGCTGTGTTGTACACAGTTAGTGAGAGTGGCTCGAGGGCAGTGTTGTACACAGTTAGTGAGAGTGGCTCGAGGGCAGTGTTGTACACAGTTAGTGAGAGTGACTCCAGGGCTGTGTTGT